>NC_092721.1:153323401-153659547 GCF_047496885.1 Scyliorhinus torazame | reverse complement strand
CACCCATACGACACAAAATAAGAGCTTGTGGTGTAAAGGGTAACATATCAACATGGATAGGGGATTGCTTAGCTAATAGGCAGCAGAGAGTAGGGTTAAATGGGTGTCTTTCAGATTGGTGAGATGTGACAAGTGGAATGCCATAGGGATCCGTGCTGGGGCCTCAACTATTTACAATTTATATCAATGACTTGGATAATAGTTACTAATTTGCTAATGCCACAAAGATAAGTAACAAAGTAAGTTGTGAAGATGGCACTGTACTCCATCTATAAGAAATTGCACCCTTTAGCAATTACATTGTTAAGTGTTGTTAAAGACGGGTGATGATCATTGGCTCAACCTCCAAAAAGAGTTTAGATGGACACAGCTGGAACAGTTCGGTGAGGGGGAGCAGAGTTACTACGTTGGGCTGCTCTGGTAGACTTATTTCCCCAGATACTATTATTGGAATTAACATAGTAGCAGAGGATGAACATTAAGCCTGGGTGATTGGTTGCTGTAAAAATAAGTTTTTTGTCTCTAACCTCCTAAAAGAACAGAACTATACTGCTGCTGATGAATTTGAATTACAGGGTGGCAGAAGTACAATACAAAATATCAGGCTTTGATTATCCACCAATCTTCTCCAAGGTGGGACCATATGAGCAATGGAAAACCGGAGTTGATATGTGGGTAAAGGTTACCCTGAAAAGAGCATGGTATGGTTGTGGCATTATCATTACCAACAAAGAGAAAAATCAGGAGTTAAAGTATTTTCAGAATTTGGATAAATAAGAGGGATTAGACCTGTTACAGTTTTTGGATAAATTCTGCAAAAAGGATGACATATTGGGAGCATATGAAACTTGATCAACCGTTGATAGGTTTAATAAAACAGATGGTCGGTCCATGGAAGAATAATATCATCGACTTTGACAGTTGGAAGAGATTTGAACTTCACATCCTGGAGTTGATAATGTCATTTAAGTTGTTTGTGGACCCATTTGTCATTTTGACATTCTTTTAGTATTGATGGGCAGCACGGTAGCATAGTGGTTAGCACAGTTGCTTCACAGATCCAGGATCCCAGGTTCGATTCCCGGCTTGGGTCACTGTTGTGCGGAGTCTGCATGTTATCCACGGGTCTGCGTGGGTTTCCTCCGGCTGCTCCGGTTTCCTCCCAAAGTCCAAAGATGTGCGGGTTAGGTGGATTGGTCATGCTAAATTGCCCTTAGTGTCCAAAAGGTTAAATGGGGGGGTACTGGGTTACGGGGATAGGGTAGATATGTGGGCTTCAGTAGGGTGCTCTTTGTAAAGGCCGGTGCTGACTCAATGGGCCGAATGGCCTCCTTCTGCACTGTAAATTCTATATATGTGGATTCCATTCTGAAGTAAAGACTTTTTTTTTCAAACCAAATAATTGCTGCCCTAAGAATATTTTTAGGAAGCCATTCATTTCCAGTTACTCTCCTATTGAATATTCCTATTGATTGACAAAACATTAAACGCAGATTTCAGTACAAAGATGGGGTTATTGATGGGCAGTCGGAAGAAGAGCGTACTTTTAGACAATTTGAATGTCGAGACAAAAAGCAGCTCTGGGATGGTAACTGCAGACGAATGAGCCTGAGAATTGGTGAATAGTTAATCGATGTGATTCCAAGTATTATTGTTATGCAATGAATTGCCCACAGCGAGAGAATAGAGTTTTTTTTAAATATGCATGAAACGCTGAAGGGGGCAGCCATGAAGGAATGTTGTTGGTCACAGAGGTTGAATACAGTGTTGAGTATTTTGATCGTTGATTCATTGAACTGTGAAGTTTTAGATACCAGTGTGTGGGGTGGACTGGCTTAACTGTTACCTGGAGTCCCTTTATGAGGCAGATAGCCGAGGGGTATGAAAGTTCTACGTGCTAGGTTTGGAGATGACAACATGTCTTCCAAAAGGGATAGTCCTCCCTTTCAGGTTAACCAGGATCAGCCTTTTCATCGGTACAGATGTGGTTTCTCGCAACATACCTCTTGTTAAGCAGATGTTCGATTGAGGGGAAAAAAAAGCACAGATGGCACTAGATGAGTGTTCGAATTTGGAAAGACTGTGGGTCTACATTTTATTAGGTCAGGACATTATTACTGACTGCCATTAAGGAAGCCAGAAATTTCTTGAATTCAAGAAGTTTTGTTAACTTCTGGGAGTAAGAATTTGGTGGCCAAAAAAATTAATTTGTAAGTTAAAAAGAGAGTTTGAACATGCAGCACCACTAAAGAGGCTTTACTGCGAGATGCTGGAGTGCTTGGTAAAGAATGTGACTGCCTTCTTGAGCAAGTCACAGCTTCTTGTGAAATTTGAATAAAATATAGAAAGGCACAACCACGTCTGGTTGCGAACTTGCCTCCAGCCAAGGACGATGCAGTGACAAATTACAGGCCAAATATGGGGATTTTTCTTTGTTACAGTGTATAGATATGGCAACCAGATTTAGCATATCCAGTGTAATACATGGTAAGGGGTGGCACAGTGAGTAGCATTGTTGTCTCACAGTGCCAGGGACCGGGTTTGATTTCTGTCTCTGTGGAGTTTGCATGTTCGCCCCGTGTCTGTGTGGGTTTCGTGCAGATTAGGTGGATTAGCCATTCTAAATTGCCCCTTGGTGTCAAAAGATGTGCAGATAGATGGGTCAGCCATGATCAATGTGCGGGGTTACAGGGAAAGGACGGGGCGTGGGCCTGGTTAGAGTGCTCTTTTGGACGTTTGGCGTAGACTTGATGGGCCAAATGGTCTCCTTCTGCACTGTAGGGATTCTATGGACAAGCAGACCATTGTCGATAAGGTCATGCCGAAATGAGTGGGAACAGGCTTGGGAACAGCAATGGAATTCCTGACGTCGTGGTGGGGAATTTGCTGATGAGGAATAGCGAGATGTGTGAAAATTTGAGCATCATGCGCACTGCAACAGAGCCTGTTGAGTAATGGTCTGTGTGAGAGAAACCGTGCAGTGATAGATGACCTGTTGCATAAACACTGGCTGATCAACAAGTTTGTAAATTGCTAACGGCACTGGCATACATGGAGATAACTCTTTGCAAATGGCTTGGTGGGTGCAGTTCGTGCTAATTGGCGTATGGCTGGTTCTGGGGGTTGGGGAGGGGTACAGTTCATACTAATTGATTTACGGCAGGAGTCCGAAGCTGCTGTAAGTCCCATCAGATGCTCCTCCTGCTCTAGAAGGGGCTAGCATTGGTCTACTTTTTCTCTTCTTCTGAAAGCTTTGCATGGAAGCAGAAATCCTTTCATTAAAGCTGAGGCTTCAGAAAAAATTCAGCGAGCCTTCTGGCACTGCATAAGGCCATCAGGAATATAATTTAGACAGGGAGACCTGGGACAGGATTCTCTGCAGCCCCGCACCAAAATCGCGTTTGGCGCAGGGGCAGAGAATCGATGTTCATGCGGGAATCGTAGCCGGCGCCGCTCCTGCGAGTCTCCGGTCCCCGGTGAAGCGCTCGTGTGCAGATTACGCAGCGTGGCTCCAGCGATTCTCTGGTCAAAACTGGCTGAGTCCCAATGGCGTGGTTCTAACCATGTCTGGCCGGTCGGGAACCTTGGGTGGCAGCTGCGGACTCATCCGCGGCCTCCTTGGTGGGTGGGGGGGCAAGAGGGATCAAGTATCGGGGGGGGGGGGGGTCCTTATGGGCGGCTGGGGCGGCGATCGGGCGTGTTACATGTGCGGCACGGGGCGGAACGTTGGGACCTTTTTTCCTCGTTCATGTCCGCCGGCTGAGTCTGCCATCGCGTTAGGCCGCTGCCATGCGTGGACTCGGAACTGGAAGTACGGGGGCCCTACCAGCTAAAACTGCGAGAAGCACTCCGGCAGGTAGGTGAATAGCTGTTAATATTTTTAAGGAATCTCCAGAGTAAAACTCCTGTGGTTTTACGCTGGCATGGGAGCATAGCCCCATTTTTGGAGAATCCAGCCCCGATATATTACACACAGAGAAGGGCGGTAACAATGGAAAGGCCCTGGAAAAGTAGTAATTGTACAACACTGGAATCAAACTGTTGGGCTTCATTCGTCAAGGCTGATCGGCACTGACGATACCTTCACAGATTTGGAACAAGATATAGAGTGTGAGGAGGCACCATTCGCTTCACATATGCATATATTAGGCAATTATGAATGGCCGACTCTGGCAAATAGAGAATGGATTGATTACGAATGAAGTAACACTTAAGTACAGGATAAGGATATTTTTTCAAAAGGACAATTACCAAAAGGTAGCAACAAAGGTGACATACATGCCAGAAAGGGCCATGTGTGGAGGGTTACAACCATCCCAGGAAGAATAGGGAAAACCATTGGGAAATATAACCATTGATTAAACAAGCAGCATGAAAGTCAGAAGATGAGACCTGTGGATTGGCAAAATGATGCAAGAATGCAGAATGCCAGAAAGAGAGCACAATTTTGACAGTGAACTGCAAATAGGTTGTGATCCCAGGAAAAGATCACAAACTTGCAATCAGTGGGAATCTGGTTTCGCTGCTTGAAAAGTAGGTAGAGGCAGAAACCCGCAACCTTCAAGAAACATTTAGATGAGCACTTGAAACGCCATAGCATACAAAGTTACACATCAAATATCAGTCTCCACTTCAGGATTTCTTGGACTTGACTGCTGTGCAAACTGCTCACAATTGCTTTAACTTTCCCAGATGTCCACAAATTATGAGGGGCATAGACAGAGTGGATAGTCAGAGACTTTTCCCCAGGGTAGAGGGGTCAATTACTAGGGGGACATAGGTTTAAGGTGCGAGGAGCAAGGTTTAGAGGAGATGTACGAGGCAAGTTTTTTTTTTTTTTTTTTTTTTTTTTTTTTTTTTTTTTTTTTTTTAATTTTAATTTTATTTTTTTATATACACAGGGTAGTGGGTGCCTGGAACTCACATCCGGAGGAGGTGGTGGAAGCAGGGACGATAGCGACGTTTAAGGGGCATCTTGACAAAAACATGAATAGAGGGATACGGACCCCGAAGTGTAGAAGATTTTAGTTTAGACGGGCAGCATGATCGGCGCAGGCTTGGAGGGCCGAAGGGCCTGTTCCTGTGCTGTACCTTCTTTGTCCTTTGGTATTAAAATTACGTCAAATGTTTCATCTACCACCTGAAGCCAGCTGCCGCAATAGTTACTGTAATTGACTCTTTAACTCAGAACACATTTCCTACTGTTCCTTGAATTCTTCTGAACAATACCTTGGTCTCTGTTCTCGTAACCTCGGGTGTGTTAAATGTTCTTTCTGTCCCAGTTCCCTGGTTATCTGCATTGTAACTTGCGCTTTAGAAAGCCTGCCTCTTTGTCGCTCCCATTCTTCTGTCCAATCTGTCTTCTGGTCGAGTTGAAACATGTTCACTCCCCGAGATCCTGTCTCCACTTCAGCCAAAACTAAAACTTTAAAACTTTTTTATCCTTACAGTGGCCTCCAGTTACTAAGCAACTCCCACATGCGACGGTACTTGGCCCTGAGCTGGTGTTAAAATGCAAGGGGCCATGTTATTGGTGTTTAAAAATTCTGTAGCAAGAATGGAATATTAAAAATAGATGGGTCTGCCCGCAGAAGAGACAATGTATGGATTGGGGGGGTAAGATTGAGTTCAGTAAATGCAATATGCTTTGATTAGTATTCCAATTTATATGATTTCTGTGAAATAAATTAGCTTTGAATAAATATATGGCCTTGATTCACCAATTGTTTCGGTCTGCCTTCTAAAACTGGACGAACACAAGGAGAGGCACGTGTGAAAGTCACAGTGCCCGTTTGAAATCACAAGGGGTACCCTATTGTTACATCAAGGAATGTGCCACTTGTTGGACAGCGTGAGCACAGCCTGGAATGTAAGTGACTCCGTAATCAAAGTAACAGCAACAGGGGATCTTTGGTGCATATCGTGTTTCCTCAATTAGTGCTTTGTGTAAGATCCAGTTCTCTTGTGCACCGACCACATTCATTCCCACCATTGGAGTAATTCAACCTGATCATGCAACACAGGAAAAACATACTCCAGTTCCTTATTTACTTTCTTAATTATGCAAATGTTTGAAGAATCTTTTGCAAAGCTCTTGAAAAAATGTTTACAATTTAAAAAAAAAAAAAAAAAAATCTGCAGTTATCTGTGTCACTCCAGATTTAGAATTGTTGTTTCTCTGGTGAGCTCTTTGATTAATTTAAAAGCTTTTCCAAACGTTGTATTTTTATTTGGTCTGCAGCAACAGCACATTCTGCAATTCACACGTTTCTCGTGGGTTGTTTTGGGTGACGGGTATTCATTGGCTGTTCTTGTAAATCATTTTCATGTCACTTTCTACAATGTTTCAAATTGGCTAATTGTGAAAACTTCAATTGCTAAAAGGATGATCACGAGTGAAAGACAGAGTTTGACTCTGAGTCACTCATTTTTAGTAAAATGCTGTTCAGGAGTTACTGCATCCACTAAATCACAGCAACCCAAGTGAGGTCGCAGACGACGCGGTGCACACTACTGGGGGAAATGTGCCACAGAAATCTTGGTTTTCAGCTTTGACAGAGTCACCCATACTCTAAATGTTAGCGCCCTTCTCTCTCCACAGATGCTGTCAGACCTGCTGAGATTGCCCTGTATTTTCTGTATTTGTTTTTCTATCTTTGAAATTCTGGATTTTTTTTTCAGGACCAGTGTATGTCCAGTTATAAACTTTTTCCCATGTAATTTACAGATGGGCAAAGATTTGAGACTGCAGTGGGCAATTGTGTGTACAAAGACTTTTGCGCAGGTAAACACATTTGCGGGAGACTGAGTTGTTGAACATTACGGCGCCTGCACTGCAGATGTCGAGCTTGCTAACCCTCTTCAGTGGAAGCTCAAACTTCCTGTCATGACACATGCAGATGTCATTTACAAGGCTATCCCAACTTGGAACACTGGTTTGTTAGGGCACATATATTTTGTTTTGTTTTGGTGTGAGGGGACAAGTGAAACCCCAGTGAGAATAAATAGCCCAATCATCAGGTAAAAATGATTAAAGACTTTATTAAAGATAAGACAAATACACACAAACAGGGCAACTCTACTCGCAATTAAGATGTACGAATTACTAAACACACACCGTTTATATAGAATGCACCCCTTTAAGACTTCCCTGATTCCCATACAGCAGCCAAATTGAATAACCAGCCTCAATACAATACTCATTTGGGTGATACTCCAATCTGGGAACTGTAAGCGCACTGCTTTGGGCTCTAAGACTTGGAAGCTTATTTGCTGTAAACTTGGCTTTCAGGCTTGGTGGCTAGAAATTGGCTAATCCACTTTCTACGACTGCGAGATGGTAACTGCCTCTCTTCCTTTTCAGGGACTGGCCAATTATACCTTTGTTGTTCTTTGGTTATGCCTTCTGTGTATTCGGCCTGTTATGGGCGAGGCGTTTTCAGAACCCCAAAATGTATCATGGAGTTCAACCAACCTCCCACCTTAATGTATTTGTTGCTTTTCCTAGCACACGGCTTGTTCCCTAGGTGTGGGATTACAATTATGGACACGTGGGTTTTTAAACACAAAACAATGTTTATTCCATGAACTCAACTTAACATCTTAAATAAACAGTGGATCTCTTAACACCCCTTACTTCAAAGATAATGCCGAAAATATTGCAACAGTAAATAATTTCTTAAAATGTTCCTTCAAACTTCCAAGAGACTTAACACCTTTAAACAGAATCACATCAAGTTAAAGGCTTTACTATTATGAGTTTAAATCAACCTAATGATCCAGAGATAGTCTTTCATGGCAGAGATCCAGCTCACTGCAAACACAGACACTCCCCAAGCTCTTTTTCTCCAAACTGCGCTCTCTGGAAACACCCAGACACACACAAGCTGCTTTTTAAAACTGCAGCTCTCTGGAAACACCCAGACACACACGAGCTGCTTTTTAAAATTGCAGCTCTCTGGAAATACCCAGACACACACAAGCTCTTTTTTAAACTGCAAAATGGCTTACCTGACCTCAGCTCCACCCACTCTCTGACATCACTGTTTTCTTAAAGGTACATTGCTTAAACATCCATGTCTCATCATCATGTCTCACATGACAGGCCGTCTGCCCCAACCAACTTCCTGGACTATGCATTAACATGTGTATATCTCAAGGACCTTACCAATCGCCTATAATCTGGTTCTGCTATTTAAACTTGAATATTATCTAAACTGCTTTTCTAGCCTCGACATATTGCCTATGATGTCTCCAGGCAGATTCATGATGCTTGCCCCCATTCCCTTTTTTAAAAAGATGAAATGTCTTAATTTGAGAGACGTTTTATTTCTCAAATCTTCTCTTTTTAGTTCCATCTTATTAAATATTACAAAATTCTAAAGCATGCATTAACAGAGGAAATATAACCCAGAAAATCTCCCACTGTTCCCAAAATTCTCTTCTATACTCTGCGTAAAGCATCCACAATGACATTTTCTCTCCAAGCTACGTGAAAGATTTTCAAGTTACGTGGTTGCAATAGCAACCCACATCGGAATAACCGAATGATCCAATTTCTCCAGAAATTTTGAAATGGGGCAGCACAGTGGTTAGCACAGCTGCCTCACAGCACCAGAGACCCTGGTTCAATTCCGGCCTTGGGTGACTGTCTGCGTGGAGTCTGCACGTTCTCCCCGTGTCTGCGTAGGTTTCTTTCGGGTGCTCCGATTTCCTCCCACAGTCCAAAGGTGTGCAGTTTAGGTGGATTGCCCATGATAAAATTGTCCCTTGGTGTCCAGGGACATGTGGGAGAAGTGGGCCTAGGGGGGTGGGGGATGCTCATTCAGAAAGACGGTGCAGCCTCAATGGGCCAAATAACCTCCTTCTGCACTGTAGGGAATCTATGATTCTATGGTTGTGGTCTGTATATGTGATTGTCTCTGGATTGCTGGCAACATCAATCTCAATGCTGTAACACCAGTACCAGGCTTAAAGTCTCTCTTCTGGTGGTGGGTTCCAAGGGTATTTTTGCACCTCGTGGTGCCATTTGACAATGTCTCACGTGTCCCAGGTATGAAAGTTTGGACCTTGGCAAATTTGTTTATCACTTGGTTCCTCCACAAGATTGGCTTCGTCTAAGTGGTCGGACAGTTCCTTGACGTGTAGGTGCTCTTCCCACTTCTGGCTGAACACTGCACTAAGTCATTACTGTATACGGCACAGTGATTCCATCCTTGAATCATTCTGAGCTTTTCAACAGTTGCGGGAGCGTTCTCCCTCCCGAACTCTTTAAATTTGGATTGACAAAGTCATGGCGTAACGCAAACGGCGATCACCTTTACCTTCCCAGTCAGATATACTTTCTCATAGCCCTTTCGCAAGGGTATGTGGGTGATGAATTGCGACCGTCCAACGCTTTCGATGCCATCATCCAAATGTGGAATATGAAACGGGTCCCTCTGGGCTATGGCATTTCCCCCACCAGTGGTCTCATCTGGTTCAGGCATCATCATGAGCTCTAATCATTGGAACTCAGTAAGGTCAATCCTGAGCATATATTCAATTGCTTTCTGTATCTGCAACAACTTGGCTGGATTTAACCTTGATAGATGCTGTATGTCTTTGAAAATTTAGCGTGGCCAATCCACCTACCCTGATCATCTTTGATCTTTGGGTTGTGGGGGCGTAACTCACGCAAACACGGGAAAAATGTGCAAACTCCACACGGACAGTGCCCCAGAGCCGGGATCAAGGTGCCATGAGGTAGCAGTGCTAACCACTGTGCCACCGTGCTGTCCCCATTCCCTTGTATGTTTACTCCTTAAATGTTTTTGTACTATTCACCATCTCCACTCGCTGTGGTGGTGAGTTCCGCGTTCCCACTTTTTGGCAAAGAGGTTTTATTTTTAATTCCCTGTTCGATTTCTTTATGATTACCTTGGATTTGGGCCCGCTGTAGCTCAGTTGGCTGGACAGCTGGTTCGTGATGCAGAACGAGGCCAGTCCTGGCTGGGGTTATTGATGGAAGTTGTTGCATTCTTGACCATTCTCCTAGCCTGAGATGTGGTGATACTCAGGTTAAATCGCCACATGTCAACTCTTTTCCTCTCTTTCCTCCTCCTCTCCCCCCCCCCCCCCCCCCCCCCCCCCCCCCCCCCCTCAAAGCGGGAAAGCAGCCTTTGGTCCTCTGGGACTACCTTGCATTGCTGATCTCTGGTTTTGTCCTTCCCCACTCTATCAAAATGTTTGATAATTATAAATGGCACCTATCCTTCCTTGATTGATATAGCCATACATTTCTGGTATCATCATTGTTATCGTTATTGCACATTTTCCAGTGCCTGTCTTTTTACAACATGATACATGTGTGGCTTACCAAAGGTGAATACAGGGTCAGAATAACTTCTCGACTGTTCAATTCTACCTTTAATGACCATGTTAACCTGTGTCACTACTTGGTGATTTATAGTCAATTGGTACTACAGAGCTTGGGCATCACTGAAAAAAAGAGACATGTTGTCTGAACTTTTAATTTTTATAGAATCCCTACAGTGCAGAAGGAGGCCATTTGGCCCATCGAGTCTGCACCAACCCACTGAAAGAGCACTATCCCTAGGTCCACCTCCCCACAACACCGTGCATTAGTTATGGCTAATCCACCTAAACTGCGCACCTTTGGACTGAGAGAGGAAACCCAGGCAGCCAGTGGGAGAACGTGCAAACTCCTGATAGTCACCCAAGGCCAGGTCGAAATTGAACCCAGTCCCCAGCACTGTGAGACAGCAGTACTCACCACTGTGCGCGCAACAGGACAATTTGCAAGAATACCAAATTGTAAAGGGAACAACAAGTTATACTGAATGAGAAGAGAGTGCTGATTGGTTGGCAAGTGGATTCTAGTAGAGGTGTTGCCCTGGAGAAGGCACCAGTTAACTGATAACTAGCAGTTAACTGTCAAGCAGCTGTTCCTTTTCCAGGTTGGTATTCTTGTGATTTGTTCGGGTGAATGCAAGACGAGAAGCTTCACCACCATGGGTGAGATTCTCTGACCCCCCGCCGGGTCGGAGAATCGCCTGGGGCTGGCGTGAATCCCGCCCCCGCCGGTTGCCGAAGTCTCCGCCACCGGATATTCAGCGGGGTGCCCCCATGGTGGCCTGGCCCGCGATCGGGGCCCACCGATCCACGGGCGGGCCTGTGCCGTGGGGGCACTCTTTTCCTTCCGCCTTCGCCACGGTCTCCACCATGGCGGAGGCGGAAGAGACTCCCTCCAATGTGCATGCGTGGGAATGCCGTCAGCGGCCGCTGACGCTCCCGCGCATGTGCCGCCCGGAGATGTCATTTCCGCGCCAGCTGGCGGGGCACCAAAGGCCTTTTCCGCCAGCTGGCGGGGCGGAAATTCGTCCGGCGCTGACCTAGCCCCTTAAGGTTGGGGATTGGCCCCCCCCAAGTTTCCGGAGAATTTCGCCCTATGTTATCTTTCAGCAATGCTTTCTGATTTGCATGTTTATACTCTCGAGCCCTTTTCCAGATTCTTATTTTTTAAGTAATATTTGACCCCTTCACCTGTTGTACCAAAATGCAGTTACCACACACTTGTGTTGAAATTCATTTTCCAATCATATGCCTCTTCAGCAAGTCTTGTAATTTGTTCCAGTCTTCCTCGTTCTACATTATCTTCATCAAATTCCATTTGCTACCGCTAGATTTAAATTCCAAGCATGACGCATGGAGAGAACTTCACTCTCAAGAATATTGACAGTTACAAATATACAAAATCAGCAAATTAGCTGTTTTGTTGCATGTGATTTATACAAATAAAACTGCAGATTGATGTGTTCCCATGCGTTTTCTATGAACTTGATAGTAATTGGCCAAGTTGTGGCACATTAACAGATACAAGTCTTTCTCGGAACAATATCGGATTACTGAAGTCAGCAGCACCAGCTTGCATTTGTATATAGTTCTTCGTGTGGGGGAAAAATGTTTCAAGATGCTGAACAAAAATTTTATCGGGCCTAAATTTGACGCACACACAGATGGATGAGCAAAAACTGGCCTTAAGTGGTTTTTAAGGAGAGTTTTCAACTGGCATGAGCACAGGGTCGAGTAGAGGTAGAGTTTTATGGAGGGAATTCCTTAATGCTGGGCCTCGCGGGCGGGTTAAGTGGATGGATGCATCAAACGCTGGAATGTTGTAGGTCTGGAAAAGGTGCTGTGACTGGAGAATGGCGAGGCCATGAATGAATTTAAATATGGATAAGGATTATAAATCTGTGGCACTGTGGGAACCAGGGGCCAGTGTAGGCCAACAAATGCAGAGTGGCATGTTGGAGGATAGGATTTGGACAGATTTTTGAATGAGGTGAAGTTTATGGAGGGTGGCGGCTGGATGCAAGTGTTGAGTGTGGACGTGACCAGGGCTTGGATGAGGGTTGAGGCAGAAGTTAATCATTTTAGTGATGGAGCAGACATAGGGATGGAAATCTAGTTCACAGCCATATAGAACATCTCAATTGTGAGCCATCAGATTAAACCAAAGAGTTTGTGACCTGGACATGTTCTCAATGCTCCTCTGACATTCAGACCAATTAAACAATCTGAAAGGGTCAAGGGATGTATTGAAATGGTACAGTGTTGCCAGTAGGTTTGTGGAACCTGCCTCGTGAGGGCTATGTTAGTGTCCATCCTCAGCTGTGAGTAGGTTTGAAATTGGATGGATGTAGTAGTCTGGTGCTGCTTTATACAACTTGACTGTTCCGATTTTCCAGCCGGCCACAGGCAGACTTGAATCCCATGTAAATCTAGAAGACCGACCCTAATACAACCTAGTTAAACAAAGAATTCCTGCCGATCCATATGAAACCGAGATTGGTTCCAGAGGCAGGATTTCGAGGTGAGAAGCTGTAGAGGTTAGTGGCATCTGTATGTTACTAAGAGTGTTGTTGATGGACTGATCTGGTGACTCCACCTTTTAATAAACAGTGACTGTTTTATGATGGATGGTTTCCTTGCTGCAACTTTCTGGATGGAGGAGGAAGAGAGAGAGCAGCAAAAGCAGAGCCCTTCCTGTAGGAGGTGCTGCCTATGGATCTCTGCAGGTGAAGGGCCTAGCTCACCTGAATTAAAGCCAGGGATAGGGATGACCTTTCTAGATATGCCTGAGAAGGTGACATTTCTTGAAGCACTTGTTTCTGACCTTTGTAGTATCACGTCACTACCCTCTATCACCGTGACTAAGCCATGCTACTGACTGTAAAGGTGGCAATCATCACAGGGTGCTAATGGGGGACACTTATCTAGCAGGTGGCCAATGCTGCAGTGGCCAGGCAATAACTACTGATGACTCTTCAAAAATGAGTGATCCGTGAGGTTCCGCAGCAATACTTACCTTCTGTTGAGTGCTGTCATAGCTGTATTTGTGTTGCCAAGAGAGTAGGTAGTGACCAGCTAGAGGGTCTATTCGACTTGAGAGGTTTCGCTCTTATTGATGCAAATCTTGTGTCATGAGGGGTAGTGCAGTCTGCCCTTGTGTTTTATGTAATCGTTGCTCTTAATGCTAAAGGGTGGTGCAGAGCAGCTCTGATCAGATGCAGTGTCAGAGATGGGTAGCGAGGTAATTGAATCTCTCCCTGCACTGGACCAAGTCCATTTGGGTGGAGCGTAGGGAAGGTGACTTCAGCAATTTCCTTCTCCCCCCCCCCCCCCCCCCACCAACTCTAATCAGGCTTGCATCAACAAACTGTTGGGACTTTTATCTTTTCATTTTGTGGGGCAGGTATTTCCCTTGCAGTCACCTGCAACCAATCCAGGCAGATGTCAGAAAACCTGGGCGTGAAGGGAAGGTGGGGAGCAGGGGGGGGGGGGGGGGGGGGGGGGGGGTGTGCGGTATTGTATCGAGCCATACCTTTCCTTCCAACCACATCCTAAGGTCAGCACAATAATGCTGAACTTCAGTAAATACAGCACCCCTTTTAGAGGAGAATTTTACCCTTGAAATTGCCCCTAGGAGGTATATTTATTGTCAGGAATCAGGAATGGTGTAGAAGAAGTGGGTGGGTGACCTGCTGGCAACTGGGCCAGCCAGCCAATCATTCATATGATGGGAGCTAGCATTTAAAATGGGTGTCCTTCAGGTGGTCCACCTGTCCATGAACACTCGCACACACCGAACACCGTCAATGGGTGCTAAGATTTGACGCAGCACAGCAAGTTAATTTGATTGCCCAATCAAAGTATCGCCAATAAATAACATTAGCACTTACTGACCATCCGATGGGAGAATTTGAATCATTTGTTTTTCCGTGCTTCTATTCCTGTCCTGCTATTTCTAATGGTCACTCAATGTGCTCTTGTTTTGTTAGCACATGGCAGTGTTTCCTGTATCAGACTCTGTTCTGATTGGCTTAATTTTGATACACCCCTGCCGTACCCACTTCTTCCATCTGGTTGATTCGGCATCACAAGTGAACAGATCAATCAAGCAGCTATATTTCTAGAATCCTCTAGGTACGCAGTTCTGGTTAGGCATGATTGGATTAAATTCCTGGCTATTTTAAATCTTTTGAGCTTCAAAGGCTGTCTTTAATGTCATTAGTAAATCTGTTTGAAATGCAGCGTCATTTATAGATTTTCCACATTTGATTCCAGCAAGTTTCATAAGCGGTTGTGTGATGTGGACATATCCCTTGCTACTACTCAATTTTGTAAAGGCATTACTGCAGCGTAATTGATTCTAATGAATCCTGAACCAGTGCTTCAGACTTGCGGGAGCTTTCTATTCTTGAAACACATGTAAAGGTAGAGATTATACGTGATTTGAACTCTCTTCCATGAGGAATAATGCACTGAGCCTTCTGCATCAAACCTATCGTTGCTCCAGTTTGGCCTATAAATGGGATTGTTCCATTTCACTTTGTATGCTCTGTATTTCCTCGGGATGTTTTCTGCTTGACCGCAATAACTTTGTTGTAAAGCCGGATATGTGGGGTATCTGGGGTTTCTGTCAAAGTTATGGTTGCTGATCAGGGGAGCCTCTGAGAAAACTCCCATCATTAAAGTTGCAGGTTTTGGAAACGTTGCTAGCTTTTGATATCTTCACCTGGCAGTGATTTTTTAAGTTTATTCCACCTGGTTAGCACTCAGTAATAGCAGAAAGTGTTGTTTGGTTAGATGGTCTTTGTGACTGAATATTGAATTGCTTCACATGAGAGCTTGTTATTATCTTCATAAAGATCAATAACTTTAAAAAATAAATTTGAACTTGCTGAAAGGATGACGTAAGATTTCACACAGTTTTACTGTAACAAAAGACTAAAACCACTAATCTCGATACACTATCTTTGTAGGCAACATAACACTTGAAACCACAAAACAGAAGATTCTCTCTTTCCTTTCAGCAAAACTGAAAACACTGTTCTTTAAGTAGACATTTAATTCTCCCAGAAACATATTGTTTAATCTTAGAACTGTTTTTCATGGTAAGGTTTTTACCCTGGAGATTCTTCCTCTGGTGCAAATATATGGATCTTCCAGCCTTCACTCCCTCATGAATTTGGTCTTATCAATCTGAGCACAAGCTTCCACCTGCATCCCTGCATGGTGAACTACAGCATCTTGCTACCTGTAGCTGCTCTCCCTCTCCTGGCAGGTTAACTTAGTTCTGGAGTTTTAATGGACAACTTGGACCATTCCTGTATCGAAGCTCATCTCCATGGCAATGTGAATCACATGAGCGTTGTATCCAGGTGGGAATGCTGATTAGCTATCCTTGACACCCCCCAAATCTTTTTTTAAATCTTGGAAGTAAATTGGCAGTTTAAACCACAACTGTTTACAGCCTGACCTTCTCAACACTTTCAGGCACTTTGGAGACTTAATAGTTAATCCACAGTTAATACACAGGTCGCTTCCTCCCTCTCCAAGTGTAAGCATGTTACGCCTTTTTCCCAGTAAAACAATCTGAGCCCCCTTTAATGTCCAACAATCAACAACTCGGGCTTGCTGTTAAGCAGACCGCAGAACAGACCACATAACTCCCTTTATTTTTCCTTGGGTTTTGTAAACCTCAACATTGTAACGGGCCAATATTTGTGATTTCTTCCCCCCCCCCCCCCCCCCCCCCCCCCCCCCCGTTGTTAGAAATGTTTCCATCATGTTAAATTTGAAACTTGACTGTAGGATGGTAGAATCTTGCTTTGTTGGGTTCACTGCCACTGTCCCCTGCCCCCCTCTCTCCAGGAAAGCCTGAAGGAAATGACATCAACGGTCATGTTACATATTTAAAACAAAAACTCAAGGGATAGTGCCGCGAGATGGTCGTTGGCTTTAAGTTCCTGGGGGTCACCATCACCAACAGTCTGTCCTGGTCCACTCACATTGATGCAACAGCCAAGAAAGCCCAACAATGGCTCCACTTCCTACGGAAGCTAAAGAAATTTGGCATGTCTGCATTGACTCTCTCAAACTTCTACAGATGTGCGATAGAGAGCATCCTATCCGGCTGCATCACAGCTTGGTATGGCAACTGCTCGGCCCAAGATTGCAAGAAACTGTCGAGTGTGGTGAAGCACACAAGCTTGCCACCCCCACATTGATTCTGTCTACACCTCCTGCTGCCTCAGAGAGGCAGACATTGTCAGAGACCTCACAGACCCAGGCTTTGCCTTCTTCCAGACCTTTCCACCAGGCAGAAGGTACAGAAGTCTGAAGACCCGCACATCCAGACATAGGAACAACTTCTTCCCCACCGATACTAGTCTCCTCAATGACTCCCCCGAGGCCTGATCTGTCCCCTGTAAGAACACTATTCACAACCCCCTTTGCTGCTCTTGCTCACGTCTTTGCTTTGCTTGGCCCTTGTTCCGCATTGTAACCAATCACTATATGTCGATGTACTATTTGTCAATGTACTCTGTTGATGATTTTTGTCTACTATGTACGCACTGTGTACGTTCCCTTGGCCTCAGAAAAATACTTCTTCACTGTCCTTCAGTACATGTGACAAATCAAATCATTCAATCAAATAGGGTGGCTTGGGATAGACGATGAACCATGATCTTATTGAATAGTGGAGTGGGATCCAAGGGCTGAATGGCCTACTATTTCTTATGATCTTATAGGTTTAACTTCCTGTTCCAGAGTCTTGACCACTGCGGACCTGGGGTTATGAAAATACAAATGCAAGTTTGTTCTTAGGTCTTGAACTTTGTGGTCACCCTGTTACACTGTTTAGAGTATGTGAACTGCTTAGCACCAAAACCCGGGAGGCAGGTTTTTTACACCTAGCCCAATTTGCCCTCATACTATTTTTGCTCATAGCTTGATGATCAGTAATCTACTAACACTCTGAAACGCTAACCAGTTGCTTGGGAGCAACAGCCTGAATGATGGATCATCTAGTAAAGACACAGCTCTTTAAAAGATTGGTTTGTTATTGAAGGTACGAACGGTGTGCTGCAAGCATACACAAATGTGGGACATGTCTTCCCAGTTTATTGTGGATGATCCTGTTGCAGGAGGTGTCCCTTATGGAAAAGGATGCTCTCCTTTGAAAATGAATATGAAGTTGTTTAGCTCTGGGGAGCAGGGAGTGTGAATCCAGATTCCAGTTCTTTAGCATCTTGTATTAATGGAGAAGGAGGCTTTGTGGTATCTGGAAGAGGGTATTCATTTTTGAATGCATTATTGTGGGTTCTAGTTCGTGTAATTTAAGAGCAAAACTAGCCTCGGCAGAATGGAGAGAGTCTTTCAAGCTACTCTTATTGCATTTAAGCTGAAGGGCATCCTTTTTTGGATTGGATTTGTTTATTGTCACGTGTACCGAGGTACAGTGAAAGTATTTTTCTGCGAGCAGATCATTAAGTACATGGGAAGAAAAGGGAATAAAAGAAAATACATAATAGGGCAACACAACATATACAATGTAACTACATAAGCACTGGCATCGAATGAAGCATACAGGGTGTAGTGTTAATGAAGTCAGTCCGTAGGAGGGTCATTTAGGAGTCTGGTGACAGCGGGGAAGAAGCTGTTTTTGAGTCTGTTCATGCGTGTTCTTAGACTTCTGTATCCCCTGCCCGATGGAAGAAGTTGGAAGAGTGAGTAAGCCAGGTGGGAGGGGTCTTTGATTATGCTGCCCGCTTTCTCCAGGCAGCAGGAGATGTAGATGGAGTCAGTGGATGAGAGGCAGGTTCGTGTGATGGACTGGGCGGTGTTCACCACTCTCTGAAGTTTCTTGCGGTCCTGGGCCGAGCAGTTGCCATACCAGGCTGTGATGCAGCCAGATAGGATGCTTTCTATGGTGCATCTGTAAAAGTTGGTAAGGGTTAATGTGGACATGCCAAATTTCCTTAGTTTCCTGAGGAAGTATAGGCGCTGTTGTGCTTTCTTGGTGGTAGCGTCGACGTGGGTGGACCAGGACAGATTTTTGGAGATGTGCACTCCTAGGAATTTGAAACTGCTAACCATCTCCACCTTGGCCCCTTTGATGCTGACAGGGGTGTGTACAGTACTTTGCTTCCTGAAGTCAATGACCAGCTCTTTAGTTTTGCTGGCATTGAGGGAAGATTGTTGTCGCTGCACGACTCCATTAGGTTCTCTATTTCCCTCCTGTATTCTGACTCGTCGTTATTCGAGATCTGGCCCCTAATGGTCGTATGGTCAGCAAACCTGTGGATGGAGTTGGAACCAAATTTTGCCACGCAGTTGTGTGGACAGGGAATAGAGTAGGGAGCTAAGTACGCAGCCTTGCGTGGCCCCGGTATTGAGGATTATTGTGGAGGAGGTGTTATTGTTCATTCTTACTGATTGTGGTCTGTTGGTCAGAAAATCGAGGATCCAGTTGCAGAGTGGGGAGTCAAGTCCTAGGTTTTGGAGCTTTGATATGAGCTTGGCTGGGATTATGGTGTTGAAGGCGGAGCTGTAGTCAATAAATAGGAGTCTGATGTAGGAATCCTTGTTGTCGAGATGTTCTAGGGATGAGTGTAGGGTCAGGAAAATGGCGTTTGCTGTGGACCGGTTGCGACGGTATGCGAATTGCAGTGGATCACCCGTTCTGGGAGTATGGAGGTGATGCGCTTCATGATCTACCTCTCGAAGCACTTCATTACGACTGAAGTCAGGGCCACTGGACGGTAGTCATTGAGGCACGTTGCCTGGTTCTTCTTTGGCACCGGTATGATGGTGGTCTTCTTGAAGCAGGGGGGACCTCGGAATGGAGTAGGGACAGGTTAAAGATGTCCGTGAATACCTCTGCCAACTGGTCCGCACAGGCTCCGAGTGCACGACCAGGGATCCTGTCCGGGCCCATCGCCTTCCGAGGGTTCACTTTTTCAGGAAGGCCGATCTGACTTCGGAAGCTGTGATCGTGGGTATGGGCTGTTGGGGCACTTGACAGCAGATTGTTGGTTACCTGCTCGAACCGAGCATTGAATGCGTTGAGTTCATCGGGGAGGGGTGCGCTGCTACCGGAGATACTGCTCGGCTTCGCTTTGTAGCCCATTATGTTGTTTAGTCCTTGCCATAATCGCCGAGAGTCTGTCTGTGACTCTAGCTTGGTTTGATATTCTCTCTTGGCATCTCGGATGGCTTTGCGGAGGTCGCACCTGGATTTCTTGTATAGGTCAGGGTCGTCTGACTTGAACGCCTCAGATCTGTCTTTCAGTAGGGAGTCAAGATTGAGCCATGGTTTCCGGTTGGGGAACGCACGTACTGCTTTTTTTGGCACGCAGTCATCCACACATTTGCTGATGAAGTCAGTGACAATGGTGGCATACTCATTTAAGTTGGTCGCTTGAGTTCTTAAATATGGACCAGTCCACTGTCTCGAAGCTGTCACGTAAGAGCTCTTCTGTTTCCTCGGACCAGCACTAAACAACCTTCTTATCTGGATTCTCCCACTTGAGTTTCTGCTTGTATGCCGGGAGAAGGAGCACCGTCTTATGGTCTGATTTCCCAAAGTGCGGTTGGGGGATGGAACGGTAGGCGCCCTTGATTTTTGAGTAGCAGTGTTCAAGAGTGTTGTCGCCCCTGGTGGGACAGTCGATGTGCTGATGGAATTTTGGCAGTACACTCTTGAGGTTGGCCTTGTTGAAGTCTCCGGCCACGATGAACAAGGCCTCTGGGTGTTCTGTTTCGTAGTTGTTTATAACTGAGTACAGTTTGTCCAGCGCCTTCCTCACTTCTTCCTGGGGTGGGATGGAGACCGCTGTGATAATGGTTGAAGTGAACTCGCGTGGAAGATAGTATGGGTGGCACTTCACGGTCAGGTATTCCAGATCCGGGGAGCAGTAGGTCTCCAGAGTCGCCACGTCCAAGCACTAGGAGGAGTTGATGAGGAGGCAAACCCCTCCACCCTTCGCTTTGCCTGATGATGCGGTGCGGTCCGCCCGGTTAATTGAGAAACCTTCAGGTTGTATGGCACAGTCCGGTGAGGCGGGGGTGAGCCATATCTCTGTGAAACCGAGCACACTGCACGGCCTTTTTTTTAGACCACACAATTAGCGCAACATAAATATTGAAAAATGTGCAGAGAATCAATGCAGTCAGTAGCAATCCCATGCTTGCTGCATTGGAATTCACTCTCGCACAATAAAGTGGCTGTATAATCTGACCGTCTTGTTAGAGCTTCATGGAATTTCAAATTTCACTGTGTCCCAATCAGTTTAAAAAAACATTTCTATAAGACTTTTAATTAAAAGTGATAACCCCAGTGCGCTTCTCTTCATCGTTTGCTATCAGTGCGCATACTTAAATATGATTGGGTGCTTAACCTGTTCAACGAGATGCATATTGTTGGACTGCTGGCGGTACCCTTGTTTTGGCACCAGATTCCCACTGACACTGGCAAATGACAAATCCATGACAGGGAGACGGCTAGATCTTTGGCAGCAGCTTCCCTCCAGGTCAGTGGCGAGTGTTGGACCATCCAGACATAGTTTCTCGGTTTGTTTTCAGTGCCTGCTGCCTAATATGGGTTGAGAACAGGGTCAGCTGTTTTAATGTCCTTTCACCGCACCTAACCTCTCCAGCAGTTAATCAGCTTGCTGACACTTGTTGTGGTAGATTTAAATTAAAAACAAAATGCTGGAAATGCTCAGCAGGTCAGCAGCATCTGTGACGAGAGAAACCGAATGAAAAGTTTTGGGTTGATGACCTTTCGTCAGAAGATCCATCAACACTTTTTTTGTCTTCGCATGGATGCCGCCTGACCTCCCGATTATTTCTAGCATTTGCTGTTTTAATTTAAGATTTCCAGCACCTGTGGTATTTTACTTCTGCTGTATGAATAATAGCTGGTTGGGCATGGTACCAGAGTTATTGCTAACACCCATGAAATCTTACCCGAAGAAAGAATGTCAGTAAAATTGGCAGTACATTTATTCTTCCAGTTGCCATGTAATTCAATAGCTCGGTTCTAGCCCCTGTGCTTATAAAATTTTTAAAAAAAATAATAATAAATCACAATAACTCTTCTCCATACAGCACGTCCCTAACATAGCTGCTCGAAATTCTGTGGGGAAACTCTGCTAGGCAATCCTTCGGGAATGGGGATGACTTTTCCACTCCGGCTCGATGGGTTTCTCAGATGGCTGATAAAATGCACGATCTGCAGACTGCCACATGTGGGGCACGTGGTGCTTTGAAGGGTCAGGGAGATGGGTTGTTGTGAACTCTCTCCGATGCCTTGATTTTGCCCCTCTGTGTTCCTGATGTCCCCTCTCTATCTTCGATACCTTGTTGAATGATCCTTCTTAGTTTTGCTCTGTCACAGGCCCAGAACTCCCATTCGGCAGTGGGGATACGGAGATCCTGGGGATTCTTTGGAGACAGCATAATTTGTTAATAAATTAATTCATGCTGTCTTCCGAAGAGTCTCCTGCTATGACCAAATTCCAAGTAGAGCAGTTGCTTCATGAGTGTGGTGTCAGGCTGTGAATGACACTCCCAACCCAGAGGAGCTGGTTTTTGAGTGATTTTCATCTCGACACTGGGCAAGTTGGCTTGGAAGAGGACGCTGCTATTGGATAGTCTGTCTTGCCGCTGGATGTGGAGGATCTTGCGAAGGTACCATTTGTGATACTTCTCCCGTGCTTTTCGGCGTCTATGGAGGGATGTTCAAAACTCCAAGCAGATAGGAGTGTGGGGATCGCTGCTGTCCAGTAAACCACCACCTCAGTCTCGGGTTTGAGATCTTGGTTCTCAAATGATCGTTTTTTTTCTCCTTCAAGTTAGTTGAAGGCTGATCTGGCACATTGGAGCAATGATGGATTTTATTGTCCAAATCCTTTCAGCTTGAACTTTGTCATTTCACAGAATCATTCAAAGGTTACGGTGCAGAAGGAGACCATTTAGCCCATCATGTCTGCGCGGGTTCGCCAAACGAGCATTATCCCCTGCCTTTTCCCGTACCCCTATGTATTGTTTCTATTTAAATAATAATTGAATGCCTCAACTGAATCTGCCTCCACCACTCTTCAGGCAGTGCATTCCAGACCTGAATCACGTGCTGTGTGAAAACCTTTTTCTGCCATCCCATCACAGACATTTACTTTTCTTCTTTTTCCTCTCTTTCACTTGCTTTCTTTATTCCTTCGCAGGATGTGAGTGTCACTGGCCAGTATTTATTGGCCATTAAAACCTATTACACTTCTTAACCTTTTCCCAGTACTGAAGCGAGGTGATTGATCTGAAATATCGGCCTTGGTGGGTAGGAGGTGTTGGGAAAATTCCTGGCTTGGCTCATCCAGCTCAGGAGAAAGTGCCCACTGAGGCGGGATCTTCACTGTTGGGAACTGGGTTCACAAGTGTGGCAGCAGCCATCGGGGTTGCTGGGTGAGGAGGCAAAATTTTAAAAGCACACCTGAGACTTTATGACACTTCAGCCCGCGCACCCCTTCACCCTTCAAACACTCCTCCATAGGGCAGAGGAGTATCAGCCAGACCCCAGGGGAACCTTCACACAGGACGCTCCCAAGGGTGACCAGCCACTTGAAATCCCAGCTACCTCTGACCTCACCCATCCCAATAGGTCGGGGTGAAGAAGGTGAACCTCTGAGCAGGAGACACTTCGCAGCTAGGGCCATCTCGGGGCGGGGGGTTGATCAGTCAGCAGACTGCCTCCTCTGATAAGGTTGTTGGGGATGTACCTAGACATTGGGGTAGGGTAAGAAAATTTAAGAAGCACTGCGAGCACAATGGTGACCCGGGTATTGGCTCACTGTATATTTGTGCATATGTATGAATATATTTTGCTTTGTGGCTCAAAGTCTCAGGTAGTGAATGGTTTTTCTATATGATGCAATGTTCCATGGTCATCCCAAGTGCAACAAATGCACCCTCCCCACCCCCCTTCAAGTATTTCCCTTTGTGTCCCTCAGATCTATGATGTCTCACTCAATCCCAGCTTGGTCAGTCACTCTTTATGTCCACAGAAGCGACGCAAAGCTAATTATTCTATGAACATGGTGGCTGGGCAACTCGTGTCAGACTTGTGTCTGAGGGTCTCCTAATGTAGCCTCGTGTTTCGATTTTGGAAAGCTTTTTTATTATCCTGATACTGTTTTTATTTACTTATTTTTTGGTGTTATAACAACAACACAATAAACAATGTACATGAAACTATAAACATAGTGCAAAAGCCGTCTCCCTCCCTTACAGGTCCCACCTTTATTAACTCCCTATTCCAAGCTAAACTATCTCCCCCCCCCCCCCCCCCCCCCCAAACCAGTCGACGAACGGCTGCCACCTCCGGGCGAACCCTAACAGTGACCCTCTCAAGGCGAACTTGATTTTCTCCAAACAGAGAAAGCTAGCCATGTCCGATAGCCAGGTCTCCGACTTCGGGGGCTTTGAGTTCCTCCAAGCTAATAGTATCCGTCTCCGGGCTACCAGGGAAGCAAAGGCCAGAACGTCTGCCTCTTTCTCCTCCTGGATTCCCGGGTCTTCTGACACTCCGAAATTCGCCACCTCTGCACTCAGCGCCACCCTTATTTTTAACACCGTGGACATGACATCTGCAAACCGGTGCTGAAATCCCCTAAGCTTCGGACATGCCCAGAGCATGTGGACATGGTTCGCTGGTCTTCCCGCACATTTTGCACACCTGTCTTCCACACCAAAGAATCTGCTCATCCGGGCCACTGTCATGTGGGCCCGGTGAACGACCTTGAATTGAATCAGGCTGAGCCTGGCACATGTTGCGGACACGTTGACTCTACTCAACGCGTCCGCCCATAGACCATCCTCTATCTCAGTTCCCAGCTCCTCCTCCCACTTACGCTTCAGCTCCTCGGTCTGCGTCGCCTCTGACCCAATAAGTTCCTTGTGAATGTCCGAGACGCTCCCTTCTCCTACCCACGCTCTGGAAACTACCCTGTCCTGAATCCCCCTTAGCGGTAGAAGTGGGAAGGTTGACACCTGTTTACGTAGGAATTCCTGCACCTGCAGATATCTGAATTTGCTTCCCCTCGCCAACCCAAACTGCTCCTCCAGCGCCCTTATACTTGGAAAGCTGCCCTCTATAAACACGTCCTCCATCCTCTCAATCCCTGCTCTCCGCCATATCCGGCCCCCCCCCCCCCCCCCCAGGGCAATGGTGGTGAGATTCCACAGGTACTTGGATAAGGAGCGCATTCTACAGTAGGCTAATAGTATCTTGCGTTCGCATCTTCCTCGCGGATGCTCTGTGAGCTCTGTCCACCTCCAAAGGTCGGGAAAATACCCCACCCCCCAGCAGCTGCGATGTCTGCGATGTATGCCCCATCGTCCATTCCTTCGGACCCCTCCGGGAGCCCAACGATTCTCATGTTCTGCCAGGGACCTATTCTCTAGGTCCTCTACCTTCTCCAGGAGCTTCTTCTGCTGGTCTCTCAGCATCCCCACCTCCAACTCCACCGCAGTTTGATGTTCCTCCTGCTCAGCCAGCGCCTTCTCTACCTTCTGGATTGCCTGATCTTGGGCATCCAATCTAAGCTCGAGCCTCTCAATCGACTCTTTTATCGGGTCCAAGCAGTCCCGTTTCTGCTTAGCAAAGCCTTCCTGAATAACTTGCATCAACTGCTCCATTGACCGCTGGGTCGATAAACCAGAGGTCCGGTCCTCCACCATGCTGTCTCCTGCTGCAGCCTCAGCCCAAGCATTCTCTGTCTGTCTGTTTCTGCCTTTGCGAGCACTTCTAGTCCTTCTCTCCAAGCACCGATGTGGGAATTGAGTAGACCAAGAAGCCTCTGTCTTCAGTTGTACAGTTCAAGCCCGGTAGAAAATCGGGGGAAAAGGTCCAAAGTTCCGACCCGGAGGGGGAGCCACCAAATGTGCGACTTACTCCTTCAAAGCCGCCACCGGACGTTTATCCTGATACTGTTACACGGATGTCGGTTCTCGGGATGTTCTAGGTTTTAAACATGGTCTCCCTTGGAATCATTCTAACCAGAGCACTTTTCAATGGCCTCGTGGTATTGCTGTCAGTTTTAGATAGTTTGCAGTTTTAAGTAGTTGTCGGGGACATTAGCCTTTCATGTTGGCCTGCAGCATGACATCATGACCGTGTTTACAGCTAAACATCCCAAAATGGGTTCCTGCGTAGCTTCCTGATGCAGAGCTATGAACCTAGCAGAACGTGGTCTGTCTTGAGATGCCTGCTAGCCGGCATGGCGACCTGAGGTTTTAGGTGTGTTTGTAGCCCCATGATGCTGCCTATTATACATGACGCAGTTTTGTACCTGAAGGTCTAGCTAGCATGGTTTGACACAATCCCTTTGCCAACTCTACAAGGGCGAGCAAAGTGGTTATCAAGACCGTGCCATCAGGGTCTTGGGCTTCCTTGGGCACATCTCAATCTGTTAGAATATAAATGTGAAGGTCTGTAACTGAGCGAAATTCCAACAAAGGCAGGACAATGCGTCAATGATCAGACAATGGTGCTGCTGAAGCTCTCTCTCAGCACACAAAGTTAACCTGACTCACAGGCTTACTTCCATGACTGACAGTGACAGATCACATTGTCACATGCAGGGGTCTCCGTATGAGGATGAGGCCTGCCTATTATCAATATATGACAGATGGCATTTGGAGAGATACCGCTGTCCGGATTAAGATCAGTCCTCGGACAGTCGAGCAAGCCCCACTGATTGTCGTCCTTGAGGCACCTTGGCAATATTCCAGGGACACTGCCATGAGTGTTACAGCACTGTTCCTGCCTCATAAAGGCTGCCAGAGACAGTAAAATGTTGCTGTGATGATTGGAAGGACTACACCATGTCTACTTGCTTCACATTGAGTATGAGTGGAGTTCTAATCCCATAACAGAACAACCACATGTTCTCTCCCACTCCCCTCCATTTTATAAAGGGCTCCTGAGTCAACTTGACTCGGGTGGAAATTCAGACCGTTAATCCTCCTCTTTCCACAGATAACGCCAGACCTGGGTAGTTCTGACATTTTCGGTTTTCGTTCCAACACCTGAAGGTGTCGACTTGTGTTTTCTGAGCAGGCATTGTCTGGTCTACTCCTTCCAGTGTTTGCTGTTTTTTGGTTTTAGAATTCCAACATCTGCAGTATTTTGCTTTGTTTTTTAGTCTAATTCTGTGGTTGTATTTCTCAATCATTGGGAAATAAAGTAACTGACACTCCTAACCATTTGGGCCGGTTAATTCTGATTATAATCCCATGATATTTAAATTGTTTTCAGTGTGGGAGAGGTAGTGTTCTCTCTCTCTCTCTCTCTCTCTCTCTCTCTCTCTCTCTCTCTCTCTCTCTCTCTCTCTCTCTCTCTCTCTCTCTCTCTCTCTCTCTCTCTCTCTCTCTCTCTCTCTCCCCAATTTTTGCTGTATCATAGAATTTACAGTGCAGAAGGAGGCCATTCGGCCCATCGAGTCTGCACTGGCTCTTAGAAAGAGCATCCTACACAAGCCCCCACATCCACCCTATCCCCAATAACCCCACCTATCTCCATTACCCAGTAACCCCACCCAACACTAAGGGCAATTTTGGACACTAAGGACAATTTAGCATGACCAATCCACCTAACCCGCACATCTTTGGACTGTGGGAGGAAACCGGAGCACCCGGAGGAAACTCACGCACACATGGGGAGAATGTGCAGACTCCACACAGACAGTGATCCAAGCCGGGAATCGAACCTGGGACCCTGGAGCTGTGAAGCAATTGCGCTAACCACAATGCTACCATGCTGCCCCAAATACAAGCTAAATGGATTGAGACCAAAGTACTGATTGGCGACTTTTATTGTTGCCATAATGAGTGCGTGGAAATGATGTTTATCCCTTAATCCACGTTAATCTTCATCTTTGGCGATCACTCACCAATAAGTATGATTGTCCACCTAAGAAACTCCATGTGACTGTCATGGGTTCTGTGGATTCTTGTGTGACTGTGGAGCCGATCCGAGAGCCGTATTTTTGATCGCATACTTGGCAGGTGTTTCCGGGGGTTGGGATTCAGTCCTTGGACTCTAGAGAGGGATAGGAACAGACAGTATGGGAAGGTATTTAATTGGGGAGGGGAAATTATACTGCTATTAGACAGGAGCTGAGGAACATAAATTGGGAACAGTTGTTTTCTGGGAAATGCACAACAGTAATGTGGGGGTTGTTTAAGGAGCACTTGCTGCGAGTGCCAGATAGTTTTGTCCCACTGAGACAAGAAAGGAATGGTAAGGTGAAGGAGCCTTGGATGACAAGAGAAATGGAGCTTCTAGTCAAGAGGAAGCAGGAAGCTTACGTAAGGTTGAGGAAGCAAGGATCTGGCACGGCTCTAGAGGGTTACAAGGTAGCCAGGAAGGAACTCAAAAATGGACTTGGGAGAACTAGACGGGGGCATGAAAAAGCCCTGGTGGAAAGGATTAGGGGAAATCCCAAGGCGTTCTACACTTTTATGTGAGAAATAAGAGGATGATCCGAGTGAGAGTAGGGCCGATCAGGGATAGTGGAGGGAACTTATGCCTAGAGTCTGAGGAGATGGGGAGGCCCTAAATGAATATTTTGCTTCAGTATTCACTAGAGAGAGGGATCTTGTTGCTCGTGAACCAGGTTAATAGGCTCGAAGAGGTTGATATTAAGAAGGAGAATGTGCTGGAAATTTTGAAAAGCATCAGGATCGATGAGTCTCCTGGGCCAGATGGGATATACCCAAGGTTACTACGGGAAGCAAGGGAGGAGATTGCTGCGGCGTTGGTGATGATATTTGCGTCCTCACTCTCCACTGGAGTAGTACCGGATGATTGGAGGGAGGTGAATGTTGTCCCCTATTCAAGAAAGGGAATAGGGAAATCCCTGGGAATTACAGACCAGTCAGTCTTGCATTTGTGGTGAGCAAAATACTGGAAAGGATTCTGAGAGGTAGGATTTATGATTATTTAGAAAAACATAGTTTGATTAAAGATAGTCAGCATGGCTTTGTGAGAGGATTTCAGTAAGGCATTTGATAAGGTTCCCCATGGTAGACTCATTCAGAAAGTCAGAGGGCATGGCATGCAGGGAAACTTAGCTGTCTGGATACAGAATTGGCTGGCCGAAAGAAGACCACGGGTGGCAGTGGACGCAAAGTATTCTGCCTGGAGGTGTCGGTGACCAGTGGTGTCCCGCAGGGATCTGTTCTGGGACTGTTGCTCTTTGTGGTTTTTATAAATGACTTGGATGAGGAAGTGGAAGGGTGGGTTAGTAAGTTTGCAGATGACACAAAAGGTTGGTGGAGTTGTATATAGTGTTGAGGGCTGTTGCAGGTTACAACAGAACATTGACAGGATGCAGAGCTGGGCTGAGAAGTGGCAGATGGAGTTCAACCTAGATAAATGTGAAGTGATTCATTTTGGAAGGTCTAACTTGAATGCTGAATACACGGTTAAAGGCAGGATTCTTGGAAGTGTGCAGGAACAGAGGGATCCTGGGGTCCACGTACATAGATCCCTCAAAGTTGCCACGCAGGTTGATAGGGTTGTTAAGAAGGTGCATGATGTGTTGGCCTTCATTAACACAGGGATTGAGTTTAAGAGCCGTGAGGTTTTGCTGCAGCTTTATAAAACCCTGGTTAGACCACACTTGGAATATTGTGTCCAGTTCTGTTCGCCTTATTATGGGAAGGATGTGGATGCTTTGGAGAGGGTACAGAGGAGAATTACCAGGTTGCTGCTTGGACTGGAGGGCATGTCCTATGAAGAAAGGTTGAGGGAGCTAGGGCTTTTCTCACTGGAGCGAAGAAGGAAGAGCGGTGACTTGGTAGAGGTGTACAAGGCGATGAGAGGCGTGGATAGCCAGAGAGTTTTCCCCAGGACGGAAATGACTGTCACAAGGGGACATAATTTTAAGGTGATTAGAGGAAGGTATAGGGGAGCTTTCAGAGGTAGGTTCTTTACACAAGAGAGTGGTGGGTGTGTGGAATGCATTGCCAGCAGAGGTGGTGGTGTCAGTCATTAGGGACATTCAAGCGACTCTTGGACAGGCACATGGACAGCAGTAAATTGAAGGGGTGTAGGTTAGGTTGATCTTTGATTAGGATAAATGATCGGCACAACATCATGGGCCGAATTGCCTGTACTGTGCTGTATTCTATGTTCTACCTGGCTTGGTACCTGGGTCAGCAATGCCTGCCCCGAGTTAAAATCCAAGTTTTTCTGTGGTTGTAAGCCACTAAGTAGATGTAAACAGCCATTTCCTGGAACTGGGAGAGTGAAAAGTCCGATGAAAAGTCTATGCTGATTGTAGTTCTGCATTTCACCGTAACTGTGTAAAGGATAAGAGTGCCGGGAATTTGGAAGGATGTGAGGTTCTGTACAACCAAAGTGTTCTACACCCCAAGATGCAAAATAGGGAAAATGGTACACAATGGTAGTCTCATCTTCAAAAGAAAACTTAACTATTTTTAAGGAAGCATTTTTGTTTATCTTTCCAGACAGAGTTAGCCAACCTACACTCATAACATTATTTTAATATTTAATTTATAACATCAGTGTTTCTGATTCATACAGTGAATTGCTTTTACTTGTAGCACAGGGATATTATGCATGTCAATTCTCCTTGAGGATTAGTAAATCAACTAGGCAGCAAACTTTAAATTACTGATTTTAAACTGAAGGTGAACATTGCTGGTCTGCCACCATAAGCTCGCCATCACTATGTTCTCTGAACATTCGAGCAGTGCTTGTATTTGTCAGATGACAGGGCTAATAGTTTAAGTTGATTACTGGTTGAGCCTTGCTCTGTCCTCGGCCCCCGAGGGGCTGGTTTAGCACAGTGGGCAAAACAGCTGGCTTGTAATGCAGAGCAAGGCCAGCAGCGCGCGTTAATTCCCGTACCGGCCTCCCTGAACAGACGCTGCCGGAATATGACGACTAGGGGCTTTTCACTAATTTCATTGAAGCCTACTTGTGACAATAAGTTATTATTGTTATATTATTATTTAAAATTGTTCTTCCCAGTGTTATAGCTGCAAAATAAATTCAAGTTGTCGATGGTGTGTTTGCATCGCATTGGACGTAGCAGGACCAAGCAGGTAATGACCACTGTTAATTATCTTCTTGTGGCCATTTTGGACATTGGCTGAATTCATGATTGTATGATTGTGCCAAAACTGGCAAAACAAGTACTGTTCAGTGAAACATGTACTGAATGGGATTCACGTTTACTGTGAGCAATCTTTTGAGTGGGTAAATAAAGGTGACATCAAACAAGAGCTCCCCAAATGCTCTTCAAAAGTGGAAGATATCTGGATAAGTATAATACCTCTGTGTATCTCCTGTAGTTCCTTCTGGGAAAGAAGTATTCTGAGAATTGTAAGGTTAATGTGTAGAAGTAATGTCTGTTTCTGAAGCTTGTTGCTCTTGTCCTTATCCATTCTGAAAGTGTATCTCGCACACTAGTGGGTGTAGATTTCTCACAGTGTGCCTCAAGGCTATGGAGATAAAATCCACTTCTTTTGTTATTATTAATGGTGTCTGAGAACAGTTTAGCATAAACCTTCAATATTTTAATCTTTTCTAAATGATAACCTCACTTTTTCAGCCAATTAACTTTTTATTATTTACTTGCTGCTTTGAGGTGCATGTGAGTTAGAAAGAAATGCAGCCATCTTTGTGTGGTGGCAAATATTTATGCTAAGCAAGGTGTGGCTTTTTCATCCGAACAACACATTTAGGGGTACCTGAAAGTTTGACATGATCGATGGAATCCAGCTGTGTTCAGAATAGAAAAGCAATTTTTCTTTTTGAAGGCGTGGAACTTTTAAATATTGATCTTCAGGGAGATTTGGATGGACTCGTACAAGGAACACCAAGTTAATATGCAGGTGCAGCAAGCAATTGGGAAGGCAAATGGCATGAAGGCCTTTATTCCAAGAGCATTGGAGTATAATAATAAAGAAGTCTTGCATTAGCCATTTTGTGAGACCACACTTGGAGCACTATGTGCAGCTTTGGTGAGATGAAGAGTGAAACTAACACTCACTGCTCTCCCTTCACCTTCACATTGGCTGCTGTGCTTTCAGTTAGAACATACAGTGCAGAAGGAGGCCATTCGGCACATCGAGTCTGCACCGACCCACTTAAGCCCTCCCTTCCACCCTATCCCCGTAACTCAATAACCCCTCCTAACCTTTTTGGACACTAAGGGTAGTTTAGCATGGCCAATCCACCTAACCGGCACGTCTTTGGACTGTGGGAGGAAACCGGAGCACCCGGAGGAAACCCACGCAGACCTGGGGAGAACTCCACACAGACGGTGACCCAGTGGGGAATCGAACCTTGGACACTGGTGCTGTGAAGCCACAGTGCTAGCCACTTGCTGCCCACCAGTTGCCAAGGTTCCACTCTTTGGAATTCCTCGCTACGCAAATCCCTGTGTCTTTTCACCTTCCCTCTGTTCCTTTTGAATTCTCCTTCGAGTGCACCCAATTGACTTAGTGTTTCATCATCTCTTTCCCCCCCCCCCCCCAATCTTACCTGTTTTCCTCCTCAATTCTGTGCAGAATCTTTGAATGTTTTTTTATGTAAAAGTCACTCAATAAATGCAAGTTGTTGGCATGGTGCTGCAATTTTTTTATTTTTAAAAAAATATATATTTATTAAGATTTTTTGACAACACAATTTTTTCCCCTTACAAACAATAACCCTCCCCCCCCCCCCCCCTCCCGTAACAAAATAACACAAAATCGCACTGAGCAAGATATATACATGGCAAAATGGTATATTTACATAGCTTTATACACTGGCTCTCGCCCGTACGTGCCAGTTTCTCTCGTCCCCCCGCCCCCCCCCCCCCCCAGGGTTGCTGCTGCTGCTGACCGGCCTTCCTCTACCGCTCCGCGAGGTAGTCTAGGAACGGTTGCCACCGCCTGTAGAACCCCTGCGCAGACCCTCAAGGCAAACTTAATCCTCTCCAACTTAATGAACCCAGCCATGTCGTTTATCCAGGCCTCCAGGCTAGGGGGCTTCGCCTCCTTCCACAATAACAAGATTCTTCGCCGGGCTACTAGGGATGCAAAGGCCAGAATTCCGGCCTCTTTCGCCTCCTCTTTCGCCTCCTGCACTCCCGGCTCATCCACTACTCCGAATATTGCTAGCCCCCAGCTTGGCTTGACCCGGACTTTCACCACCTGAGATATTGCTCCCGCCACTCCTCTCCAGAACCCCTCCAGTGCCGGGCATGACCAAAACATGTGGACATGGTTTGCCGGACTCCCTGAACACCTTCCACATCTGTCCTCTGCCCCAAAGAACCTGCTCAACCTTGCCCCCGTCAAGTGCGCCCTGTGAACCACCTTAAATTGTATCAGGCTGAGCCTGGCACACGAGGAGGAGGAATTAACCCTACCTAGTGCATCAGCCCACAAACCTTCCTCGATCTCTTCCCCCAGTTCCTCCTCCCATTTACCCTTCAACTCTTCTGCTAGGGCTTCCCCCTCTTCTTTCATCTCTTGGTGTATTGCCGAAACCTTGCCCTCCCTGACCCATACACCCAAGATCACCCTGTCTTGAATTTCTTGTGGTGGGAGCAACGGGAATTCCCTGACCTATCGCCTCACAAAAGCCCTCACCTGCATATATCTAAATGCATTTCCCGGGGGTAGCTCAAACTTCTCCTCCAGTGCCCCTAGGCTCGCAAATGCCCCGTCAATGAACAGGTCCCTCATTCTTCTAATCCCCGCCCGATGCCAGCCCTGGAACCCCCCCGTCCATCTTACCCGGGACAAACCGGTGGTTACCCCTGATCGGGGACCACACAGAGGCTCCCATTGCACCCCTGTGCCGTCTCCACTGGCCCCAGATCCTTAACGTTGCCGCCACCACTGGGCTCGTGGTATACTTTGATGGCGAGAATGGCAGCGGTGCCGTCACCAACGCCCCCAAGCTCGTTCCTTTACAGGACGCCATCTCCATCCTCTTCCATGCCGCCCCCTCTCCCTCCATAACCCACTTGCGGATCATCGCCACATTTGCTGCCCAGTAGTAGCTCCCTAGGTTTGGCAGCGCCAACCTTCCTCGGTCCCTACTGTGTTCCAGGAATCCTCTCCTTACCCTCGGGGTCTTATTCGCCCACACAAACCCCATAATACTCCTACTTACTCTCTTAAAAAAGCCCTTGGTGATCACGATGGGAAAGCACTGAAACACAAACAAAAACCTCGGAAGGACCATCATTTTGACCGACTGCCCTCTACCCGCCAACGAAAGCGGCAACATGTCCCATCTTTTGAGGTCTGCCTCCATTTGGTCCACCAACCTCGTCAGAATCAATTTGTGTAGGGCCCCCCAACTCCTAGCTATCTGGATCCCCAGATACCGAAAACTCCCCGTCGTCCTCCTCAGCGGTAGGTCCCCTATCCCTCTTTCTTGGTCCCCTGCCTGTAATACAAAAAGCTCACTCTTCCCTACATTGAGCTTATAGCCCGAGAACTCCCCAAACTCCCTCAGAGTCTGCATGACCTCCACCATCCCCTCCATTGGGTCCACCACGTACAACAGCAGATCATCCGCGTATAGCGACACCCGATGCTCTTCTCCCACGCGGACCACCCCCCTCCATTTATTAGACTCCGTCAGTGCTATGGCCAAGTGCTCAATCGCCAATGCAAACAACAGGGGGCACCCCTGCCTCGTTCCTCGGTACAGCCGAAAGTACTCCGACCTCCGCCTGTTCGTCACCACACTCGCCACCGAGGCACTGTAAAGGAGCTTAACCCAGCTAATAAACCCTCCCCCGAACCCAAACCTACACAACACCTCTCAGAGGTACTCCCACTCTACTTGGTCAAAGGCCTTTTCCGCGTCCTTAGCTGCCACTATCTCTGCCTCTCCCTCCTCCGACGTCATCATTATCACGTTTAAGAGCCGCTGCACGTTAGTGTTTAATTGTCTGCCCTTTACGAATCCCGTCTGGTCCTCATGTATCACCCCTGGGACACAGTCCTCAATTCTCGTGGCCAGCACTTTTGCCAATAACTTAGCGTCCACATTGAGGAGCAAAATCGGCCTGTACGATCCACATTGCAGTGGGTCCTTGTCTCGCTTCAGAATCAAGGAAATTGTCCCCTCCGACGTTGTCGGGGGCAGGGTCCCCTCCTCTCTTGCCTCGATAAAGGTCCTCACTAGTAGCGGGGCCAATAGGTCTACATACTTTCTATAGAACTCCACCGGGAACCTGTCCAGCCCCGGGGCCTTCCCCGCCTGCATACTCCCCAGACCCTTACTCAGCTCCTCCAACCCGATTGGTGCCCCCAAACCAGCCGCCTCTTGCTCCTCCACCCTCGGGAACCGCAGTTGGTCTAGGAATCGTCTCATCCCCTCTTCCCCGCCTGGGGGCTGGGATCTGTACAGCTGTTCATAGAAGGCCTTGAATACCTTGTTTATTTTCGTTGCACTCCGAACCGTGGCTCCCCCTCCATCTTTGATTTCCCCCTATTTCCCTCACTGCCGTCCTCTTGCGGAGCTGGTGTGCCAGCATCCGACTGGCCTTTTCCCCGTACTCGTAGGTCGCCCCACTGTGCCTCCGCCTTCCCCGTGGTCAACAGGTCAAACTCCGTCTGGAGCAGTCGCCTTTCCCCAAGTAATCTCTCCTCCGGGGCCTCTGCGTATCTCCTGTCCACTCGCAAAATCTCCCCCACTAACCTCTCCCTTTCCATGCCCTCTGTCTTCTCCCTATGAGCCCTGATGGAGATTAGCTCTCCCCTGATCACCGCCTTCAACGCCTCCCATACCACCCCCACTCGCACCTCACCGTTGTCGTTGGCCTCCAAGTACGTTTCGATACACCCCCTCACCTTCCCACACACCACCTCATCGGCCAGCAGTCCCACATCCAGCCGCCACAGCGGGCGTTGGTCCCTCTCCTCTCCCAGCCCCATTTGCACTCAGTGCGGGTCATGGTCCGAAACGGCTATGGCCGAATACTCCGTCCCCATCACCCTCGGGATGAGCGCCCTGCCCAGAACAAAGAAATCTATCCGGGAGTAGGCCTTGTGCACGTGGGAAAAGAAAGAAAATTCCCTGGCCTGCGGTCTCACAAACCTCCATGGGTCCACTCCCCCCATCTGATCCATAAACCCCCTGAGCACCTTTGCCGCCGCCGGCCTCTTTCCCGTCCTTGATCTGGAGCGGTCCAGTGCTGGATCCAGCACTGTATTGAAGTCCCCTCCCATTATCAGTCCTCCTCCCTCCAGGTCCGGAATGCGCCCCAACATGCGCTTCATGAATCCAGCATCCTCCCAGTTCGGGGCGTATACATTTACCAACACCACCCACGTCCCTTGCAACCTACCACTCACCATCACATATCTCCCTCCATTATCCACTACGATAGTCTTGGCCTCAAATGACACATGCTTTCCCACCAGAATTGCCACCCCTCTATCCTTCACGTCCAGTCCCGAGTGAAATACCTGTCCTACCCATCCCCTTCTTTACCTAACCTGGTCCACCACCTTCAGGTGTGTCTCTTGGAGCATAGCCACGTCTGCCTTCAGTCCCTTCAAGTGTGCGAACACTCGAGCCCTCTTCACCGGCCCATTCAGGCCCCTCACGTTCCACGTTATCAGCCGGATTGGAGGCCCCCCCGCCCCCCGCCAGCTAGCCATCTCCTTTTCTGGGCCAGACCCATGTCCGCGTCTCGCTCACCCTCCGGTCCCCCAGCCAGGGGACCTCCGTCCTGACCACCTCTTCTGTGTCCCATTCCCTTTCAGCCAGTGCAGCAGCAACGCCCCCCCCCCCCTTGCTAGACCCCTGTCTAGCTTTTTTGCTCCCCCCATATCACTCCCGTAAGTCAGCTGCCACCTGCTGACCCCGGCTTCCCCCGCCATCCCTTTGACCCCCCCCCCCCCCCCCGTGTGGGAGTCTCCCCATCGATATACGTTCCTTCGTTCCCCTTCCCGCCTTTCTTCCCGCGCACGGGAAAAGAACCCCGCGCTTTCCAAAGCCTGCCCCACCCCCTCTGGCGCAGCTCCTGTCGCGTCCTTGTCTCTCTCCCCCAGCCCATGTAACATTTCCTGCGCGTGATTGACCCCCTATATACAAGAACCATCGTACTTTAACCCTCAAACACCCCCCACCCTCAAACCCTCAATTAGAGTCCAGCTTTTCAGTTAGTATAAAGGTCCACGCCTCTTCAGGCGTTTCGAAGTAGTGGTGTTGGCCATTATGTGTAACCCACAGTCGCGCTGGCTGCAACATTCCAAATTTCACTCCTTTCCGATGCAGCACCGCTTTGGCCCGGTTGAAACCCGCTCTCCGCTTAGCGACCTCCGTGCTCCAGTCCGGGTATATTCTGATCTCTGCATTGTCCCACTTGCTGCTCCGTTCCTTGGCCCATTTCAGGACCCTCTCTCTGTCCGTAAACCGGTGAAATCTCACCACCATCGCCCTTGGCGGCTCATTTGCCTTGGGCTTCCTCGCCAGCACTCGGTGCGCCCCTTCCAGCTCCAGCAATCCCGGGGGGTCCTCCGCGCCCATCAGCGCCCCGATCATTGTGCCCGCAGATGCCGCGGTGTCAGCCCTCTCCACTCCTTCTGGGAGACCCAGGATCCTCAGATTATTCCTCCTCGACCTGTTCTCCAGGTCTTCGAGTCTTCCCGCCCACTTTCACCGCCAGGCCCAAGAGCTCGTCCTCATTCTCACTCACTTTGTCCTAGATCTCCTGGATCTTCACCTCGTGGGCTTTCTGGGTTGCCTCCAGTCCTTCAATTATTGCCAACATAGGCGCCACCATCTCCTTGCGCAGCTCCTCGAAGCAGCGCTTGATGAATTCCTGCATTTCCTCTTTGTCCCCGGCCGCCGCCATTTTGCTTGTTTTCCCTCTCTTCTCCCGCTGCTCCAATGATACTTTTTTGGCCGTTTCGCTGCGGGTCCGGTCCATAGAAGTTAGTAGGGGACCTCTCTCCTCTCTTCCCCACGGGTTGGCTGTGGAAAAAATTCCATTGGGGCTCTTCTATCGAGCCTGAAAGTCCGTTTTCGCGGGAGCTGCCGAATCGTGCAGCTTAGCTCCGCATAGCCGCAACCGGAAGTCGATGCTGCAATTTATTGAGACCAGATCAATCCTTGCCCTCTGTTCTTTGCTTCAACCTGAATTGATGTGGCATAACTCATTTTAAATGACTGCATAGTTCATTGATTGGTGATTGACTATGTCTCCAAAGGGAATGGTGGGATTCAGATGTATGCTTTTGTTTTTCTATATAAGTATCTGATCTCTGTCTGGTTATACAGATGAGGTGTTTGCCTCAACGGGAAAGAATGGGCGTGGTCATTATTTACTGCTGAATATTCACACACCCCAATCTCTCTCCTTGTGGCCTCCTCTGATTTCCCCTTTTTCCCCAGCTGTGAGAGGAGAGGTGATCTGCCTTTATACTGCTGCATATGCAAGTTCACCATTTTGATATCCCCACTCTGCTATCAGAAAGGCTACAGTGTAGACTGGCCGTTTCTCCTCTGTTTTGGTGCAATCTGAATCTTGCTGTATCACTAGTGCAAGCTGACATCCTAATATTTCATGTCATTTTGTGTTAGTTTAGAATAAATCTTTATTAGTGTCACAAGTAGGCTTACATTAGCACTGCAATGAAAATCCCCTAGTCGCCACGCTCCGGCACCTGTTCGGGTATACTGAGGGAGAATTCAGAAAATCCAATTCGCTTAACAAGCACATCTTTTGGGACTTTGTGGGAGGAAACCGGAGCACCCGGAGGAAACCCACGCAGACACGGGGAGAATGTGCAGGCTTTGCACAGTGACCCAAGCCGGGAAACAAACACGGGTCTCTGGCGCTGTGAAGCAACAGTGCTAATCTCTCTGCTACCTAAACAGTTATTTTGTGGTAATCCTAGCAACATTCTGTATGAGGCAGGGCTGCTTGCATGTCTCAGTGAGGTAGAATGTTGTCATTAAATGGACTGTTCTGTACACCACTTCTACTGATGTGGTATTGCTGATCAATTGCTGTCTGGCTGATCAATCGATTTTTGAGCTGAATTATTCCATTAACTATGTGAAGATGGTGAATCAGCAAAAGACTATGGGCGCGATTCAACTAATTGAGAACAGCAAGTGCGTTTAGCCGCGTGTTTACCGGCACTCGCAGCTCAAACAGGTGGTTAACACAAATGGAAACCAGCCTTGAGGCTGCCTCCAACTTAAAATGCTGGTCGAGTTGCCTCCTTATTTTTTAAGTGGGCACGACCGCCGGGTTCGCTGAGTATCTTGCCGGCGCCAACGGAAGTGGCGCTGTTACCAATGGCCCCAAGCTTTCCCTCATGACCCAGATTCCATCGGAACCCAGAGAACTCCTGGATCGCTGCACCAGCCTAACACCACCGCGTTGGCTGCCCAGTAATAGAATGGCAAGTTTGGCAGCTCTATGCCCCTGCCTGTCTCCCCCTCTGAAGGACCCCACGCTGAATCCTTGGGACCTAACCTGCCCAAATAAAGTCGGAAATAAGCCGCTCGATCCTTCGGAAAATAGTCTTGGGCAGGAAAACCGAGAGACACTGAAATAAAAACAAAAATCTCTGCAAGATGTGCATCTTAACCGATTGCACCTACCGTCAAAGATAGTGGGAGATTTTCCCATCTCTGTAGTCCGCCTTAACTCTACTCACCAGGCTCATATAATTCCGCCTCCGGAGCCGCGCCCAATGCACAGCTACTTGGACCCCTAAGTATTGAAAACTAGCCCCTGCTAGCCAAAATGGCAACCCCCCCTCCAACAATCCAGCTCCCCTACCCAACACACTGACCACAAAATTATCGCTCTTCCCTATGTTCAACTTGTAACCGGAGAAGGCATTGAAGCACTGCAAAATACGAGTAATATTCCCAATAGACGACCCCAGATCATACAGCAAATCATCTGCATGTAATACCCTATGATTTCTGTTCTCCCCCCAATAACAATCCCACTCCACCCATTCAAGTCTCTCAAAACAATGGCCAACAGCCCCATCGCCAATGCAAGCAACAAGGGAAATATCGGCCATCCCTGCCTCGTACCCAATGCAACCGGCAAGACCCCAAGCTCATGGTGTTGGTACAAACACTAGCAAACCGGTCTGCATTCAGCAGCTGGACCCATGACCCAAACCTCTCCTTTACCGCAAAGAGGTACTCCCACTCCCCCTGGTCAAACACCTTCTCCGTGTCCAATGATACGATTATCTCCAATTCCTGCAGGGGTGAGCTCCACATTCAACAATCACCTCACGTTGGATGACAAACTTTAAAAAAAAAATAAAAAAATTTAGAGTACCCAATTCATTTTTTCCAATTAAGGTGCAATTTAGTGTGGCCAATCCACCTACCCTGCACATCTTTAGGTTGTGGGGGCAAAACCCATGCAAACACTGGGAGAACGTGCAAACTCCACATGGACAGTGAACCAGAGCCGGGATTGAACCTGGGACCTCGGCGCACTGAGGCAGCTATGCTAACCACTGTGCTACCATGCTGTCCTCACATTGGATGACTACTTGGTCCTTTCACAAAACCTGCCTGGTCCTCCCCCACCACCTCTGGAAGGCAAAGTTCCAGCCTTAATGCACACCTTGGCCAATAACTTGGCATCCACATGGAGATTGGGCGATATGATCTATACTCTGTGGGGTCCTTATCCTTTTTCAGGAACTGAGAGATAGATGTCTGCCCCAGCGTATCTGGAAGGGTGCCCCATGCCAAAGAGTCTCTAAATATGCCCAGCAACAATGGACCCAACTGATTGGAAACTTTCTTTTCCACCTGGCCCTGTGCCTTCCCTGCCTGCTTGTAACTCAACGCTATCTGAATCTCCTCCAGGCCAAATCCCTAACCTGAACAATTTCCCTGGCTGCCTCCTGCCACCTTAGCTGGTAAACCAAGAGACGTCTTGCCTGCCCCCGTACTCGTACACCACCCCTTTCGTCCCCCTCAATTGATGCACAGCCCTGTCCGTGGGCAGCAGGTCAAACTGCATTTGCAGTTTTTTTTCCTGCACGCCAAGAGCTCCGGGGTCGGGTCAGTTTCTGTCACTCCTCCCTCGCCTCCCTATCCACATGTGCCTTCAACGCTATGATCTCTCCCCTGATCACCGCCTTCAATGCCTCCCACAAAGTTGAGGGCGAGACCATCCCGTTATCGGTATTCCTGTATGGCCCTTGCACAACCCCAAGTCCGACAGCAGCCCTTCATCCAACTTTCACTCCCTGCCACGCTCCCAACCGACCTCCAACACCAGGTCCACCCAAAGTGGGGCATGGTCTGAAATAACCCCCGCTAAGTACTCCGCTTCTTCACCCCAGTGAGTCCGACTCCCAAAATAATCAACCCTCAAATACACCTGTGTACTGAGGGGGGAAAAAATTAGAACTCCTTCTCCCCAGGGTGCATAAACCGCCAAGAATCTGCCCCTCCCATCTCCCCCATAAATACAGACAATACCTTTGCCATCCCAACCGGGACCAACAATTGCAACCTGGAGTGAGCCAGCTTTGGGTCCAACACACAGTTCATATCACCCCCCAAAATCAGTTGGTGGTCCAGATCCGGTACTGTAGCCAGCAGCCGCCTCATGAACATTACATCATCCCAATTCTGGGCATACATGTTCACTAAGACCACCGGCTTCCCCTCTTATATGCCTGCCATCATCATCAGGCACCGTCCCCCCCCTGACCAGCTATGACCCCCTCCATCTGGAACCGGACCCTCTTGATTAAGATCCCCCCCCCCGGCCCTACTATCAAAACCCAAGTGAAACACCTGGCTCACTCAGGATTTCCGGAGCCTGGTCTGGTCCTGTACTCGCATGTAAAAACACCATGTGGCTGCCAAATTCTCTTTCGAATGAGCAAAAATCCAAACCCTCTTCAGGCCATGCATGTTCCAGGTGACTGACCTTGTCGATGCCCTTACCCCCGAGTCAGCCATTACCACCGCGATGCGTCATACCTTCATCAGCAGTTCCTAGGCCCCAGGCCCATCTAAGATGGCCACCTGCCCCATCCAATGGGTGAGATGAAGAAAATCCCCATGTCTGCTGTTAGCTCCGCCCCCCCCCCCCCTCATTTCAGCTTCCAACGAGGCAAGCTGACCTTTGTGCCTCGACAAGGCTTCCTTCAGCGCCTTGCCTTGCTCTTTCAGCCTTGACTGTCTTGCCCAGCTGCTCTCGTATCGGGCCCAAGGCATCCTAGATGGTGATTGTAAATGACTCTTTAAACTCCTTTCCTTGACTCAAATTGTGGAGATGCCGGCGTTGGACTGGGGTGAACACAGTACGAAGTCTTACAACACCAGGTTAAAGTCCAACAGGTTTGTTTCAATGTCACTAGCTTTCGGAGCGCTGCTCCTTCCTCAGGTGAATGAAGAGGTCTGTTCCAGAAACACATATATAGACAAATTCAAAGATGCCAAACAATGCTAGGAATGCGAGCATTAGCAGGTGATTAAATCTTTACAGATCCAGAGATGGGGTAACCCCAGGTTAAAGAGGTGTGAATTGTATCAAGCCAGGACAGTTGGTAGGATTTTGCAGGCCAGATGGTGGGGGATGAATGTAATGCGACATGAATCCCAGGTCCCGGTTGAGGCCGCACTCGTGTGCGGAACTTGACTATAAGTTTCTGCTCGGCGATTCTGCGTTGTCGCGGGTCCTGAAGGCCGCCTTGGAGAACGCTTACCCTGAGATCAGAGGCTGAATGCCCTTGACTGCTGAAGTGTTCCCCGACTGGAAGGGAGCATTCCTGCCTGGTGATTGTTGCGCGATGTCCGTTCATTCGTTGTCGCAGCGTCTGCATGGTCTCGCCAATGTACCACGCTTTGGGACATCCTTTCCTGCAGCGTATGAGGTAGACAACGTTGGCCGAGTCGCACGAGTATGTACCGCGTACCTGGTGGGTGGTGTTCTCACGTGTAATAGTGGTGTCCATGTCGATGATCTGGCACGTCTTGCAGAGATTGCCATGCGACAACGCAGAATCGCCGAGCAGAAACTTATAGCCAAGTTCCCCCACGAGTGCGGCCTCAACCGGGACCTGGGATTCATGTCGCATTACATTCATCCCCCACCATCTGGCCTGCGAAATCCTACCAACTGTCCTGGCTTGGTACAATTCACACCTCTTTAACCTGGGGTTACCCCATCTCTGGATCTGTAAAGATTTAATCACCTGCTAATGCTCGCATTCCAAGCATTGTTTGGCATCTTTGAATTTGTCTATATATGTGTTTCTGGAACAGACCTCTTCATTCACCTGAGGAAGGAGCAGCGCTCCGAAAGCGAGTGACATCGAAACAAACCTGTTGGACTTTAACCTGGTGTTGTAAGACTTCTTACTTGACTCAAATTGTCCATCTATCTGTCTTCCAAATTTCTCCAATTCCTGCGCCATCACCCCCGCCAGTGTTTCCAACATGATGGATACGGCTGCCTGCGCCATCGTCCCTCCCACAGATTCCTTTGTTGTGCTACCAGCCAAGTGTTTCTTTCCCGAAGCTTTTGACATTCCTCTGTCGGCTTTCCGTTCTCCACACCAACCTGCTGGGTTGGAACCAAAAATCCCCCGGAAAAACGGACAAAAAGGATCAAAATGCAAGGACCCTGGCAGGAGTCACCTCCTGTGCGAGTTGCTCTCACGTGGTCACCAGACGTCTGCCTGCTGAATATTAACTGGATTGTGAGAATGCTTTCTGAATAATGTTCACAGTAATGTAATTAGAATTGGGGGGAAAAATGACAAAAGATATTTTGGGTAGTAATGATTTAAAGATAGATCCACTGAACAATGACTTGTCACCATTTAATAACTTATGGTTGAGTCTTTAAAATATAATAATGTTATTCTATTTTATGTATGTTATTTTGTTATAAGTCTTGCCTTCTATCTTGTTGATAGATAGCAAGTATAACCGGTTTTGTTTAGAAGAATAAGCTTGTCAAAACAAAACAAACTTTTGAATAGCAAAGGAGGTTTATCTTCTTTTCATCAATTGTATTTCCTCTTCTTTCAGGTTTGTGTCCTTCAGCAAATCTGCTCTAGCAAGTAAAGCTAGTCCGGCGCGATGGATTGTAAGCCGCTTATTTATTTTGGACGCCAGCTGCTTCGCCGTAAATATGTGGACTGCACCAATGAAGATACCAGACTTGCTCGATGTTTGACGACAGTGGACTTGGTTGCCCTTGGTGTTGGCAGTACCCTGGGGGCAGGTGTCTATGTGCTGGCTGGAGCCGTAGCCCGGGAGAATTCTGGCCCCGCCATCGTTCTCTCATTCTTGATTGCTGCTTTGGCCTCTGTGCTGGCGGGCCTCTGTTATGCAGAATTTGGTGCTAGAGTCCCGAAGACAGGTTCTGCCTATCTCTACAGCTATGTAACGGTTGGGGAAATGTGGGCCTTCATCACTGGTTGGAATCTAATCCTTTCTTATGTAATTGGTAAGTGCGGTTCTATTGTAGGGAATTTACACACACCACTTGGCTTGCCAATGCAACGAGCATTGGCTTGGGGATTGCTGTGATGCCCGCTCTGGTATGGCATCGTGAAAAGTGGCAGTGAACTGTTTGGTGGGGGCTCGGAGGTGGGTTTATTGGGTAAATCAATATGGTAGTGATGTGTACAAATGAAGATTCAAGCTATGTACTTGGGATCAGTTACATCATCTTTGCCATAATAATTAATTTAAAAAAATAAAAAATTTAGTGTACCCAATTCATTTTTTTCAATTAAGGGCAATTTAGCATGGCCAATGCACCTATCCTGCACGTCTTTGGGTTGTGGGGGTGAAACCCACGCAAACATTGCTAACCCATGTGCCACCGTGCTGCCCTGTTTTAGCCATAATAACAATTTTTCTTAGCGTCACCAGTAGGCTTCCATTAACACTGCAGTGAAGTTACTGTGAAAATCCCCTAGTCACTCTGGCACCTGTTCGGGTACACAGCGGGAGAATTCAGAATGTCCAATTCACCTAACAGCAAGTCTTTCGGGACTTGTGGGAGGAAACCAGAGCCCCCGGAGGAAACCCAAGCAGACACTGAGAGAATGTGCAGACTCTGCACAGACAGTGACCCAAGCGCGAATCAAACCTGGGACCCTGGAGTTGTGAAGCAATAGTGATAACCACTGTGCTACCGTGCTGCCCCCAAGTGTAGCACACTCCCTGATAGTGGACATAAATTTCAGAAGTTTTCTGATTTTTATTTCCCACGCTGACTCATCGGGCTAACATCTGCATTTTCAGCATGCATTAATCTTTTTATCCGATAACCATTTTGCATAATCTTGGAGAACCTGCCTCTAGTCTTCCATCGCAAGATGCCCGGTGAGTGAGTGGATTGCTGCAGTGCATCTTTGTTCGAAGTTCGGAATACCATCCCATGTTTCACAAGAGAAGCTTGAGATTAGTTGAGTGGGATCACTCAGAGTTTTTAATGTATAAGTGGTCAGGATTTTTTTTATTGTGATTAATATAAACATCTGAGCTTGTGGCGAATGTAGGAATTTCAGATGTAGGAATTTGAGATATATTGTATTATATATTTGATGCACAGTACGAAGTCTTACAACACCAGGTTAAAGTCCAACAGGTTTGTTTCGATGTCACTAGCTTTCGGAGCGCTGCTCCTTCCTCAGGTAAATGAAGAGGTCTGTTCCAGAAACACATATATAGACAAATTCAAAGATGCCAAACAATGCTAGGAATGCGAGCATTAGCAGGTGATTAAATCTTTACAGATCCAGAGATGGGGTAACCCCAGGTTAAAGAGGTGTGAATTGTCTCAAGCCAGGACAGTTGGTAGGATTTTGCAGGCCAGATGGTGGGGGATGAATGTAATGTGACATGAATCCCAGGTCCCGGTTGAGGCCGCACTCATGTGTGCGGAACTTGGCTATAAGTTTCTGCTCGGCAATTCTGCGTTGTCGCGGGTCCTGAAGGCCGCCTTGGAGAACGCTTACCCGGAGATCAGAGGCTGAATGCCTTGACTGCTGAAGTGTTCCCCGACTGGAAGGGAACATTCCTGCCTGGTGATTGTTGCGCGATGTCCGTTCATTCGTTGTCGCATCGTCTGCATCGCCTCGCCAATGTACCACGCTTCGGGACATCCTTTCCTGCAGCGTATGAGGTAGACAACGTTGGCCGAGTCGCACGAGTATGTACCGCGTACCTGGTGGGTGGTGTTCTCACGTGTAATAGTGGTATCCATGTCTATGATCTGGCACGTCTTGCAGAGATTGCCATGACAGGGTTGTGTGGTGTCGTGGTCACTGTTCTGAAGACTGGGTAGTTTGCTGCAAACAATGGTTCGTTTGAGGTTGCGCGGTTGTTTGAAGGCAAGTAGTGGGGGTGTGGGGTTGACCTTGGCAAGATGTTCATCGTCATCAATGACGTGTTGAAGGCTGTGAAGAAGATGACGTAGTTTCTCCGCTCCGGGGAAGTACTGGACGACGAAGGGTATTCTGTCGGTTGTGTCCCATGTTTGTCTTCTGAGGAGGTCGGTCCGGTTTTTCGCTGTGGCGCGTTGGAACTGGCGATCGATGAGTCGAGTGCCATATCCCGTTCGTACGAGGGCATCTTTCAATGTCTGTAGATGTCTGTTACGCTCCTCCTCGTCTGAGCAGATCCTGTGTAGACGGAGCGCTTGTCCATAGGGGATGGCTTCTTTAATGTGTTTAGGGTGGAAGCTGGAGAAGTGGAGCATCATGAGGTTATCCGTGGGTTTGCGGTAAAGTGAAGTGCTGAGGTGACCGTCCTTGATGGAGACGAGTGTGTCCAAGAATGCAACTGATTTTGGAGAGTAGTCCATGGTGAGTCTGATGGTTGGATGGAACTTATTAATGTCATCGTGTAGTCGTTTCAGTGATTCTTCGCCGTGGGTCCAAAGGAAAAAAATGTCATCGATGTATCTGGTGTATAACATCGGTTGAAGGTCCTATGCGGTGAGTAGGTCCTGTTCAAACTTGTGCATGAAGATGTTGGCGTATTGGGGTGCGAATTTGGTCCCCATGGCTGTTCCGTGCGTCTGGATGAAGAACTTGTTGTCGAAGGTGAAGACGTTGTGATCCAGAATGAAGCGGATGAGTTGCAGAATTGCGTCTGGAGATTGGCAGTTGTCGGTGTTGAGTACTGAGGCTGTTGCAGCAATGTCGTCGTCATGGGGGATGCTGGTGTAGAGTGCCGAAACGTCCATTGTGACGAGTAATGTCACATTACGTTCATCCCCCACCATCTGGCCTGCAAAATCCTACCAACTGTCCTGGCTTGAGACAATTCACACCTCTTTAACCTGGGGTTACCCCATCTCTGGATCTGTAAAGATTTAATCACCTGCTAATGCTCGCATTCCTAGCATTGTTTGGCATCTTTGAATTTGTCTATATATGTGTTCCTGGAACAGACCTCTTCATTTACCTGAGGAAGGAGCAGCGCTCCGAAAGCTAGTGACATCGAAACAAACCTGTTGGACTTTAACCTGGTGTTGTAAGACTTCGTACTGTGCTCACCCCAGTCCAACGCCGGCATCTCCACATCATATTTGATGCAGTAAGGGGATAAGTCTGGGTTAGCGTGTCTGACTGCAGCAGTAGTGTTTTTAAACATCCTGGTTTGCCCGACAGCTCGGCTTTTTGGGAGCCAGAGGTGCAATTAAAGCATCGTAAAAGTTTGGGCGAATGGATTTTTGTTTATATTAAGAGGGTTCCCTGTGGTGTAGTTAATTTGGGACATTGGGCTGGATTCTCTGGCCCCCCAGCCACAGGTTTCTCGGTGGCCTGTCGTTTGCCAGCAGTGGGATCCTATATTCCCGCTGCTTTGTCAATTGGATTTCCTATTGACACCATCCCACAGTCACCAGGAAACCTGCGGGCAGGGCTGTGCTGCCTGCGGGAAAAGTGAATCGCAATGGCAGGAGAATTCCAGCCGTTCGTGTTCCATTTAGTAAGATGACGTAGATAATGGGAGGAGCCAAGGGCTGAAGCAGTCAGGTTTTGGGGTTTGAGAGTCGGTCTGTGGGTGAGGGGCAAGCTGAGAAGCAGTTTCTGAAGAAATACAGCCAGAGATTCTACATTGTCCTGACACGGTTCAGGTCTATCTGTTCAAGCAACTTCGACCCTTCAGTCCAGCAAGTATTCCTGAATGCTCACTGTATTTAAAAGTGGATTGGGATCTGAGAGTTTTCTTGTTTGAGTAAAAATAAAGGTAGCAGTTAAGGGTTATTGTACCATTGTATTGATTAGCATTGTTTACGGGCTAAATGCAAGCTGTTTCTTGTGTGATGTTAAAGATATTTTAATACTGTGTTAGTAATAAATTTTGTTTTCATATGCTATATCCCTATTTTGCGTGAATCACTCCTGGAGCAAGGTGTCCTTTCCTTACAGTCTTACAACATTTTAAAAAAATGGTTTTTTTCCAGTATCCTAACCATTGTTGGGGTCTGGTCCGGGATCATAATAAATTACACAGACTGATTTGCCATAATCTAGTCAGCATTGTTTTAGGTCAAAGCCTGCACAAAATATGTTTTTCCAAGCTTTAATGATTCCCCTTCTCATCTGACTATTGTGCAATGCAATTAGTGTTTCCTCCCACAGTCCAAAGATGTGCAGGTTGGGTGGATTGGCCATGCTAAATTTCCCCTTAGTGCCCAAAGGTTGCCTAAATTGCCCTAAGGGTAGGCTGGGTTATGGGGTTACAGGGATGGTATGGGGGAGTGGGCCTAAATAAGGTGCTCTTTCAGAAGGTTGGTGTATGCTCGATGGGTCAAATGGCAGCCTCCTGCACTGTAGGGTTTCGATGATTCTAGTTTTGCATTCAAATGGTGTCATTTAACATGTTCAAATAATGATTTTGGCGCTAATTCAGTCTCCTTATTGCTGGTTCTAGTCTAATGCTACAAAATGTTCCATTCATAAATTTTGCAATAAGCAGAGTTGTTAGAAAAATTATCATCTGAACAGGATTTCATGAGTCAACTTATTTGAAGTGCAAAATACTTTCCCTGAAATCTTATTTACATGATTTGAATTTTGGCTTCAGATTGAAGAATGCAAATAGGATTGTTGAACTATACTATACACCGTGTGCAACTTGAGTATCTGAACCTGCTAACACTTGGTCCTTTTGCTAAGTGTCTATTTCTATTCCAGTGCTGTTCATTCAAATTTCTAAACTGATGTTTGGCAGTGTTTTTTTCTCTCTCTCTTCAGGAACCTCGAGCGTTGCAAGAGCATGGAGTGCTACGTTTGACGAACTCATTGGGAAACACATCGAAGTGTTCTGTCGTCGGTATATGGCAATGAATGCTCCTGGCGTATTGGCAGAATATCCTGATGTCTTTGCCGTATTTATAATCTTACTGCTGACAGGCACGTACTCTTTCACAACACAACTTTACAAACCTGTTTTTAGATTGATTTAGCTGAGTTAACTGGAGCAACTGAATTACAGTAACCATGGCAATGTGGTTTGAGCTTCAATTAGTGCAACGACAAAAGATACTCTGGCTCAAGAACGGTTCTGATTTATGCTGTTTCACTAAATTCAAACTTTATTGACAGGATGGCACATGACTCCCTGGATCCCCAGCGACACATTTAGGGGTACCTCAATGATGTGCTGGGGAATCTTTTTGAGGAGTTTCCCATATATGGGTTTGCCAACAATTGCCCAGCAGGCTACCTCCCTCTGGACAATTGCGTTGGGCTGGGAACCATCCAACAGAAGCGATTTAAATTGCTAACTTCGGATGGGTCTGCCAATTTTACCCTGGTAGTTACTCTGAAAGAATTGGGAGGAAAAATAATCGCTTCTAACTCCGGAATAACTATTTAAACACCCAGACCGAGGTTCATGCGTGCGCACACAACGTCCCACGGGGCCCATCACACCGGCCTAACCGCCCCCACCCACCCTCTGGTCCGCATTGGCCTGAACCACTTATCTGCTGCCTTCAAATTGTCCCTTCAAACATCCCGTTTACAATAGCCAGTGCTGTAAAAAGGGAGCGTGTCTTATCTCTCTGCGCCCCAGTTACTCCATGCCAAAGCAACCGTGGGCACCGCTTTGCTGCTCCTGTCTCACCCGGCCTGAGTAAATTTGGACAAGACGGGCTTTGGAATTAAAGAGGGTAAATTAACATCATGGGGGTTACCATTGATCAGAAACTGAACTGGACTAGCCATATTAATACATTGGCTATCAGAGCAGGTCAAAGATTAGGAATCGTATAGCAAGTAGTCCCAAGGCCTGTCCACCAATCAAGGCACAATCCAAGAGTGTAATGGAATACTCTCCACTTGTCTGAAATGAGTGCAGCTCCAACAACACTCCCAAAGCTCAACACCATCCAGAACAAAGCAGCCCGCTTAATTGCTCTCCCTTCCACAAACGTTTAAACTCTCCACCAGCGACTAACGGTGGCAGTTGTGTGTACCATCTACAAGATGCACTGTCGGAACTCGTCATGGTTCCTTAGGCAGCACCTTCCAAACCCACGGCCACTACCATCTAGCAGGACAATAGCGGCAGATACCTGGAAATCCCACCACCTGGAGGTTCCCCTCCAAGTCACACACCACCCTGACTTGGAAACATATCGCCGTTTCTTCACTGTCGCCGGGGCAACATCTTGGAACTCCCTCCCTTCCTGACAGCATTGTGGGTGCACCCTACACCTCCGGGACTGAAGCTGTTCAAGAAGACAACTCACCACCGTCTTCTGAAGGGCAACCAGAGATGCAACAAATGCTGCGCTAACCAGCGACGCCCACTTCCCATAAATGAATTTTTAAAAAATTCCAGAGTGGAGATCTGAGACTGAGATTGTCACTCTGAGGAAGTTACAGGCTTTTCTGTTCTTAGTGTTGTGGAAGGAGCAGTGAGGTGGGAGCAGGAGCCGGGTCAAAATAGAAGGTTTAGTTTTCTGTTTGGGATATCTCCGTCATGTTATTTGATAACTTGCACTATTCTTTTTATTGGTTTGAGCCTATCTTCTTTTATCTGAGTAACTCTTACTGCAAAGCTTAAACAAAATTATGAGGGGCAAATATGTAGATACATTTTTAACAACATGTATATTTTTTGTTTTTTTCAGTGTTTGGGATTTATTAAAATAGGCACTGGTCTCAATAATCTACTCCAAGGATTCCAGTTTAATCTGAAATTGGAGTCTGACTGTTAATCTGTTGCATCAATGATTCCTTATTTTGGCACCCAAAACTCTAGGGCTGCAACATCAGCAAGTTGACCAGGATTCGATCTATTGTTCCTCCGGGGAAATGTGGCTGCCTCAACTGCACAGGGCAGCGTGGGAGCCTGTGCTATCACAGGCACATCTTGGCTCCTCACCAGCCCCATGTTGCTGAGAGCTCTCACTGACGAGGTGCTGCTGAAAAGAATACCTAATCACACTGGCCCTTGGAGAAAAGACGCCTGTACCTCGTGCAATACTAAAAACAAAAACTTACCTCCCTTTTCATTGATCTGGGCTGTTTTCCTAGCCTGGATCCTCCATGGTGACCTTCTTGTACCCAGCTGGATGTTGGTTTGTGTCACCTCACCGGATGCACCATACCTCTAGCCTCACACGGGACCTCGCTACGTATTTGCTAGAGCGGTTGGGAAGGGTTTAAACTAAAATGCCAGCGGGATAGGAACCTATGCAAGGAGTCAGAGAAAGAGGGAGCAAGGACAAATGCAAAAGGTAGAAAAGTGAATTAGAAAAGTGATGGGTGGAGAAACCAAGGACAAAATTCAAACAGGGCAGTTAAGAAAAATATTGGGAGCAAGACGAGCATTGTGAAAAAGGCAAACTTAAAAGCTCTTGTGCCTTAATGCACGGAGCATTTACAATAAAGTGGATGAACTAATCGCGCAGATAATTATTAACGGGGCTGTTTAGCACAGGGCTAAATTGTTGGCTTTGAAAGCAAACCAAGGCAGGCCAGCAGCATGGCTCAATTCCCGTAACAGCCTCCCCGAACAGGCGCCGGAATGTGGCGACTAGGGGCTTTTCACAGTAACTTCATTGAAGCCTACTTGTGACAATAAGCGATTTTCATTCATTCATTTCAGATAGATATAAATGGGTATGATATAATTGGGATTACGGAGACATTGCTGCAGGGTGAACAGGGATGGGAACTGAATGTCCAAGGGTTCTCAGTATTTAGGAAGGACAGACATAAAAGAAAAGGTGGTGGCGTGGCACTGCTGGTTAAAGAGGAAATTAACAGAAAGGATATTAGCCCTGACAATGTGGAATCTGTATGGGTAGAGTTGATAAATACCAAGGGACAAAAAACATTAGTGGATGTCATAAATAGACCCCAAACTGCACTGGTGAGGTTGGGAATGGCATTAAACAAGAAATTAGAGATGCATGTAATCAGGGACTATCGGTGATCATGGGTGATTTTAATCTTCACATAGATTGGGCAAATCAAATTAGCCACAATGCCGTAGAGGAGGAATTCTGGAGTGCATACGGATAGTTTTCTTGACCAATATGTGGAGGAACCAACTAGAGAGCAGGCCACCTTAGACGGTACTGTGTAATGAGAAGGGAATCATTGCCAATCTGGCTGTACGAGACCCCTTTGTGATGAGCGACCATAACATGATGGAATTGTTTATCAAGATGGAGATGTGTGAAGAAAAAGAGATTGGTAAAGAGAAATGTACGCTCACTACAGACAGAAACAGGGGAATGCATAATAAGGGACAAAGAAATGGCTGAGCAATTAAATACGTACTTTGACTTCACAAATGAGAACACAAATCAGATCCCAGAAATGCTGGAGAATGAAAGGTTTAGTGAGAGGGAAGAACTGAAGGAGATCAACATTAGTAGAGAAATGATGCTGGGAAAACTGATGGAATTGAAGGCGGATAAATCCCCAGGACCTGAGATCTGCATCCCAGAGTGCTTAAGGAGGTAGCTCTGGAAATAGTGGGATTCAATAGACTCTGGAACTGCCCCTGCAGATTGGAGGGCAGCTCACGTCACTCCGATATTCAAAAAGGGAGGTAGCAAGAAAGCAGGGAATTATAGACCAGTAAGCCTAACATCAGTAGTGCAGAAAATGCTTGAATCCATGATCAAGGACTTTATAGCGGAACATTTAGAAAGCAGTGGCAGGATCAGTCAGAGTCAGCATGGATTTATGAAGGGGAAATCATGCTTGACAAATCTGTTGGAATTCTTTGAAGATGTAACCAGTACAGTCGACAAGGAGGAGACAGTCGATATGCTATATTTGGACTTTCAGAAGGCGTTTGACAAATCCCGCATAAGAGATTATTGTGCAAAATCAAAGCGCATGGGATTGGGGGAAATGTATTGAGGTGGATAGAAAACTGGTTGGCAGAGAGGAAACAAAGAGTAGGGATTAATGGGTCCTTTTCAAATTGTCAGGCAGTAACCAGTGGGGTACCACAGGGATTGGTGCTGGGACCCCAGCTATTCACAATATATATTAATGATTTGGATGAGGGAATAAAATGTAACATCTCAATGTTTGCAGATGATACCAAATTAGGTGGGGGGGGGGGGGGGGTGAATTGTGACGAGGATGCAGGGATCCTACAGCAAGATCTGGACAGGTTGGGCGAGTGGGCAAACCAATGGCAGATGCAGTATCATTTGGATAAGTGTGAGGTTATTCATTTTGGAAGCAAAAACAGGAAGGCAGATTCCTACCTGAATTACAACCTGAATGGTTGTAAATTGGGAGAGGGGAGTGTGTAGTGGGACCTGGGTGTCCTTGTGCACCATTCGCTGAAGGTAAGCATGCAGGTGCAGCAGGCGGTTAAGAAGGCTAATGGTATGTTGGCCTTCATTGCAAGAGGTTTTGAGTATAGAAGCAGGGATGTGTTGCTGCAATTGTACAGTGCCTTGGTGAGGCCACACTTGGAGTATTGTGTGTAGTTTTGGTCTCCTCTGATGAAGGATGTTCTTGCTCTTGAGGGAGTGCAGCAAAGGTTTACCAGACTGATTCCAGGGATGGCAGGACTGTCATATGAGGAGAGATTGACTAGGTTGGGATTGTTCTCGCTGGAGTTCAGAAGAATGAGGGGGATCTCATAGAGACTTATAAAATTAGAACAGGACTAGACAGGGTAGATGCAGGGAAGATGTTACCAATGATGTGTGTGTCCAGCACCAGGGGTCACAGCCTGAGGATTCAGGGTAAACCATTTCGGACAGAGATAAGGAGACACTTCTTCACCCAGAGTGGTGAGCCTGTGGAATTCATTACCACAGGAAGTAGTTGATGCTAAAACATTGAATATATTCAAGAGACGGCTGGATATAGCACTTGGGGAGAATGGGATCAAAGGCTATGGGGAGAAAGCAGGATTAGGCTATTGAGTTGGATGATCAGCCATGATCGTGATGAATGGTGGAGCAGTCTTGAAGGGCCAAAAGGCCTCCTCCTGCTCCTATCTTCTATGTATCTACATGTGTAAGGGATAAATCACCGCCTAGGGTCTGGTGGAGTTATGGTGGGAATCTGCCAGGACAGTTGAGTAAATTTAACCTCTTGGGAGACCAGAATCTGCAGAAAATTTAATCTAGTGGAATTTGCAGTGGCACATAGGAGTTGAGAATCTTTTGCTCATCTAATGCAGGGTATGATAGGACCTCCTTGTTTAATTTTGGATTCAGAATAGGGATTATGAGCCGGAACTCGTCCACGTATGTGAACAAGCTAGATTGGCAACATTCATTTGTGATCTATTTTGACCACGTTCCAGACTGCTAGAGGTGGAGAACTAAACAGTTTAAGTCATCCAACGAACTTTTCAATGTAAAGTAAAATAAGCGACAGTAAAACACAATGGGGCTGGATTTCACAGGCCGCTGGTCGGTGGGAAAGCTGGTACAGGGACCTGTAAAATAGGATGCCTTGCATTGGTGGTGTACCCGCTATCTGCCTATGATCTTTCTGCCCCGTTACAAGTTGGGGTGGGTGGGGTCAAATGGGCTGCCTTCCCATGTCCAAATGAGGCCCTTAAATGGGTAATTAATAGCCACTGCTCGGATTTAACAGACAGCTGGAGAGGCCATTTTATATTTAACTTGCGGTGCTGCGTCAGTACGCAAGCATCAGTCCTAAAGATTGGAATAGGTGGATGCATGATGGGCAGAAGGACCTCTTTCTGCGCTACCAGTAGGAAAAACTGGAACCAGAGGGCACAATCTCAGACAAAAGGGACGAACCTTTGAAACAGAGATGTGGAGGAATTTCTTCAGCCAGAGGATGGTGAATCTTCCGACCTAACCTAGTGCCAGGGAGCCCACCCCAACATCCGGGCCCACCCAGGAAAAAAGCCAGCACCACCATAAAACGAACACTCCGTGAACCCACTCCTAAACCGTCAGAGCGCCGAGACCTAGCCACCTCTCTTGTACACCAAAGCAAAACATCACCTGAAGTAGCTCGAAGAAAAGACAAGTGTAAAGTGAGGGACACAATGGAAGATTCACCATTGTGGTGTCTCGGGGAGGAGAGAGAGCGAGAACCATCAGAACTAATCACTCAGACAGAAGGTAATCGGCATCCCACCCAGACCCCTAACTTTTAGCAACCGCCCAGCACACACCAACGAAGAGCAGAGCCATCCTTTCAAACAACAAGGGGACATCACATCTACCCCAGGGAAAAAGAAACCGGATATTTAATAGACACAGCCTTTGGCCCATCCACAAATCTACACATCTGGGTGCCAAACCCAGTCTCCCGGATGTTTTCAAGGGAGTGCACACCCAATTCTCAGGGTCACCAGCATTCCAACCACGGCGCCAGACCTGGCCTAGCCCGGCACATCCTAGAAAGGAACTCCGGAGAACAAGACTCCAGGAACTCCCACACACACTCCCAATGCCTACATCCAGTCGTGCCTATGTCCACCCAATCCCAAATACGACAAGACACTTCTCCACCTACACAAGAAGATAAAGGATAAACACCCTGGCCCGGAAGGGACACTAGCCCAGAGGCAAAACAAAGAACAACCGTCAAGACACCCATCGAGTGGGCATCCTGGGAGGGGGGGGGTTGCTGGTCCTCCGCCCCCACCCATCTCGCCAAGATCAAATCCAGCACCACGCTCTCCCAGATGATCGAGGACAAACAGGACCCTCGAGGCAGGGGGCACCCAAACTGGATTTCTGAGACCACTGCCACACAAAGAATACTCAAGGCCACTTCCCAAGAAAAGGCAAACTCAAAATATGCGCTAGGATAAAAATACGGATTTAAAGATGAGCAGAACCAAAGCTCGCAAAAATTCAACCGCTCCCAGGCTTGCATTACATGATCCCTCTCTACTTCCTTTCTTCAATGGTGGCATGGCAATACAGTGGTTAGCACAGATGCTTCACAGCTCCAGCGTCCCAGATTCGATTCTCGGCTTGGGTCACTGTCCACCGGGTTTCTCCCACAGTCCGAAGACGTGCAGGTTAGGTGGGCTGGCCATGCTAAATTGCCCTTGGTTATCAAAAAGGTTAGATGGGGTTACTGGGATACGGGAGTGAGGTGGAAGTGTGGGCTTAGGTAGGGTGCTTATTCCAAGGGCTGGTGCAGATCGATGGCACAAATAGCTTCCTTCTGCATTGTAAATTTTATGATTTGGGTGACTGATTCTTCTTTCCCTATAATGGTGCGGTCACATTTACTTTTTAAAAGCACATTGTTTACTTGAAGGGTAGATTGTCTCATGCATTGTGCCAGCAATATAATTGTGAAGTAACATGAGGGCAGATAGAGCTCATAGATGCAGCAGATGGCTATTTATATTCTTCTGCACAGCATTGGAGCCCACCATTGCCATTTAACAGTGCACGGTTATCATCCTAGCTAATGATTTCTCCGTTCTGCTATACATAGTATCTTGTCAGCTGTTTCTTCAGATTTCTTTTTTGCATGCATCAACCTAGATTGTGTTTTCTGCTGCTATTTCTTAACCGCGATGGCATTGAGTCTGCTTTCAAATCAAAAGCTTCAGACCAAGCCAAGTTAAGGGCAGCACGGTAGCCTTGTGGATAGCACAATTGCTTCACAGCTCCAGAGTCCCAGGTTCGATTCCGGCTTGGGTCACTGTCTGTGCGGAGTCTGCACATCCTCCCCGTGTGTGCGTGGGTTTCCTCCGGGTGCTCCGGTTTCCTCCCACAGTCCAAAGATGTGTAGGTTAGGTGGATTGGCCATGATAAATTGCCCTTAGTGTTCAAAATTGCCCTTAGTGTTGGGTAGGGTTACTGGGTTATGGGGATAGGGTGGAGGTGTTGACCTTGGGTATGGTGCCCTTTCCAGGAGCCGGTGCAGACTCGATGGGCCGAATGGCCTCCTTCTGCACTGTAAATTCTATGAAAAGTTCTGGGTTCTGACTCGAGCCAAGCCTTGCTTTGAACATTTGCTTCCTCGCATTTCTCCGCTTTGTAGTTGAGGATATTGTGAATTTTCAAGCAGATTTTTGAGCAGTTGGTGGGGATGGGGCAGAGAAGCGGGTAAGTGACTCAACCTAGGACGGTGATTAAAGGAAAGTGGCCTCGGGCAGCAACCTGTGTTAATCTTTAATCTTTGAAAAACAATTTTCTGGAGCCTCCTCTTCCTGATATTCCATCGAAGGTTAATGTAGTGTGTATACTGTTGTGCCGTATCTGCCATGTTACACTCCTGCACATTACATGCTTACTTCCCCTTTGAGCAGCTGTGGACTGTACCAAAATGAGGAATATCTTTTATTTACAGTGCTTGCTGTAAACAACACTTTCCTAGTTCCCAGATTATGATGGATCAATCTTTTAGAGATTGTGACAATTTTTATACTCCTTTTTAGCTCCATTAGATTGCATGTGTGGGGCGGCTCTGTAGGATTTGAGAACTGAAGGCATGTTACTGGATGAAGTAATGTTCTGTTAATAGGCAAGCTTGGAGCAACTTGACCATGTTCAGGTTACAATTTTTGGACATATATCATACTTGCATTCATTCTGTGCCCAAACTGATTTATATCAGATTGTTCTTGTCTGGTGTCTGGCTGACGCGGTACTTAAAGATATTGACTGTAAACTTAAGATTCTTTGCAGAATTTTAAAGAAAATGGGAGATCTGTTTTTGATTAATATTTTCTTGCTCGTTCAGGGTTATTATCTTTCGGAGTGAAGGAGTCGGCAATGGTGAACAAAGTCTTCACTTGCATCAACGTCCTGGTGCTGTGTTTCGTCATGGTCTCTGGCTTTGTGAAAGGGTCACTCAAGAACTGGCAGCTGTCTGAGGAGGCCTTCGTTAATGGGACAAACTGTACAGCCTCCAGGAAGTGAGTGCAGAAATGCTGATGTTCCACAATTGATTTATTAGGAACGCCGTTAAATTCCTGTCTTTTCTTTGTAGGTAAGAGAGATATGGTAATATAGAAACTTCCGAGGGAGGTGGAGAAAGAGGGAGAAAACATTACATAACTGCAGAGGGAAAGACAAAACATTGCCGAGCTTATTGCCGGAGAAACGGATGTTCGGAAAGTAGGGTTTCAATATATTTTTAAAATAAATTTAGAGTACCCAGTTCATTTTTTTTCCAATTAAGGGGTAATGTAGCATGGCCAATTCACCTACCCTGCACATATTTTTGGATTGTTGTGGTGGGACCCATGCAGACACGGGGAGAATGTGCAAACTCCACATGAGATTGAACCCGGGTCCTCGGTGGCGTACGGCAGCAGTGCTAACCACTGCGCCACCATACCGCCCAGTAGGATTTAAATAAAAGAACTGGAGAATGTGAGAAAAGGAGTAAAAGATGTGTGAATAGTCTAGAATACAGAAATTCAGACAGTAAAAATATTTACAAAAAAAAACTAGGCAGAAGCCTTGAGTGAATTGAGAGAGAAACTATACTAATAATTTGCTGTTGTTCCAACAGAATAGTACATGGTAAAGTTGGGTGCAATAAGATGCCAATATCATCAAACTTCAGACTGTTTTGGTCAGATCGCAGGCTGCCCTAAATTAAATCATCAGTTCTGTTTAGGGTAGAGATATCCTGAAAATTGACAACTGAGGATTGGGGAGACTTGGGGAGAGCAGGAAAACCGAACCTGTTGAGGGTGAAGAAAATGAGGAATATTATCCTCTTGACCACCAGTTAGTGAAGGAAGAACTCAAAGCCAGCCTTTACTTGCAATATATTTATTTACAGAGTGAAACCCTACAAGTAGATATCTCCTGGCTCCACTTAACTCTTGTCTCAGCAAGCCTCTCTTTGTGTGTGTTTGGGTAACCATCCAATCAATGTCCTCCAGCTACATGTACTTGACTTCAATTGATACAGTTAACAATGATGAGAGATCCTCTGGGGATCTGGAATAATTTATGTAATCATGTACTCTAGCTGTTCCAGTACAACTACAGCACTGGCATCTACCCAGCAATGTGGAAAATTGCCCAGGTGTGTCCTGTACCAGAAACAGGACAAATCCAACCCAACAAATTACCGCCCTATCAGTGTACTCTACATCATCAGCCGGAAGGAGTTATCAACAGTTTTATCAAGCAGCACTTAATCGGCAATAAAGTTCAGTTTGGGTTCCGCCAGGGTCACTTGGTTCCTGACCTCATTACAGCCTTTGTTCAAACATGGACAAAAGAGCTGAATGCCAGAAATGAAGTGAGAGTGACTGCCCTTGACGACATCAAGGCAGCATTTGACCGAGTATGGCATCAAGGAGCCCTAGCTAAAACTGGAGTCAATGGGAATCGGGGGGAGAAACTCTCCGCTGGTTGGAGTCATACCTGGCACCAAGGAAGACATTGGTTGGAGGTCAATCATCTCAGCTCCAGGACATCACTGCAGGAGTTCCTCAGAGATGAAGCTTAGTCTTGCACATGAGGAGGTCTAATTTACCCTTCACAAAGCCTCACTCCATAGCCCCACCTCATACACCCCCAGCTCCTCTTCCCACTTCCGCTTTATATCCTCCACCAAAGGCCTTTCCCTTTCCATCAATTTCCCGCATATGTCCAAGATCTTACCCTCCCTTAACTCATCCTTGGGATTTTTTCATGCAACGACGGGGGTGGCAACCTTGAAATGTGGCCAACTCTTTCCTCACAAAATCCCTGGCTTGCAAGTACCAAAACCCATTACCTCTCAGCAGCTGGAGCAACTGGAGCAACTCCGCAACCCTATCCCCCACGAACAGGTCCCTAAAGCACTCTATTCCAACCAGCTCCCACACCTTGAGCTTATATTTATCCCAGCCAGGTTTGGTTCAATGATTGCCACAGATTGGCATCCACAATGATATACCCTCCGCCTTAACATACTGACTGCACTGATTCCACACATACCACTGGGATCGTGGAGTACCTAGCCTGCCAGAATGGCAGAGGCGCCAGTAACAATGCCCTCAAACTCGTCCTCCACGAGACCTCCTCCATCTGCCCGCACACAGATCTCTTCTCCACAACCCCCTTCCTTACCTTTTCAACATTCGCCACCCAGTAATAATTCAGCAAGCTTGGCAGCGCCAACCCCCGCTCTGCCTGTCCCAATGCTTCATTCCATTCCACCCCTCCACCTCTCCAAAACTCTAAGCGCCATTGCCAAAGGCTCGATTGCAAACGCAAAAAGCAATGTAGACAACGGACACCCCGCCTCGTCCCCCGGTGCAGACGGAAATACCCCGAGCTAATGTTATACGTGTGAACACTCGCCGTGGGGACTCTGTGCAACAGCCTAATCCAATCCAATAATCCCTGCCCAAAACCAACCACTCCAGCACCTCGAACAAATAACCCCACTCAACCCGGTCAAACGTCTTCTCTGCGTTCATGGACATCATCACCTCCGTTTCCTGACCCCACTCCCTGGGGGGGAATCATAATCACATACAGCGGCCTCCTACTATTCGCCAACAGCTGCTGCCCCATCACAAACCCCATTTGGTCCTCATCTATCATCCCCAGCACATTGCTAGCCCCTTAGCCAATAGCTTTGTGTCCACATTTAACAATGATATCGGACATTACGATCCACGCTCCTCTGGATTCTTATCCTTCTTCAAAAGAAGTGAAATTGATGCCTGTGTCAATGTGGTTGGGAGCTCCCCCTTGCCAGCCGACTCATTAACATCTCCTCTAACAGGGTCCCCAGTTCTGTAACATGTTTTATAGAATTCTACTGGGAGTCTGTCTGGACCCAGGACCACTGCATCAAACCCATGCAGCCAAACCCTGCATCTTCCACTCCTCTACCACCGGAAAGTCCCAAGCCATCCAAGAACCGCAACATGCCTGAACCTTGTCGCAGTAATGCTCCTGTCCCACGCTCATGACCCACAGACAAGCATGGTACAGCACCACTAACGATACCTTGGGTGGGATTCTCCGCAATCGGCGTGATGTCCGCCGACCAGCGCCAAAAACGGCGCAAATCAGTCCGGCATCGCGCCGCCCCAAAGGTGCGGAATTCTCCGCATCTTGGGGGGCCGAGCCCTCACCTTGAGGGGTTAGGCCTGCGCTGGACTGATTTCCGCCCTGCCAGCTGACGGGAAAGGCCTTTGGTGCCCCGCCAGCTGGCGCGGAAATGGCTTTGCTGTGCGGCGCATGCGTGGGAGCGGCAGCGGCCACTCACGGCATCCCCGCGCATTCGCAGTGGAGGGGGTCTCTTCCGCCTCTGCCATAATGGAGACCATGGCGAAGGCGGAAGGAAGAGTGCCCCCACGGCACAGGCCTGCTCGCGGATCGGTGGGCCCTGATCCGCGGGCCAGGCCACCTTGGGGCCCCCCCCACCCGGAGTCCGCCCGCGCCGCCTTGTCCCGCCGTTCGAAAGGTGGTTCAATCCACGCCAGCTGGCGTGGGTTGACAGCGGCGGCCCTTCGGCCCATCGCGGGCCGGGGGGATTTCTGCCAACCGGCGCGGCGCGATTCCCGCCCCTGCCGAATCTCCGGTGGCCGGGAATTTGGGACACGGCGGGGCGGGATTGATGCCGGCCCCCGGCGATTCTCCGACCCGGTGGGTCTTGACCGTATTAAACCCAGCCCGCCACTTGGCCACCTCTGCTCCCAAGTGTTGGTAGATATGGACCGTATGACCTTCCCAAATGCACTCCTGCATCTCCTTCACCAATGCAGAATCCTCTCCTTATCCAACTACCAATGCAGCTTCACAGTGATCACCCTCGGCAGCTCGCCCACTTTTGACTTCCTTCTCAATGGCCCATGTGTCAGATCCACTCCATGAGGATGGTCAAAGACCCCTCTCTCCCACCAACTTCTCAAACATCTGGGCCACATACTTCGTGGCCTGCATTCCCTCGGTCCTTCAGGCAGCCCTACGATCCTCAGATTCTGCTTCCTCGAACAAGTCTCCAGATCGTCAACCATTCCCCTCTACTTTTTCTAACCCTCCGCCATCATCAATGTTTCAGCCTCCACCGAGGCAATATCTTCGTCTCCTCCACATTCTGGATTGACACATTCTGTGCCTGCAGCTTCTGCTCCACTCTCTCCAGGGCAGCCTGAATCGACTCTGCCACCTTGGCCTGATCCTCTGAATCCATCTTCCTTTGCTGCTAAAACCTGGCCCCATGGAATTCCACCAACTCCTCTGCCGACCATTATGCGGGCAACAACGCCACAGGTCCCCACGCCATCTTTTCCCCTGCTGTGCCACGCGAGTCCTGGCCCTACTGGTGACCCTTAATCGTCACACTCCTCGTTTGGTAATTCTTCAACATTACCCACGGAGAATACCTTAGTCTTAGGAATTCCCACTTTTTACACCTGCAAGAGCCCCTCAAAATGGGCAAAAGAGCAAAAGCAACCAACCCGGCAGAAGCCACCTTGTGTGTGCCCACTACCTTCATGGCCGCCATCGGAAGTCACATTTTATTTTTTTAAGCTCAATATCCTGTTTGATTTGTTGCTCTATAATAACTGGATATCTGTTGATCGCTCCCAAATCTCGTTCAGCCTGCCCCTAAAATAATGTTCCTCAATTCTTAGTATGTGTAAGACCTTAAATTTAATTTGCTTTTGCTCTTGCGTACTAGGCCATTTTGATAACTCAGTGACTTCTTCATCCGATTTTCCTGCGCCCTAGCCTGCCGGTTTGATGTCATCTGTGTTGTTTAACCCTGGCCATATATGTCTGTGAGAAACAGTCAGTATTGAGCCTGCCATCAATTGACTGAGTACATACTGTTCCTTTCTGATACAGTCATACAGCACAGAAACAGGCCCTTCGGCCACCATGTCCATGCCGACCATCAGATATCAATCTATACCAATGCCATTTACCAGCACTTGGTCCATAGCCAACTATACCGTGGCGTTTAAATGCTCGTCCAGATGGTTCCTAAATATTGCGAGATTACCTGCCTCCACCACTCTCTCAGGCAGCGCGTTCCATATTTTACCACCACAGGGTGAAAAAATGTTTCCTCAGGTCCCCTCTAAACCACTTACTCCTCTCCTTAAACCTATGTCCTCTGGTCTTGGATACCGCTGCCATGGGGAAAAGATTCTTAATATCTGCCCTTCATAATTTTGTAGACCTCTATCAGACCCCCCCAAAAGCCTTCTCAGCTCTGGGAAAGCGAACCCAGCCCCTGAGCTGAAACTTTACATCCTGGTCAATCTCCTCTGCACCCCCTTCAGTGCAATCACGTCCTTCCGATAGCGACCAGAACTGCACACAATATTCTGTCTGCAGCCTAACCAATGTTTTATAAAGTTGTACCAAGACCTCCCTGCTCCTATATTCAATGCCCCGGCTATGAAGGCAAGCATTACCCGGGACCCTGGAGATGTGAGGCAGCAGTGTTGACCACTGTACCACCCCTTTGAACTGGTTGCCTTTTTAGCATACTAAGCTTGCCATCAAAGTGAATGCGCCAGAAGCAGCAGGAACTAGGCTAGGACCTGGTGCAGCCATCTGGGATAGCCACTCCAACTAAGCACAGAGCAACTCTCAAAGACTGATGGGTAAAATGGACAAGCCAAGAGTCGGGCAGGCTCAGAGCCTGAAATGCATATTTGTCAGCAAAGCCCAGACGGTATCGAAACCCCGTCCCATTCGCATGTTAATCAGGTCGATTAGCAGGTGAGGGCCCATCTCCCCCAACACACAGGACTGGTACTCCAGCAACCGGGACAGTCCCAGACATTTTGGCGCCACTCCTTGTCCAAAGGAAACGCAAACAACGGGGTCAATGACCGCTTGGGACACGCCCAGCTATCCAGATCCCTGCCCACTTATTGGCTAAGGAATCGAACGGAGTGATCAGGGATCACCCAATTAGTAAGGCCCAAATCGAAGGATTGCCCAAAAGAGCGCGAAAAACCCCCGGGTTTAAAGGAAGAGTTCGCCATATGCTTGCTCTCTTTTGGCCTTGGTACCCCGGTCACGGCCATTGCCAACTGCAGCAACACCAGAAGTAAGTTCGAGTTCAACGCCCACTACCAGAAGGACGAGCCCAGCCGAGCAGCAGCACTTCGATCCTGAATTGAACAGTGGCCACTGTTCCTCTGACCTAAGCCGGGTGCCCGAAGTTAAGTACAGGTTGCCTTAGTCGATAGGTGTAGTTAACTAGTAGTGTTTATGTTGCATGACTAATTGTGTGTAAATAAAGTACCCGTGACCTTGAACTAAGTAACTGGTGTTTGGCTCTTTGATCGATAGCCGGTTGAAACTTGTGGTGGTATCAATCGATACCTGGCGACTCTTAAGCATTCAGACATAGACAATATAGAAAGAAGGCAAATCCACTGTTTGCCCTAATTGGAACAGAGCCACAGAAAGGACCAAGTAGTAGAGATAAATCCACAACAGTTATTGGCGACTCTGGTGGTATTCGACCCAGAAGTCACCGTGTCACTCCGAGAGAACCCACCAAAGCATTTGAATTAGAATCCAAATTGGCAAAGTAAAAGAAACCACAAACGAAACCAGTATCGATCAAACCTCCAGAATTCGGAAGTGTGTAATTTGCATGTGTACTAACAAAGGGATATAAGGTAAACTTGATAGATTTTGTTGCGTGCAACTTGCGTAAACCGGAAAATAGCGTAAAGCCGTACCAGTGTTTGCACCACCGCTTTTATTCCCCTTGTTCCAAATTTCAGGTAAGAGACAGAAGAGTATTTGTAGGGATGGCTATGAAGGCACTGGAACGCCTTGCATCCACAAGAGCCCGAGGTAGCAGCGACCAATAGATCAGAACAGTGTCCCATATGGGAAGAAGAGATCAGGAAGTACCTGAAGGAGAAAGGATGGCCCCTATGGTCTGAGTTTTGCACGAATGAAGATCCTGGCAGCATAGGACAGACTTGGTGGGACAGTCTGACCGAGATCCTGTCAATATCAATCCTGTCTCGCCCATCTTAGCAGCTTCCAAACCCAATATGATAAGGCCTACCAGGACACAGCGTGCTGTACGGTTAGAGAAGAGACAGAGAATCAGGTACAAATCCTAATGAAACAATGCGATGATTTAAAAGCAGCCCTCCGAGCACTCCACAGTTCCACCACGGAACAGAGGCAGAGTTTGATGGATCATGCCAAATGCAGGCAGCAGATTACAAGATTGCAATCCCTGCTATCAGTTCAAGATGGGTTTAGAGACACCTTTGGTCCACAGCTAGACCAGGAAGACGGCCCCAATTGGCAGGAACTCAATGAAACGGCCCAACGGTACGTAAGCGAGACCAAGAATCAAAATAGAGCCCCCCAGGCCCCGAAGAGAAAAGCACCCGCACCACCGACTGCACAGGAAGCACCCAACACAATGAACCCCGTCACCACACAGCACAGTGTGGCCACGGAAGACCAACCCGATTTCGTGTACACCACCCCATTATCGATCACCCAGTTACAAGACGCCCGAGAGAAGATGCGTTCCACCCCACATCGGACCCACATCACTTTTTCGAGTTAGTAAAACAACAAACCCTGATTTATGGTTTAGATGAGCCGGAACAGTTATGTGCTTAGACCCCTCAGTTAGTTCAGCCCTTCCCGACCCACGAAATGTAGGAGGAGGTAGCCTCCAAGAAATGAAAACGGCCATCTTAGACACCATAGGATATAACAGAGGAGATCCGGTAGACGGACTCAACAGGTGCAGGCAGAAAAAGGGAGAGCACCCAACAGCGTTTGCTGGACCCCTTTGGATCCATTTCACTGCGGTATTCGGTGAGTTAGCCCGCGCCCATTTATCAGCAGACAATACGGCCAAATGGACCGGCACGTTAGTGTCCCACGCCACAGAGGCAGGACAGAAGAATTGTGCTAATTATGACCCCTCAGACCCAGCGCACAATGAAGTGTGGGTTCTGAAACGATTGTCCAGAGCTTGGGAACAGTCTGTACAGAAAAAGACAGAGCATGAGAAAGCAGATGCCACAATGAATCCAGAAAGGGCACACCAAGACCCCGCATGGGTAAATGAAGGCAGAGGTACAGCGCAGCACCCCAAGACACAGGAATGCTATAATTGCGGACAGAAAGGACATTATGCCTGAGAATGTCAAGCCCCCCCCCCCCCCCCCCCCACCCCGCAGCAAAGGAATCACCACCCAATAGCCCACCCCCCAGAAACAATACCCGATCCATTCACAACGTTAGCGCCCGACCAGATAATTCGGCCATGAGTGGCACTGATTGATGGTGTTCGGGCTCCACAACATGGTTCTGTGAAACCCTTTGGGATAAGTCCGGAAGACCGGTGGTTACAGGCACAGTCCGGGGACAACCCGTAGAGTTCCTTTGGTACACAGGAGGGTCCCGAACCACATTAAACTCCTCCATCATTTCCAGAAAGAGATATGGTCCACTATAGATGCCATTACCCTTAGTGGCTTTACAGGTCACCTCCAGCAGGGACACATCACAGCCCCTGTGGATGTACAGCATGGTAATATTAGGACAAAACATTCGGTTGTTTTAGTCGACTTGCCCCAGGCAGCAGAACACATTCTAGGTATCGATTTCATGTGTACACACAACCTCTCATTCGACCCAGTCAACCGATGCATATGGAAAATGGCTAGAGTAGCGCGAGCCCCCGCCACGCTCACAGTAGGAGATTATGCCCATAGAATCAGCTCAGTAGGAGAGTACTGGTTTGATCCACAAACCATTACCACAGACAAAGCAGTTAGAGAGGTCTTGAAAAGACATAAGACAGCATTTACCCAGCACAAGCACGACTGGTAAAACCCCAGGTGTTGTAAACATTACAGGTCCCAAGCCCCAGAAACAGTACGGCTTCCCCCAGCAAGCCGAGGGAGAGTAATTCAAAGCTTATTGACGCAAGGCGTGATTCGACCCGTTGCATCGACAAATATTGCCCCATTTTGGCCCGTAAGAAAACCCGATGGATCATGGCGACTGACCATCGACTCCAGAGAATTGAACAAAGTAACCCCCCAGCAGCCCCACTGTTGATGCAAGTCCCAAGACCATGTTGAACAAGGACTCCACAGTCGAAATTTTGTTCGGTATTTGACATCAGTAATGGCTTTTGGTCCATTCCACTGGACAAAGCATGCCAGTATAAATTTGCGTTCACCTTCCAGGGACAGCAGTACACGTGGACGTGCCTTCCACAAGGCTTCCCCCTCCATTTTACACAGACAATTGGCAAACAGATTATCTAAATTTTCCCGCCCTGAATGCCTTGTTCAGTATGTGGACGATTTGCTCCTACAGACTGACACCAAGGAATTCTTTCGGAATTATTGGAACTCCTTACAATGATTGAATGCAAAATTAACCCAAGAAAGCCCAAATCCTTCAGGAAAAAGTCACGCATGGGAAGCGTGAAATAGAACTCAAAACGGATTGATTCCATCGTAAATTTGCCCTTGCCCCAAAATGTTACAGCCCTCCGGTCATTTTTAGGACTGGTGGGCTATTATCGGAACCATAGCGATGGATTCGCCACAAAGGCAGCCCCACTCTCCGATTTACGAAACGGGCACCATGGAAATGGCTCCCACAGCACACGGATGCCGTGGATGCATTGAAACGCGCCCTGAGCACAGCCCCGCTTTGCAAGCCCCCGATCCTCACTCCCCGTACGCGATAGAGGTAGCGACCACAGATCGCACCTTTTCGGCCATTCTCCTGCAGGAAAGGCACGATCGTTTGGGACCCGAGGCCTATGCCTCACGAGTCTTGGATCCGGTCGAACAAGGATTAAAGCCTGCGAGAGGCACCTATTAGCAGTTTTCTGGGCGGTACAGTACTTTTCGTACATAATCGGACTCAACCCAGTAACCATTTTGACTGCGCACACCCCGATACAGCTTTTACTGGACGGCAGACTTAAAGACGGCACAGTAAGCCAAATTTGAGCAGCGCAATGGACCCTACTCCTACAGGGATGCGACATCACAGTAAAACGGACCAAAACGCTTACTTTTCTGGCCGATAACTTGCATTATTCAGGGACCCCACATGAGTGCAAGATCATTGCCCCAAAACACACCACAGGACCCTTTGTTCCAAAGTTGGTACCAAGAAAGACAGGTTTCGGACCCCAGCCCACAGACAAGGCCCTAAGAATTTATGTAGACTGATCGTCCACAGTCCTTGAGGGAAAAAGGATAACAGGCTGTGGCATTTATGTAGAGGACGCGCAGGGACGTGCTTTAGAAGAGATAGCTTTAAAGTTGTCTGGACACTGATGTTCGCAGGCAGCCGAGTTAGCGGCCATTGCTTACATTGTCCGGCACCCCGATTCATTCCCGACCCCTGCAGACATATACTCGGACAGTTTGTACGTCTGCAACAGCCTTATTCCTACCCCTGTGGGAATTGAGAGGATTTATTTCCGCGGACGGAAAACCTCTACCCTCAGCCCCACTACCAAAACATATCCTTCAGACAGCTATAAGCCAGAGAATACGGCATCATCAAAGTAAGAAGTCAACATCGCTCCTCCCCTCCTGGTAATGTGAAAGCTGACACCCTAGCGAAGGCAGGCTCACGACATGGGCACTTTTGGCAACCCCCAGAGAGTGCCCCAGTACACTCAGTTCAGGTCTCACAGACCAACATCCAAGACTGAGCCCAGGCACAGAAAGAAGGTGAGACATTAAAAGAGATTTTAAAAGGAAACTTCCCAGCTCCCTATGAAAGATTTGGAAATTATTTGACGGTCCATGACTGAATCGTTTTATAGGATGGAGTTCATGTCGTCCCCACCCAGGACAGGAACTAAATAATTTGCAAGTTCCATGACGGACATGGACGTCAGGGGATTGAATCCACCCTTGCCCACCTGAGACACCTCTGCTGGTGGCCCGAATTGAAAACCGACGTGTCCCACTACGTCGAGAATTGTTTAATTTGCGCCCAAAACAACCCCGATAGGTATGCAAGAAAAGCCCAGCTCCGACACACCCATCCTGTAAATGACCCGTGGACAAATTAGATTATATTGGCCCCCCCGCCCCGCAGAAATTGTTACAAGTATGTGTTAGTAGTGATAGACACATTTTCGAAATGGGTCGAAGCGTTCCGATTGAGAACACAAACAGCCAAGGCCACCGCAAAGGTCTTAGCAGAACAGATTTTTACCAGATGGGGACTCCCCCGTAGTATTGTGTTGGACCACGGTTCCCATTTTACAGGAAGAGTCATGAAAAATGTTAGGACAATATTTGGGATTAAACAAAAGTTCCACATTGCCTATCACCCGCAGTCCAGCGGCATTGTGGAGCGCATGAATTGTACGCTAAAAGCCACCCTTCGGAAAATGGTGCAGCAGCACAATACAACATGGGACACAGTGCTCCCATTCGCACTGATGTTTATCAGGAACACTGTCAAGCTCTACAGGATATACCCCCTATACCCTCATGACTGGATGATCCGTGAAGGGTACCAGGTACTTATTCGGACTTGATTTGGCCAGCCCCGTAGTCACCGCCCTGACCCATGAGAAAGCCGTCCAGCACATGTTGGAGACTATTAAAGCAGCACAGCTCGCTGTAGCTGTTCGACTAGGCGCTAAGCGAAAGCAGAGTAAGGCCTGCTTTGACAAAACAGTACACCCAACAGAGTTTACAGTCGGACAGCAAGTAATGATCACCTTGTGCAACCCTAGTTTGTTCGTCTCCCCTAAATTTGCAGGACCCTATTCAATTTCAGACGAAGCAAGCCCTTCGGTTTACAAAATCACGTTTCCCAGTGGAAAGTCTGGATGGTTCCATGTAAATCAGCTTAAGGTTTATGGAACGCAGTGCAGCCACTCGCACCATCTCTCATTGGCGATGGCAGACGATGAGGACCTGCCCACTGACAACCCGAGTTCCCCCTCCCCCAGCAGCAGCAGCACGTCCACAGACAAGATCTTGACCACGCCCCCACGATCAAATTTCACCCTGACGCTTGATTCGCCTGCTAGCGACAGCACTACCAAAGCCCCTGAGAGACCCGAACAAAGATCCCTCGAACCAGGCCCCAGTCACTACAGGCCCAAACACCCCGACGGCGATACACTCAGCCCCTTTGAAACAATTTATCTGCCCACTCCAGAACCTGACCCGCCACCCGACGATAGCGACACCCCCCTGACAACCTCCCGACGGACCATGAAGCACTAGCACCGTGACAATTCCTGTCGCTTGACGAGAAATTACGAAATGGACCCCACATCGGCACACGCCGAGTTAGCACACAAACTCCACGAATGAGTTTGGCACCCAAGAGATGGTGACAGCTACGAGTCTGACTCCCACCATGGTAACCCCTTTGCAAATCTTTTCAAAATGGAATCTTGAGGTGTCCAGATGATTGAGAGTCAAGAACCGATGGAGATTTACGGTGTTGTGTACTCTGATGGAGCCTGCCTGTTTTTTCCCTTTTAATTTGCTATTTTTAAATGTTGAATGTTTGTTTATTTGTGCGACTACTTGTGGCGATCTCACTGAATTTCTTGATACAGTTTCTTCTTCGGTCTCACACCAAAGTTCTTGATGCAGCCATAATTACTCGTCTGACGCCACATGGCAGTTAGTGAAATACCTTTGTCGGCAACCCATATAGTTACATATTTGTCCCGCTCTTGGACGGTCACTCAGGCAATGGAGTAACGGCACTGATCCCCGCCCTGCCTGGGGACCCCCTATACATTTGGTCAGCCAAGCTCGGGTAGTGGAGCAACAGCACCGATCACCGCCCTACCCAGGCATCCCACCCATTCTTGCCCTGCCGCTGATCATATGCACCACCCCATTCGACTACTTGGTTTTGAAACTCTTTTTCTGTTTGTTTTTTTGAGTCCTGTGGTTTAAAGAATGCTCTTTGCCACTACTTTTTCCCTCTCCGGCAACCCTTCAGTTGCTATCCCCCACACACTATTTACATATAAGAAACACTTGGTTGGAAAAACAAGTTTGCAGAGGACGGAGAAATTGTCCTCCCACTCAGCTCATTGACGACAGGCTGCAAGAGTGCTCGCGCTCTGACACACAACTTTTTGGGATGCCTTGTCTCCGCAAATGGTTGTTCTTAAAAAAAAAAAAAAAAAATGTGGGAGTCACATAGGGTGACGATTATAATGGGAGAATTGACGTCACAGAGACACAGACTGAAATACAAGATGTTAAACAACATGATGATAACAGACACTATGCTTGTTCCCTTAGAGAGATACGAAGACACTCGACGGTGAAGGAAAACCAAAACAAGATGAAGACGACCCTGATAATCGGCATCATGATTGTTGCTGGAACAGTCCAGTAGCGCGCGTTACCCCCTTCTACCCCCCTCACCACACAAGCCCCGAACATGACCACCCAACACAACACCCCCAGCCTGGACACTACACCGCACACACACCAAGCCACCAATACCCCCACATGGTGTGAGAACCTCATCAAGTGGTATTCACTGTCCTACACCGTGGAAACCTTACTAGTAATAACCATATTGTACAACGTCATTCAGACAATTAGATTGCGGAAATGGAGATGGAGAGCCTCCCGCCCCCCAGGATATACATTCAGACCCCCTTTCCTCGGACTCCAGCAAACCCCACACTCTTTCCGAACCTTTTTTAAAATAAATTCCGCGGTGGTTGTTTTGTGAATAAAGTTTATTTTTCCGTATATGTAAGTGTCAGTGATAGGAAGAAATGCAATGCTGCTATTGAATATTTTTTTGTATTGTAACATAAGTTTTGGATTGTAAATAGCAGCATGATTGTAGTCTACTTTGAGACAGTTAGAGGTTTCCCTTTTACTGAATGTTAAATGGCCCCCCGAGAGATTCTTAGACATATGCTGTTTAGGGAAATTAGGTAAATGTTTTTGGACCCATAGGACAGAGTAGAGTAGAACCTGTCCTTGGTTAAGGGTACCCGGCATCCCAAGAGAACAAAGAAGACCCAGTATTGTGATCCTTCACGTTTCGCGTTGTGGATCAATAGGACGGAGTGTAGCCATCTGACATGGCCACTTCCAACTAAGTACAGAGCAACACGCAAAGACTGATGGGTAAAATGGACAAGCCAAGAGCCAGGCAGGCCCAGAGCCTGAAATGCATATTTGTCAGCAAAGTCGAGACGGCATCAAAACTCCGTCCCATTAGCATGTTAATCAGGTCGATTAGCAGGTGATGGCACATCTCCCCCCAACACACAGGACTGGTACTCCAGATACCGGGACAGTCCCAGACATTTTGGCGCCACTCCCTGTCCAAGTGAAACACAAACAACAGGGTCAATGACCGCTTGAGACACGCCCAGCCATCCAGATCCCTGCCCACTTATTGGCTAAGGAATCGAATGGAGTGATCAGGGATCACCCAATTAGTAAGGCCCAAATCGAAGGACCGCCCAAAAGAGCGTGAAACCCCTCCCCCGAGTATAAAGGAAGAGTTCGCCATATGCTTGCTCTCTTTTGGCCTTGGTACCCCGGTCACGGCCATTGCCAACTGCAGCAACACCAGAAGCAAGTTTGAGTTCAACGCCCACTACCAGAAGGACGAGCCCAGCCGGGCAGCAGTTACCACTTCGAACCCAAGAGATCCTGAATTGAACAGCGGCCACTGTTTCCTGACCTAAACCGGGTGCCCGAAGTTAAGTACAGGTTGTCTTAGTAATAGGTGTAGTTAACTAGTAGTGTTTATGTTGCATGATTGATTGTATGTAAATAAAGTACCCTTGACCTTGAACTAACTAACTGGTGTTTGGCTCTTTGATCGATAGCCGGTTGAAACTTGTGGTGGTATCAATCGATACCTGGCGACTCTTAAGCATTCGGACATAGACAATATAGAAAGAAGGCAAACTGACTGATTGCCCTAATTGGAAAAGAGCCACCGAAAAGACCAAGTAGTAGAGATAAATCCACAACACTGGATAGAGTAGACTTTCTGCCTACATTTACAAGGGCCAGGCACGAGACATGCTGTTTCATGTGTTCTCTGGCTGCCTGATGCAAGGTCAGTGGAAATGCACCTGATCAGACCAGGAATACCTCTCAACCAAGATGGGAAATGGGGGTGAAATCAAAGTTTAAAAAGGTAGGAGTTTCAAAAAACAAAATAATTTCAGTAAAACTCCGAGAAAAGCGGCAGGGAGGAGTCCCATTCCCCAGTCCAGTGTGTTTTGGCAAGACTTTCTCCACGTAGAAGTGCTGGTTTCAGCTGATGATGCGATGGCAGATTTTCCTCAGGTAGGCATCATGGGGCGGCTTGTCTCTGTGCTTGATGATATGAGTGTTGGCGACTGAAGAGGCGACTCTTTCAGGTGCTTGAGCAATTGGAGCACAGAAACTCCTGGTTTGGAGGGGCTCTGATATAAGCAGAAGCGTGTTGGCTGTGCATTTCTCCAGCAGCCTCGCGTCTGTTTGTTTCCATCTTGTAGGTTGCTCTCCTGGTTGCTGTGTGGCAGCTGTCTCTGTCGGAGCCAGTATCTGCCATCGGCAGCCAAATTGGGAACTTCCTTCTAACTCTGGGGAAACCCACTGGGATAACTGGCTGAGATTCCCATCGCAGATTTTCAGGGCCACTGTATCCAAAGGGTTTGTGATTGGTCTGTGACCTCCTCAAAGGAGTAAAGTCAATTCGTCAGATTAGTTCTTCCAATTTTTGCTGGTTGCAGGAGCGTTTTCAGAGGCTAAGTATTGAGTTGTCTTTCACATGGGGGATCCCCCTCTTGATTACGGCCCAGCTAACACAGACTCAACAGAGACAGCAACTCTGGTAAAGACGTTCTTTATTTGCCAACATGCGATGGGAGAGCGACCTGGGGCAGATTGACTCTACCGTGCACTGCTTTAGGTTCGATAATTATACAATTTCCAAACACCAATCTCCCTGCCTCAACTGGACTTGATCCAATCACTGGCTATAGATTACATACATTGACCAATAAAATTGCTTTTGGACAACCTGGGGCTGCGTGACCAGCTCATGCGCCTGTGGGGCCTTACTCATGGTGTTCGGATGTTTCCCAGACCTTTCTTATCCACTGTCCTTGATTCTTTACACTGTTTAAACGTTTATGAATCTAAATCTAGAGGCGTATGCTGAGTTTATATACTACTGTGTCTTTCTTACTTTAATCTAACGGTCTGTTCTCCAAGCCCCCTTTCACTGGTCAGTAGTATATTTTCATAAATAATCTTCAACTTAGTTTCTGTATGTTATCAATTAGAGGTGTAGAACCAATGGATTTGCAGTTACCCAGGTTTATGTCTTGCAACTATTATGTGTAACATGTATGGCACAGTGGTTAGCACTGCTGCCTCACCGCGCCAGGGACCCGGGTTCAATTCCGGCCTTGGGTGACTGTGGAGTTTGCAGTTTCTCCCCGTATCTGCGTGGGTTTCCTCCGGGTGCTCCGTTTTTTTCCCACAGTCCAAAAATGTGCAGGTTAGGTGGATTGGCCATGCTAAATTGCCCCTTAGTGTCCAGGGATGTGTAGGTTAGGTTAAGGGGTTATGGGGATAGGGTGGGGAAGTGGGCTTGAGTGGAGTGCTCTTTCCGAGGGTTGGTGCAGGCTCGATGGGCCGAATGATCTCCATCTGAACTGTAGGAATTCTATGATTCTACTGCCAAGCAGTCGGTGATAATTGGAGTGACGGCCGAACTGATATTGCATTTCAGGCAAATATGGAAACTACACACATTATGCATTTATTGTTTTATGTGTAAATGTAGAATGGTGCAACCTTTAATATGTTTTGTTTATATTCCGTCTTAAATGCCTAACACAGCAATTGTGTGAACTGAGAGGACAGATTGTTCATTCATGCTAAAAATAAATGTCTTGCCTTTTGTGCAGTTACACTGAAGAATCCAGTAGCTGGAATTATGGCGCTGGGGGATTCATGCCCTATGGTTTCACAGGAGTGCTCTCGGGCGCAGCCACATGTTTCTATGCCTTTGTAGGATTTGACTGCATTGCCACCACAGGTAAGGGAAGGTTTTTGTTTTAATGTGTAGGACCCCACACATTGAAAGCCAAGTGGATGCATTGCATGTTTTAATTAGCTGCAAATCTCTTAACCTTGGGAACAGAGCATTCTTTGCAGCTGTTTTGATATAGAAACAAACATCTAATTATTTATGATCCTTATGAGCATTGTTGACGCTGAGGCACAATAATGGGTGTACTCATCCCTTGGGTGGAGGCTGCCTGGAGAGGAGGCAGGTTGCAGGTGTGGGTATCCTCTCCTTTTAGTAGGTTGACAACACTAACTGCATTTGAATAGAGGCTCTGAAACTCTATTCAAAATCTCTCAGCACAAAAGGAGCATGTTGCTACTTAAAACTATCCAATGAAATATCTAACAAGCTTGAGTGCTTCCAGGAGAGAATGTACTCGAGCAGTAGCCCAAGAGTACTGGCCTCACGCCCAGTTTGTAATGGTATATTGGGCCTGAAATACTTTGTTCAAAGCAAAGTACTACGGATGCTTTGTGACTGCCTAATGCCAGTGTTGCTTACACGAATAGTAAAAGTTCAAAAAGGTGAAGTGAAATTAATATGAAAATCCTAAACCTATTTAGCCCATCAATTATTTGTTGTGCCATTTGATTTTTTTCTTTTTTTGGAGGGTGAGAAAAACTCTGGAAAGCTTCCTCATTGGTTGTGCAGATGGTAATTATCCCAGAAGTTTATTTAACTTTGTGTTTTAAACAAGTGGTTACATACATTCTTTTGTGGCATTTTTGAACCATATCAAGAACATCAGGTTTGCACATTTTCTTATCTAATGCAGATAACAGCACTGCAAAATCTCCAGTACGGCAGACTACTCCCAAATGGAGCAGTTCCAGCAGAGAGAGAGCCCTGTCCAAACTTCTGAAGGACAGTGCCAGCTGCCCAAATGAAACCGTGGTCTACTTGCAGAAAACTTAGTACCTGGCAGCAGTAACATCAGAAAGGCAAACACGCCAGAAAATAATCAATTGGGGATGTTCAATCTGGGGATCGCTTAATTTGAAAATCAGTCCCATATTGCATCACAAAAATTGTCACCTGGGAGTATTTTATTCTTTAATTACATTTTTTTGTGCTGACCGATATGAGTGATGACAGGTGATGGAAGTCTTCTCATTTCAGGCTGTTCTATATACTCCCAAGGTCAGATGCAAAGTAATGCTCACTCTACTCTATCCAGCACCCTGTATTATACCAGCTTGGCTTCGACCAGTGAGAGTACAGAAAGAGGGACAATTTTGCCTTGCAGGTCCATACTTCCTCGTAACTATTGAAAACTGTCAAAACTGATTTAATGTATGACTCCCTCGACCAGTAGACAGAGCGAACCTTCACTCTGCCAATCCAGGCTGATTTGGAGCTTGGGTCACCATTGATAAAAATTCCACAAGAGTTCAAAGTTGTTCAGCACAAAGAAAAAAACTGGCCAATGGTTAGAAAACAGCATATACTTTATTACGAGGTGTTCAGTGAAAGGAAGAATTGTTCAAGGGCTTGGCTTTAGGACGGAAACTGTTTTTAATTTATACGTAAAGACATGGGTTTAAAAAAAACAATCAATATAAATTGTTAAATTTGGAGGGAATGCCAAACTCTGTTGCAGCTCACCATTTCTGGGGGAGAACAATGACCGATAATTTAATGCAGACAATGTAATCAGACATTAGCTCATGGTACAGGGATTAGGGGACACAGATTTACTGTTTTATGAAAGAGATGCAGGGAGAATGTAAGCATGAACGTTTTTACTCCGTGACATAGAAACTATATAGTAAGCGGTAATGACCTGGAGCTTGTGCAGCGAGCGGTAATGACCCCCAGTAAAAAAATGAGCGTACCTGGACAATTCAGCTCAACACTGCATTTCATGCTGTGGCACCAGATTAGATATTCGCTTCACCGCTTGAGGGCTGTTCTGTTTCCCTGCTCCAGGCTACCCTTGTCCCCACCCCACCGAACTTGGCTTGACTCGACCCATGCACAACTCAAGCCGCCCAATCCAAAATGCAGCCGGCCTTGGTCCCGAGGTGACGTCACTGTACCTGTACCAACAGGAAACAAGGTAAAACAAGGGAGTATCTTGAGGATTGACACCATTAAGTCGGTTTTCATTTGAATATGGACGTTGAGTTGCTTTTAATAAGGAACAATGCATCAAAATGAGTAACATGATGTTATGAATCCTTGCGGCCTTCCACTCGTTACTGTTTGTGTTTTCAGGAGAGGAAGTGAAAAATCCCCAGCGCGCAATTCCAATCGGAATTGTTGCATCCCTTTTGATCTGTTTTGTTGCCTATTTTGGAGTGTCTGCTGCCCTCACGTTGATGATGCCATATTATTTACTGGACAAGAACAGCCCATTGCCAGTTGCCTTCAAGTATGTTGGATGGGATGGGGCAAAATATGCTGTGGCAGTTGGATCACTCTGTGCACTGTCCACCAGGTATTGTGTGACTCTGTCCTTCAGTCTTTAACTTGCATGAGAAAGTAATATTTGTTTTTTTTGTTTTTTACAATGCATGTGACATTTTTAATGAAAAAACTAAACATTATTTACCTGGGTGATGTGCAAAAGGGAAAAACAGAACAGTTAGGTTTATAGGGGCAGCACGGTGGCGCAGTGGACCCAGGTTCCATCCCGGCTCTGGGTTACTATCCATGCGGAATTTGCACATTCTCCCCGTGTCTGCGTGGTGCCACCCCCACAACCCAAAGAGATGCAGGGTAGGTGGATTGACCATGCTAATTGCCCCTTAATTGGGAAAAAAAAATTGGGTACCTTAAATTAAAAAAAAAAAAAAATAGGAGGAAGCTTGCTCTTTCCCTGCCACTCTCTTATGCTCTGTTTTAGATTCGACAGCACAAATTAGAGTCATAGAGGTCTGCAGCACAGGAAAGGCCCTTCAGCCCATTGCACCTGTGCCCTCAAAAACAACAACCTAACTATTCTAATCACGTTTTCCAGCAATTGCCCATAGCACTGTATACCTTGGCATTACAAGCGAACGTCTAAATACTTCTTAAATGCTATAAGGCCTCTGCCTTCACCACCCTTTCCTCCACCACCCTTTCAGGCAGTGAGTTCCAGACTCCCACCACCCTCTGGGTGAAAAGGTTACCCCTCACATCCCCTCTAAACATCCTATCCCTTACCTCAAATCTATGTCCCCGATCATTGATTCCCTACACCAAGGGGAAACGTTTCTTCCTGTCTTTGCCCCTTGTAATTTTGTACATCTCATTAATGTCCCTCCTCAGTCTCCTCTGCTCCAAGGAAAACAACCCCAGTCTTTCCAATCTTTCTTCATAACTAAAGGTTTCCAGCCCAGGTAACATCCTGGTAAATCTCCTCTGCACTCTTTCTAAACCTTTCACACTTTGTCTAATCCTTTCGCACTATGTCTAAACCTTTCACACTTTGTCTAAACCTTTCACACTTTGTCTAAACCTTTCACACTTTGTCTAATCCTTTCGCACTATGTCTAAACCTTTCGCACTATCTCTAAACCTTTTGCACTATCTCTAAACCTTTCGCACTATCTCTAAACCTTTCGCACTATCTCTAAACCTTTCGCACTATCTCTAAACCTTTCGCACTATCTCTAAACCTTTCGCACTATCTCTAAACCTTTCGCACTATCTCTAAACCTTTCGCACTATCTCTAAACCTTTCGCACTATCTCTAAACCTTTCGCACTATCTCTAAACCTTTCGCACTATCTCTAAACCTTTCGCACTATCTCTAAACCTTTCGCACTATCTCTAAACCTTTCGCACTATCTCTAAACCTTTCGCACTATCTCTAAACCTTTCGCACTATCTCTAAACCTTTCGCACTATCTCTAAACCTTTCGCACTATCTCTAAACCTTTCGCACTATCTCTAAACCTTTCGCACTATCTCTAAACCTTTCGCACTATCTCTAAACCTTTCGCACTATCTCTAAACCTTTCGCACTATCTCTAAACCTTTCGCACTATCTCTAAACCTTTCGCACTATCTCTAAACCTTTCGCACTATCTCTAAACCTTTCGCACTATCTCTAAACCTTTCGCACTATCTCTAAACCTTTCGCACTATCTCTAAACCTTTCGCACTATCTCTAAACCTTTCGCACTATCTCTAAACCTTTCGCACTATCTCTAAACCTTTCGCACTATCTCTAAACCTTTCGCACTATCTCTAAACCTTTCGCACTATCTCTAAACCTTTCGCACTATCTCTAAACCTTTCGCACTATCTCTAAACCTTTCGCACTATCTCTAAACCTTTCGCACTATCTCTAAACCTTTCGCACTATCTCTAAACCTTTCGCACTATCTCTAAACCTTTCGCACTATCTCTAAACCTTTCGCACTATCTCTAAACCTTTCGCACTATCTCTAAACCTTTCGCACTATCTCTAAACCTTTCGCACTATCTCTAAACCTTTCGCACTATCTCTAATCCTTTCGCACTATCTCTAATCCTTTCGCACTATCTCTAAACCTTTCGCACTATCTCTAAACCTTTCGCACTATCTCTAAACCTTTCGCACTATGTCTCAACCTTTCGCACTATGTCTCAACCTTTCACACCGTCTAATCCTTTCACCATATCTCTAAAGCTTTCACACTGTCTCACCCTTTCACACTGTCTAATCCATTCACACTATGTCTCAACTTTCACACTGTCTAAACCTTTCACACCACTGGTGAACAGCCAGTTGTGGTGCATATAGGCACCAACGGTAAAAAAACGGGATGAGGTCCTACAATCAGAATTTAGGGAGTTAGGAGATAAGTTTAAAAAGTAGGACCTCAAAGGTAGTAATCTCAGGATTGCTACCAGTGCCACTAGACAGTCAGAGTGTAGAAATTCAAGAATAGTCAGAATGAATACGTGGCTTGAGGTGGTGCAGGAGGGAGGGGGTTCAGATTTTTGGGACATTGGAACCGGTTCTGGGAGCGGTGGGACCATTACAAATCGGATGGTCTACACCTGGGCAGGACTGGAACCAATGTCCTCGGGGGTGCTTTTGTTAACATTGTTGCGGAGGTTTTAAACTAATGTGGCAGGTGGATGGGAACCATATTAAGAAGTTAGAGGTCAGTAAAGAGGCAGCAACTAAAGCCAGTAAGGCACCAGATAATAAACTCAATGTGACTAAGGGGAAGAGTAGACAGGGAAGAGATGATGAACGCAAAGGGACAGGTGGTCTGAGGTGCATTTGTTTCAATGCGAGAAGTGCAGCAGGTAAGGCAGCTGAATTTAGGGCTTGGATTAGTACCTGGGAATATGATGTTATTGGTATTACTGAGACTTGGTTGAGGGAAGGGCAAGACTGGCAACTAAATATCCCAGGGTATACATGCTTCAGGAGGGATAGAGAGGGGAGGTAAAAGGGGTGGACGAGTTGGATTACTGGTCAGAGATGATATTACATCTGTGATTAAGGAGGGCACGATGGAGGATTCGAGCACTGAGGCAATATGCGTAGAGCTAAGAAATAGGAAGGGTGCGGTAACATTGTTGGGACTTTACTACAGGCCTCCCAAAAGCGAGCGTGAAGTAGAGGTACAAATATGTAGACCGATTATAGAAAAATGTAGGAGCAATAGGGTGGTCGTGATGGGAGATTTTAACTTCCCCAACATTGAATGGGACTCGTGTAGTGTTGGAGGCGTAGATGAAGCAGAATTTGTAAGGAGCATCCAGGAGAGTTTTTTTAGAGCAGTATGTAAATAGTCCAACTCGGGAAGGGGCCATACTGGACCTGGTATTGGGGAATGTCCCGGCCAGGTGGTTGAAGTTTCAGTCGGTGATTACTTTGGGAATAGCAATCACAATTCCGTAAGTTTTAGAATACTCATGGCCTCATGGCCAAAGCCGAGAGTGGTCCTAAAGGAAGAGTGCTAAATTGGGGAAAGGCCAAGTATAACAAAATTCGGCAGGAGCTAGGGAATGTGGATTGGGAGCAGCTGTTTAAGGGTAAATCCACATTTAAAATGTGGGAGTCTTTTAAGGAAGGTTGATTAGAGTGCAGGTCAGACATGTCCTTGTGAAAATGAGGGATAGAAATGGCAAGATTAGGGAACCATGGGTGACGGGTGGAATTGTGAAACTAGCTAAGATGAAAAAGGAAGTATACATAAGGTCTAGGCGACTTAAAACTGATGAAGCTTTGGAGGAATATCGGGAAAGTAGGACAAATCTCAAACGCGCAATAAAGGGGGCTAAAAGGGGTCATGAAATATCTTTGGCTAACAGGGTTAAGGAAAATCCCAAAGCCTATTATTCATATATAAGGAGCAAGAGGGTAACTAGAGAAAGGATTGGTCCACTCAAAAGACAAAAGAGGGAATTTATGCGTGGAGTCAGAGGAAATGGGTGAGATTCTTAATGAGTACTTTGCATCGGTATTCACCAAGGAGAGGGACATGACGGATGTTGAGGCTAGGGATGGATGTTTAAATACTCTAGGTCAAGTCGGCATAAGGAAGGGGGAAGTTTTGGGTATTCTAAAAGGCATTAAGGTGGACAAGTCCCCAGGTCCGGATGGGTCCATCCCAGGTTACTGAGGGAAGCGACGGATGAAATAGCTGGGGCCTTAACAGATATCTTTGCAGCATCCTTGAGCACGGGTGAGGTCCCGGAGGACTGGAGAATTGCTAATGTTGTCCCTTTGTTTAAGAAGGGTAGCAGGGATAATCCAGGGAATTATAGACCTGTGAGCTTGATGTCAGTGGTAGGCAAACTGTTGGAGAAGATACTGAGGGATAGGATCTATTCACATTTGGAAGAAAATAAACTTATCATTGATAGGCAGCATGGTTTTGTGCAGGGAAGGTCATGTTTTACAAACCTAATCGAATTCTTTGAGGAAGTGACAAAGTTAATTAATGAGGGAAGGGCTGTAGATATCATATACATGGACTTCAGTAAGGCGTTTGATAAAGTTTCCCATGGCAGGTTGATGGAAAAGATGAAGTCGTATGGGGTTCAGGGTGTACTAACTAGATGGATAAAGAACTGGCTGGGCAACAGGAGACAGAGTGTAGTGGTGGAAGGGGGTGTCTCAAAATGGAGAAAGGTGACTAGTGGTGTTCCACAGGGATCCGTGCTCGGACCACTGTTGTTTGTGATATTCATAAATGATCTGGACGAAGGTATAGGTGGTCTGATTAGCAAGTTTGCAGATGATGCTAAGATTGGTGGAGTAGCAGATAGCGAGGAGGACTGTCAGAGAATACAGCAAAATATAGATAGATTGGAGAGTTGGGCAGAGAAATGGCAGATGGAGTTCAATCCAGGCAAATGCGAGGTGATGCATTTGGGAAGATCTAATTCAAGAGCGGACTATACGGTCAATGGAAGAGTCCTGGGGAAAATTGATGTACAGAGAGATCTGGGAGTTCAGGTCCATTGTACCCTGAAGGTGGCAGTGCAGGTCGATAGAGTGGTCAAGAAGGCATATAGCATGCTTGCCTTCATCGGCAGGGTATTGAGTACAAGAGTCGGCAGGTCATGTTACAGTTGTATAGGACTTTGGTTAGGCCACATTCGGAATACTGCGTGCAGTTCTGGTCGCCACATTACCAGAAGGATGTGGATGCTTTAGAGAGGGTACAGAGGAGGTTCACCAGGATGTTGCCTGGTATGGAGGGTGCTAGCTATGAAGAAAGGTTGAGTAGATTAGGATTGTTTTCATTGGAAAGACGGAGGTTGAGGGGGGACCTGATTGAGGTCTACAAACTTCTGAGAGGTATGGACAGGGTGGATAGCAACAAGCTTTTTCCAAGAGTGAGGGTGTCAATTACAAGGGGTCACGATTTCAAGGTGAGAGGGGGAAAGTTTAAGGGAGATGTGCGTGGAAAGTTTTTTACGCAGAGGATGGTGGGTGCCTGGAACGCTTTGCCAGCGGAGGTGGTAGAAGCGGGCACGATAGCATCATTTAAGATGCATCTAGACAGATATATGAACGGGCGGGGAACAGAGGGAAGTAGATCCTTGGAAAATAGAAGACCGGTTTAGATAAAGGATCTGGATCGGCGCAGGCTGGGAGGGCCGAAGGGCCTGTTCCTGTGCTGTAATTTTCTTTGTTCTTTACACCACGTCTAAACCTTTCACACCATGTCTGAACCTGTCACACTATGCCCCAGTTAATGTGGAAATTCCCCACTACCACTACCTTATTACCCTGGAGGGGCAGATCTGATCAGAAGTTCAGGCAGTTAAACTCTGAAATCAGTTATACTGTTTGTAGTGTCATCAGGGCCTCCTATCAATTGAAAGATCTGTTGTAGTTAAAATAATGAATATTTTTTCTCTATTGTGGTTTCGAATGTACAGTATGTGCAGTTCATAAATGCTCCATCATGTTTAATGCTGGATTGGAGGATGCAAAGTCAAGTTCTTTAATAGGATTGAGCCTTCCTCTCCTTCCATCCCGCCTTCGCATTCAGCATGAAACATTAGGAATAATCACTTCAAGTAAAGTTTACAAATGTTTCCAAAATTCCTGGTGTGTAGCTTTGTGCACCTGGAGTACAGATCAGGAATTTCCACATGGAGGGCAGTGTGTTTAACGTGCAGCTGGTATCACATCATTTTCAACATTCGTTTTAAAGGATCGGATGCCATGCAAGTAACTGGTTAAAAGCACTTGCCCTGTATTGGGGTGTGCTCCTTTTTATTGTTTCTCCAAGTGAGGGGGACATTTGCTGCATGTCACTGGCTACCTCTAGGGATGGCAATGACCCAGGGTCTCCTTGTGTTGAATCTGTAAGTGGCCCTGCAATGACAGTTGTCACAGATGGAAAGGAGAGAGTGGCTAGTCTGTGCCTATTTGAATGGGGTATCTGGGTGTTAATGGATATAATGTTAGGCTGAGAGATTTCTCAGTCATCCATGCCAACTCCAGCAGTTGACCTCTGGCTGGGCACTTGCTCCAAAGATCATGCTGTGAGCAGGCCATTTGTCTTGTGCAGCACGGTAGCATTGTGGATAGCACAATTGCTTCACAGCTCCAGGATCCCAGGTTCGATTCCGGCTTGGGTCACTGTCTGTGCGGAGTCTGCACATCCTCCCCGTGAGTGCGTGGGTTTCCTCCGGGTGCTCCGGTTTCCTCCCACAGTCCAAAGATGTGCAGGTTAGGTGGTTTGGCCATGATAAATTGCCCTTAGTGTCCAAAATTGCCCTTGGTGTTGGGTGAGGTTACTGGGTTGTGGGTATGGGGTGGATGTGTTGACCTTGGGTGGGGTGCTCTTTCCAAGAGCCATTGCAGACTCAATGGGCCGAATGGCCTCCTTCTGCACTGTAAATTCTATGAATCATAGTTACATTACATTATTGAAATGCGTTGTCAAATAATACTGCTGCTTTATACACCGTGACAGCATCTGACAGTCTTGCATTGCTTTTCACAGTCTTTGCTCCGGTTTCTGGTTGTGGACCATAGCCGAGTGTGCATTAGCTTTCTCTTGCTCTCTCTCTCATCATTAACTGTGATGGTTTTCATTATCGGCGATTGTCCTTTTCCTCCAAAAAGACCAGGGGCGTCATTCTCTGACCCCCCGCCGGGTCGGAGAATGGCCGTTGGCTGCCGTGAATCCCGCCCCCGCCGAAGTCTCCGGTACCGGAGATTGGATGGGGGCGGGAATCGGGCCGCGCCGGTTGGCGGGACCCCCCGCTCAATTCTCTGGCCCGGATGGGCCGAAGTCCCTCACAGAAATTGCCTGTCCCGCCGGCGTAAATCAAATCTGGTATTGACCGGCGGGACCAGGCGGCGTGGGCGGGCTCCGGGGTCCTGGGGGGGGGGGGGCGCGGGGCGATCTGACCCCGGGGGGTGCCCCCACGGTGGCCTGGCCCGCGATCGGGGCCCACCGATCCGCGGACGGGCCTGTGCCGTGGGGGCACTCTTTCCCTTCCGCCACGGCCTCCACCATGGCGGAGGCGGAAGAGACCTCCCCACTGCGCATGCGCGGGAAACTGTCGGCGGCCGCTGGCGCTCCTGCGCATGCGCCGCATTTCCACGCCAGCTGGCGGGGCAACAAACGCCATTTCCGCCAGCTGGCGGGGCAACAAACGCCATTTCCGCCAGCTGGCAGGGCGTGAATCCCTCCGGCGCCGGCCTAACCCCGCTATATTGGGGCTCGGCCCCCAAAGATGCGGAGCATTCCGCACCTTTGGGCCGGCGCGATGCCCGTCTGATTGGCGCCGTTTTTGGCGCCAGTCGGCGGACATCGCGCCGTTGGGGGAGAATTTTGCCCCAAGTCTTTGCTCCACCTCTTGCAACATATAGAACATAGAACATAGAACAATACAGAGGTACGTAGGGAAGAGGTGTTGGCAATTCTGGACAGGCTGAAAATAGATAAGTCCCCGGGACCTGATGGGATTTATCCTAGGATTCTCTGGGAGGCCAGGGAAGAGATTGCTGGACCTTTGGCTTTGATTTTTATGTCATCATTGGCTACAGGAATAGTGCCAGAGGACTGGAGGACAGCAAATGTGGTCCCTTTGTTCAAAAAGGGGAGCAGAGACAACCCCGGCAACTATAGACCGGTGAGCCTCACGTCTGGAGTGGGTAAAGTCTTGGAGGGGATTATAAGAGACAAGATTTCTAATCATCTAGATAGGAATAATATGATCAGGGATAGTCAGCATGGCTTTGTGAAGGGTAGGTCATGCCTCACAAACCTTATTGAGTTCTTTGAGAAGGTGACTGAACAGGTAGATGAGGGTAGAGCAGTTGATGTGGTGTATATGGATTTCAGCAAAGCGTTTGATAAGGTTCCCCACGGTAGGCTATTGCAGAAAATACAGAGGCTGGGGATTGAGGGTGATTTAGAGATGTGGATCAGAAATTGGCTAGCTGAAAGAAGACAGAGGGTGGTGGTTGATGGGAAATGTTCAGAATGGAGTACAGTCACAAGTGGAGTACCACAAGGATCTGTTCTGGGGCCGTTGCTGTTTGTCATTTTTATCAATGACCTAGAGGAAGGTGCAGAAGGGTGGGTGAGTAAATTTGCAGACGATACTAAAGTCGGTGGTGTTGTCGATAGTGTGAAAGGATGTAGCAGGTTACAGAGGGATATAGATAAGCTGCAGAGCTGGGCTGAGAGGTGGCAAATGGAGTTTAATGTAGAGAAGTGTGAGGTGATTCACTTTGGAAGGAATAACAGGAATGCGGAATATTTGGCTAATGGTAAAGTTCTTGAAAGTGTGGATGAGCAGAGGGATCTAGGGGTCCATGTACATAGATCCCTGAAAGTTGCCACCCAGGTTGATAGGGTTGTGAAGAAGGCCTATGGAGTGTTGGCCTTTATTGGTAGAGGGATTGAGTTCCGGAGTCGGGAGGTCATGTTGCAGCTGTACAGAACTGTGGTACGGCTGCATTTGGAGTATTGCGTACAGTTCTGGTCACCGCATTATAGGGAGGACGTGGAGGCTTTGGAGCGGGTGCAACACTGAGTGCTGCTCTCCTGCCTCTGTCCTGCTATTTATTTTACATTTGTAGACTATTCCCCATTAAGGATGGGCAACAACAGAAAGATATGGGGCGGGATTCTCCACTCCTGCGACGAAGTGGCCGCGCCGTCGTGAACGCCATTGAGGTTCACGACGGCGCGAAACGGCCCCGGTCCCGACCAATTCAGGCCCTGACAATGGGCTAGGATCGGGGCCGCGTCATCTACACCCGCCAGGCCTTGTCGCCCGCGTAAAAGCGGCGCCGCATAGATGACGTGGCCGGCGTCGCATAATGGGCGTCATCCACTGGTTGGCCGGTGCCAAGCCGCACACGTGTGGTTGCCGTCCTCTCTAAGTCCGCCCCACAAGAAGATGTCTGACGGATCTTGCGGGGCTGCGGAAGGAAGGAGGTCCTCCTTCAGAGAGGGCGGCCCGACGATCGGTGGGCACCGATCGCGGGCCACCCCACATCTGAGGTACCCCCCGGTGCAGAATCCCCCCTCGCCCCCCCCAGCGTTCACGCACCGCTCACGACTGCAGTGACCAGGTGTGGACGGCGCCGGGGGGAACCCGCCGTTTTGGCCTGGCCGCTCGGCCCATCCGGGCCTCAGAATAGCGGGGGTGCCGGAGAATCGCCATTTTCAGTGTCTCCGGCGATTCTCCGGCCCGCGAAACTCGACCGGGCCGTTCCCGCCGCTTGGGAGAATCCCGGGAGGGCGTTGGACCGGTGTCCCGGGAAATTCTGGCGGCCCAGGTGATTCTCCCAACCGGCGTGGGAGTGGAGAATCGCGCCCAAGTTGTGCCAATTTATCTCCTTTTACATCGGCTTAAGCCATTGTTCAGCCTGATTAGAGGAGATTGTGTTCTGCTCCCTTCTGTCCTTGGGACCCCAGTTCGCACTGCTCCAGGCTCTGCACGCTGGAGCATTCTGATTTTTTCTTCTTCAATAAACTAACCTTGCATTACGGTGCACAGTTAGTTTGGTGTAGGTCATGCGATGCATGAGGTCTGATGCTCTTGAAGCTCCAGCACCCAGACAGCTATATGCGGCACGGTAGCACAGTGGTTAGCACTGTTGCTTCCCAGCTCCAGGGTCCCAGGTTCGATTCCCAGCTTGGGTCACTGTCTGTATGGAGTCTGCATGTTCTCCCCGTGTCTGCGTGGGTTTCCTCAGTGCTCCGGTTTCCTCCCACAAGTCCCAAAAGATGTGCTGTTATGTAGCTTGGACATTCTGAATTCTCCCTCAGTGTACCCGAACAGGCGCCGGAGTGTGGTGACTAAGGGCTTTTCGCAGTAACTACATTGTAGTGTTAATGTGAACCTACTTGTGACAATAATTAACATTACTATTAATATGCCTCCAACGGTCATAGTCGTGTTACTGTCCATGCCATAAACCCAAAAAACAGTTTTCCTTTAAAACTACGTTGGAAAGGTTCATATGCAAAATATTTCCCATCGTTCGCTAAGGTGCAGTGTGGGCAATTCAGTTGGGCCCTTCAGACTTTAAGCAACTTAATTGTTGTTTAGCAGATCAACTGTTACTGATCAAAAAAATGTATTTTACTTTCACAAATCTTCTTTTGTCATACAAATTTTAAGTACACCGCTGCTATTTTGATGAGGGATTGAATTCCTTCACTATTGTACGTGTGCTCGCGTCTCTCTGTTTTATTTCTTGTATGTTGATGGTGATGACCTTCCAAAACTATCATGCCTCATTGTGAGTACGATGCTGTGTGACATAACAATTATGTGACAATCCGTCTGGAACAAAACCTAGAAACCCACCTTTGGAATGACACCGGAGAGAGTGTTTTTAAAAAAAAAAGTGACGAGCACAGGCAAGTCTTCCGGATCTTTTGAAGTAAAAAAACAAACTAAAAGGTGTACATAAGTGTGTTGTATTTTAAAAAGATGGCGACATGAACTAATCAGCAAAATATTGGGGAGAAAATGAGCACTTGTCAACTTTAAAACAACTTTGACAAGGCTTCTCGGCATACTGCTTTCAGATATAGTTGTGCATTAAAATTGCCCACTCCCTCGTCCGACCTCCACAAGCCCACCCAAAAACAGGATAAGACTTTTTCTTTTAAGGTTGTTGCTCACTGCCCTCTTCAAAAGGGGTGCACTTTAGTTCCCCCACCCCGGACCCAATCAGCGAGGCTGCATCTTCTGGCAATGGTCACCCGAAATACCCTGCCAAGTGGGGTCCATTGACAATATCGAATTGGGAAACCTTCCTCTGATTCCACATATTGAATTGGAGATCGTCAGAAGTTTTGATTCAAGTTTCATATCAATGTGTTGGCTTGTGAATGGTTACTGATTTAGGAAAAGAAAGAATCTCCAACAATTCCGGAAAATATTCCCTCTTAGGTTGCACAACTGTGCAGCAACTTGAAAGTTCCCCTGTGCAATTTGACCCCTTTTTTAAGTTCCTATGCATGCGCACATCTACTTGGAGGTCCAAATGTTTTTTTCCATCCTCTAAACATCACATTTTACTTGCAGAAACGATAGTGCAAATAGTGTTATGATTTGCAGACAATCTTGCATCACCACATGTTCTTTCATGTTCTCTGGTTTTGACCAAAGATGGTATTTCTCACCATGTTTGACAATATTCAAATTTATAAAACGTATTGTAATATTTCATATTGCCTTATAATAAAGGGAATTGGCTGTTTCATAGATTTGTGTTTACGATTAACGGCTTGTGCATTTGTTGTATAATGCTAACATGGCATGGACTGTTTTTTTCTATATTAGTCTTCTGGGTTCCATATTTCCAATGCCGAGAGTAATTTATGCTATGGCAGAGGACGGGCTGCTGTTTAGAGTGTTGGCCAGGATCAACGAAAAGACTAAAACTCCACTTATTGCTACTGTAGTCTCGGGGGTTGTAGCAGGTAAGGGACAGCCCTTTACAAAAAGGGAAGGTAAATGTATCCTGCCAAATGTGTTGGTGTTGTGGCCTCGAATTCAAACCAAGATCGTGGGGCTTTTTCCGAATAAATTTTTACGTGCAATTTTTTTCTTTCTTTCCTTCAGTCCTCTTTGGGGACTGAAAATGCTATTGAATGCTCAAACTGTTTCTGATAACTTTTTCGAATAGTTTTCACAATGCCGAGTGCCAGCCTGTTTTTTTTTTTTATTAAGGCATGTCGCCTGCCAGTTTATCTCCTTCAGTCGAAGGGTGGTTCAGAGCTGATGACAAGAGCTGACCTCCACCAATTATTTAGTGTTGCATGAAGCCACCATTGACCTCTTGCCTTTCAAATCTTCCCTCTGCCCAATCTGAAGAAATGCCGCATGGTATTTTTCCACAGCTGCACATCCAAACTCTGCAACCGTGCAGACTGGCTACATATGAACGTGATCTCACATTTCAACGCTCACCCAACTCATTGCGCTGGTCACAAGAACACTTTTTTTAAAAAAAATTTGGCTCGTCTTTTGAACGAGCTAAAATATAAATTCAGCAGAAGTCGAATATTGCTGGTGTGATTGAAAAGAACAATTCAGTCAGGTTTCTGTAATGTTTGAGGCCTGATACTTCCCTTTTTGGTATTGATATGTTTACTTTCCCTGTACAATCACAAACCACTTTGAGTTATACAACTGATTTCTCCCTTGCAGCCTATTGGGTTCAATGTTTCCATTGCCAAGAATCCTGTTTGCAATGGCACGGGATGGTCTTCTATTCAGATTTCTGTCTGGAGTGAGTGAGAGAAAAGCTCCAATAGTCTCAACTGTTGCAGCTGGGATTCTTTCTGGTAAGCTGTACGTCCTGGGCTGCAGTGTGCTTACCTAGCTCTGAGTCAATAACCTTGCACTCTGACCGCATATCTAACCTGTGTGAGTCCCAGCTAAATAAACTTTATAAATAAAACATTTCTAGAATGATGGTATGTTTGCTCCATCTCTTTAATATTTACATTTTCCCAGTCCCATCTTCCAATGTGACTTGCTCACTACCAGGCAACCTTCAGCAGGAAAGGAAAAAGTGTGTGCGTTGAATGATCCCACTATTACAGTTAATGCCTTACTAGTTATCTATAGGAACGCTTCGAATTTCTGAGCTGGTCACCTCACTACCACTGGCTGGTTGGGAAAATCAGTCTGACCAACTGAAATTTGCTCAAAAAAGATTAGATACCGGTCATTTGTTTGACTGGTTGTGCATCTCCGACTTTGTAAAACCGATTTAATTCTAAAAAGGCCGTGATCTTTAATGCGTAATTTATAATTTAATTTATAAAGGAGAACAAAGAAGTGGCTGACCAACTAAATACATTGATTCTGTCTTCACAAAGGAGGATGCAAATAACGTACCAGAAATGTTGGGGAACACCGGGTTTAGTAAGAGGGAGGAACTGAAGGAAATCAGCATTAGTAGGGAAATGGTGTTGGGGAAATTGATGGGATTGAAGGCCGATAAATCTCCAGGAACTGATGATCTACATTCGAGAGTACTTGAGGAAGTGGCCCTAGAAATGATAGATGCATGAGTGGGTATCTTCCAAGGTTCTATAGACCCAGATTGGAGGGTAGCTAATGTAACCCGGGAATTTATAGACCAGTCAGCCTAACGCCAGTGGTGGGGAAAATGCTAGAGTTCATTGTAAAATATTTAATAGCAGAGCACTTGGTAAAGAGTGGCAGTATTGGACCGAGTCCGCGTGGATTTACGAAGGGCAAATCATACAAGAAATATACATAGAAGCAGAAGGAAGCCATACAGCCCTTCAACACTGCTCTGCCATTCATTATGATCATGGCTGATCATCAAGTTCAATAGCCTGATCCTGGGTATTCACTAATGCATCCATTGTTTCTAGGGCCACTTCCTCAAGTAGATCATCAGGTCCTGGAGATTTATCAGCCTTCTGCCCCCATGTCCCTTGATCCACTTAGCCCGAGGAGCTATTTCCAATTCTTTCTTGAAATCACACAACGTTTTGGCCTCAACTACAATTTGTGATAGTTCATTCCACAGATTCGCCACTCTCTGGGTGAAGAAATTTCTCCTGCCCTCAGTCCTAAAAGGTTTACCCCTTATCCTCAAACTATGACCCCTAGTTCTGGAGTCCTCTACCATCGGAAACATTCTTTCTGAATCTACCCTTTCTAATCGTGTAAGAATTTTATATGTTTCTTGAGATACCCTCTCACTCTTCTGAGCTCAAATTAATATAATGCTAATCGAATTAGCCTCTCCTCGTATGACTGTCCTGCCACCCCAGGAATCAGCCTGGTAAATCTTCGCTGCACTCCCTCCATACAAGAACACCCTTCCTCAGATAAGGACACCAAAACTGCACGCGTGCAGGTGTGGCCTCTCCAATGCCCTAAACGATTACAGTAAAACATCTCTATTCCTATACTCGCGGCCTCTCGTTATGTAGGCCAACATGCCATTTGCCACCTTTATTGCTTGCTGTACCTGAGCGCTTAGTTTCAGCAACTAATGAACGAGGAACCCCAGGTCTCGCTGAGTATCCACCTCTGTCAATTTACACCCATGCAAATAATAATCTGCCTTCCTAATTTTGGTACCACCATTATACTGCATCTACTGTCTGGTCTCCAAAGGCCCCCCCCTCCTGGCGGATGCAGCAGGCCATTTAAATTGCAGTTGACTACAGCGGCACTGTAATATCCTGCCAGGCGGGAGTGACCATAAACTCTTGGCCAACGTAAATTAGTGCCCGCCATCTTGCTGAAGTTTACGGCAGGAATTGTCACGGACCGGACAGAAAACTCGTTTGCATGAGAGTGAAACAAAGATTGCAACTGCCTGTTCATGTTGATAATTATCCACGGTCACAGTGTAGTGAACTCATTTGGTAGTAGCCTGGCCAGTGTTCTTTCTTCCTCCAACTCCCTCAGAAAAAGTCCAGCATTGCTACTAATGGGATGTTGCTGCTGCAGAATGACTGCTTTATTTGTCTGTGTAACCGTGCACTCCAAAAAGAAAGTGTGTGGTGCTTTTGTGTTCAAATGGCATAGGGCGCTATATAAATGCTGGTATTTCTTGCTACGTTATTGCTGTTGAATTATGCATTACAATTCTAAAGAAGGGAAATTGTTGAGCTCAAAGGTCCTAATGCTGGATAGTAGAGGAGCTTTTACTGCATATATGGTCAAACTGGCTTTGTTTTCTGTTGGTACAGCAAATTATCGCTTTCATGTTTATGCCTGTACTCTGTCAATTTGATTATGGCAATCCAGACACTTTTTAATTTATTTTTATAGTAAATAATGTAACCCGTTGATTACCCGAATCCTTATTTCCCAGCAAGAACTGCCCAAAGAGCCGGATGTAGCTCCATGTCTAAGATATATTTTATGTTTGTATTCGGGAATGTGGAATCGAGGGGCCTAATTCTCCGATTTCCTATTTTCATAAGATAAAATCAACTTGTTAGTTGTACTGTTGATATTGTTGTACGTGAGTAGCTTCCAGCTAATTACACCCTGAGTTTAACACCCTAATGGCAAAGCTGTGCCTGTGTTGTTCTGAAATGCTACACTAATTTTCTTCAGTGTTTATATATAGTTATTAAAGAGGTTATCTTCATGCAGAAACTTAGAATTACATTGCTCTGTTACTGCAGCTATCATGGCCTTCTTGTTTGACCTCAAGGACCTTGTGGATCTAATGTCAATTGGAACCCTTCTTGCCTACTCACTGGTCGCTGCTTGTGTTTTGGTGCTCAGGTAAGTGTGTGCATGTTCTCCCAGCCTCAACCTTTCCATTTTATGCCCTCTCTCCTGTCCTGAGGCTGGAGCCATAGCTGGTCAAAGGCTTCTGCCCGCTTGGTTTTGTTCTTCATGGGCAGCACCAGGGATTGCAGGAGGCAGCTCAGCTTGATTCTGATCTCACCTGATGCCCGGGATTGTGCACTTTCCTGCTGGCATCATCAGATCAGTTAGGAGCAGGAACCCTGCCTTTTTTAACAATCCTCTGTAGTATGGGGACATTGAGATCATTGTGCTGCTCTCACTCCTGCACTGACTAAGGTAACCTGACACTGCTAGACCAGGAATCAAACTTGGCAACTCGCTCATCTTAATGATTCAGTGCCGCAGGTCAGTGCCTTACCTAGTAAGATATTGAAGAAACTAGTTATGCAGCTTTTCAGTTCAATTAGTTGATTTAAAAAATGAAACCAGTTGTATGTGCATTGATCAGGTAAGATATGGACAGCACAGTAGCACAGTGGTTAGCACTGTTGCTTCACAGCACCAGGGACCCGGGTTTGATTTCCGGCTTGGGTCACTGCCTGTGTGGAGTCTGCACATTCTCCCCGTGTCTGCGTGGGTTCCTCCGGGTGCTCCGGTTTCCTCCCACAAGTCCCGAAAGACGTGCTTGTTGGGTAAATTGGACATTCTGAATTTGTCCTATTGTGTACCTGAACAGGCGCCATAGTGTGGCGACTAGGGGATTTTCACAGTAACTTCATTGCAATGTTAATGTAAGCCTACCTGTGACAATAATAAAGATTATTATTGATTATAAACTTGTTCCTCTTTGCAGATACCAGCCGAGCCTATTTTGTAATGCAACATATCAAATGGCAAATACGTCTGATGATGTTGATATGCCAGAATCAGTCAGCAATAGCGACTCCCAAGCAGATGTTTTACCAGAGAGTGAAGAAGAATTTTCATTGAATGCCTTGTTATTCCCTGAAAATAGTCTCCCTTCCAAACAATCGGGATTTATAGTTAATACATGTGTGTGTTTTATTGGTAAGTTACCATGGTTACTGTACCTCATGCCTTTTAATCAAAATTGATTTATTTCGTTGATACAATTAGCAGCAGAGGTAATATCTGTGGTAGGGATGGTTCTGCAGGCAACTCAGAAGGTGCTGATAAGTCATCAACATCAATGCCACTGAATGCTGTTTACCAAACTTATCAGTCTGCCATGCGCCAGTGAGCCATAGAACCCCCCCCCACCCAGTGCTCATTTTGCTAGATTGCACCCAAATGGCCCACCCTGCATCCTAGATTGTGTGTCAGATAATGAAGATGCATCAGATACCAGAACATTCTGCGTAGCGTTTAAATATCTCAAATAGGTGAAAGGCTGCCTCAGCCGTTGTTAAGTGAGAATCCAGGACAAAACCAGTCACTCGGACAAATGAGGGTTAATTGGGGAACGGCAGTATGAATTTATTAAAGGCAAATTGTGTTTAACTGACTTGATTGGGTTTTGGTGATGACCGAGTTGACGGGGATATTGTGGTTAATGTGGTGTACGTGCGCTTCCAAACAAGCTTGTCAGCAAAGTTACAGACGTGACCTTGGAATAAAAGGGACAGTAGCAGCAGAGATCTGAAGGTGGTGGGGTGACAGAAAACAAAGAGTAGTTGTTTTTCGAACTGGGGAAAGGTTCCCCAGGGATCAGTATTGGAACAACTGTTTTTCTTGACCTACATTAATGATCTGGACTTGGGTGTGCAGGGCACATTTCCAAAATTTGTAGATGAGAAAATATTGGGAACTGAGGGGGTTGGGGGGGGGGGGGGGCGGTTAGTGATAGACTGCAAGAGGGCAGGTTGATGGAATGGGTATAATTCAATGCAGTGAAGTGTTGCATTTTGGTAGAAAGATGGAAGCAAGACACTAAAAAAACAACGGATACAATAAAGGAGCAGAGGCATTTCTGGGTAAATGTGCACAAATCCTTAAGTGGCATGGGCAGATTGAGAAAGTGGTTAATCAGGGCGGCGCAGTGGTTAGCATTGCTGCCTAGAGCCAGTCCCGGTCCCCGTCTCTGAAGTTTGGCCATTATCCCTGTGTCTGCGTGGGTTTCACCCTCCACTACCCAAAGATCTGCAGGTTAGATGGATTGGCCACACAAAATTGCCCCTTAATTGGAAAATAAATGATTGGGTACTCTAAATTTATTTCTAAAAAGAGAAAGTGGTTAATAAAGCATACAGGATATATATAATATATATATATATATATAAGGCGTAAAGTACAGAAGCAAAGTGACTATGTTGAATCTTTATAAAGTACTGGCTCAGCCTCAGTTGCTTCCAATTTAGGAAGTATGTAGAGCCATTAGGAAGGTGCAGAAAAGATTTCCAAGAGTATCATAGAATCCCTACAGCGCAGAGGGAGACTATTTGGTCCATCATGTCTGCCCCGACTCTCTGAAACGCATCCTACCTAGGGTCAAGCCCCCACCCTATCCACGTAAGTCGAACCTTTTTTGGGCGCTGAGGGTTTAGGGTTTTGAGTCTCAATCGTTGAATGTCAGCTGACCGATACTAAAAGTGATCAAACTAATTAGGTTGCTGGGCTTCATGACATGAGGCACAGGATATAAAAGCAAGAAAGCACAAGTTCAACAATGGGTAAAACTGGTTTTGTTTTCTGACCCCACCTTGGAATGAATTTTTGGCTCCGTGGGAGGTGGAATAAGAATTTATCTGGCAAGGACTTAGCTGTGATCAGGGAGGTGGGAAGGCTGGGTTTGTATTTACTTAAAATGGCTTGATCGAGATGTTTAAAATGATAAGAATTGCAACATGGGGCCCAATTCCCAATAGGAGGGGAACCCAGGACATCATCCTAAACACTAAATACGCTTGCTGGAAATTGTTTACAAAGAAAAGATTTGTGAGATGGTGGGTGTAATGCACTTCCCCAGGCACCGGTACAAACAAAATCAGTCAACCGATTTTTGAGCTTAGGTACTTGGACATTGAAGATATTAACATTCACTACAACACTTAAATGGACGGAGCATTGGGATTAAAAAGAAAATTGGTGGCATGGATAACAAAACAGCAAGTAAAATGTTGGTTATGAGTTCATCCTCTCTCTCCCCTCTCTCTCTCTTTACGTACCTATGTAAGTACCAAGCCAACTTTCAGCATGTTTCACTTGGGCAACTTCCCAGTTGTAACAATAGTAACATACTATCCTTCCTGTTGCAGGAATTCTTATCCTAGTATTTTGCCTGCTGGCTGTCCATGCAAAAGACCCTTTGTTGGAAGGGAAAGCGTGGTGCATATTGTTACTTATTCTAATCGCCCTTTTGTGTGCAACTTTCACTGCTATCATCTGGAGGCAGCCAGAGAGTAAAACAAAACTGTCATTCAAGGTAAGTACCTTGATTTTCGTTCAAGTTTGCTGAACTACTTTGAATTAAGCTTTGCACTTGCTAATTGCGTGCCCTGATTTTCAGGTACCTCTCTTGCCCTGTCTGCCTGTCGTCAGCATCTTTGTGAACATGTACCTAATGATGCAGTTGGATCGAGGTACTTGGATTCGTTTTGCTATCTGGATGGTGATAGGTGAGAAAGAAACCATGTCCGTTTGTAGGTTACCTTGCAGACCTCCAGTCTATCCGAACGTCACAATGGTTTTGTCTGAAGTGGCACTGTTGTTTATTTGCAACTTGCAACTAAATTAAGCACTGCAAACTCCAGTGAAGGTAGTGAAACAAATAGCTGAGTGATTTGTTTTCGGGGCATTCATTTCAGGGACAAATGTTGGCTAGGCCACAGCTCTGCTCCCTGAATAACACCAAGTCCAGGAGTGACCTGCTGACTCACTGGATGCTGCTATCGTTGAGCCAGATTGATGTCGTATTTCAATCCGCTTAACTGTTTTGCTACTTTTATTTGTTTGAGTTGGAGTTGGAGTGGCAGTGAGAAGGCAGATGACACGGGTTGATATTGAAAATGTTGGAACACAAACTTGGGAGTTCAAAGTGACTTTGGCCTCAATTATCCAAATCCTCATTAATTCCCTAGAGAGCTTTCTTCCCTTCTGAAGCTGCTCCTCATCCTGTGCCTCTTGTTGCTGTGACATTCTTGCAGAAAGAGAGAACACAAACTACGGATAGGTGAGCATAACTCATGGGGATTAAGGAAGCGATGAAGGGGATTAAAGCTGTTTGCTGACCGCTGCTTCACGAACTGCCTTGATAGCTCTTTGGCAGTCACCTGCACCATCTCACCAGTTTTACCATCTCTCAAAGCTAGATTAAGGTTTCTCCTCGGCAGTTCTGCAACCCTCTCCTTAGTCTGATGCCCATAGTCTGGTTTCCAGCACCCTGGCCGGGATCCTCTGAAAATGGGGCTATGTCCCCATGCCCGCCGGATAACGGGCGCGAATCACTCAATACTTTTTTCTAAAAGTCCGGAGTGATTTTCCGACTTCAAGAGGGATAGCAGTGCCCCAGCTACGCCGCGCAGCTCCTGCTGCCGATATGGGGCCCTACACTTCCGTGCATGTGCGCGGCGACCGTTTTCGCGGTGGCCCCCACGCAACATGACTGAGCCAAACAGCCCACCGATCTGTAGCCCCTGATCACGGGCCTGGCCGTCGTGGAGGCCACCCCCCGGAGTCTGATTTTCCCCCCCCCCCAAACCAGGATGGCCACCGCAGCCGCGAGTCTGAGCACCCGCCGGGTGAAACTACACAGGAACCACGCTGGCGGGAACTCGGCCGGTCGACCGGGAGAATTGCCGCGGGGGCCTCTTTCAATGGCCACGAACCGGCACCGCGTTGACCGTGCACGCGCAACTGCCGCCGATTCTGCGGTCGCCGGAGAATCGCATCCTGGCGTCTGAGCCGATCGCGGGTCTGAGACCCCATTTTCCGCGCCAAGCGCGATTTCGACACGGAGCCTCGGAGAATCCCAGCCCCTATCTTTTGCATGTTATGCATTAGTTTCTCAAATAGCAACGCTGAGGGAATTAAAGTCAGGGTTGAGGATGTTTCCCAGGTGGTATCAGGCAGCAGATGTTACAGATTTGCTGTTGCATGGTAAGAATGAGTTTCGATGTTCCTTATTTGATTAAGTTTTGTGCAGGATGTCCCAGTATTGTAAGATGCTTTGTTAGTTACTCGAGTAGCAGTGCAGTGAAGATTTACTTATCAAGCTATTCATTTGAGAGGATGAACAATGTGTTAGTCCCCATGGTGCCAAGAAAGTATTCAGCGTGCTATCTCACCTGCCCGTATCAGGTGTTCGAGCCAGCAAAGGTAAAATGGCACTTTCTCTTTCTAACCGTCAGTTGACTGCGAGAATTTGTTTACCAATTCAGTTTAACTGTTTGTGCTGATGCAGTAAAGGACACACAAGAAAACCTGTCAGTGAGTTTTAAATGAAAAGGAAATTGTATTTATAGCCCTGAACATCTGATCGATAAAACACTCTAATTCACACATGCTCCGAGAGATATCCACATGGGCACAGGGTGGACACACGCAAGTGGGCGTGCCTTTGTGCGCACACGCACACACATTTAAATTCTTTAAGGCTGTCCAAAAGAATCATACATGCATCTTGTAGGTTGTGGCCATGTTTGGTGATTTTTTTTTTTTTTTTTTTTTTTTTTTTCCCTGATTATATAGAAATGATTTAAAGACTCGACTGGGACGATTTCTGTTTTTTTTTTTTCCTGGAGTCAGCAATTGCTTGGTTTATATTGAAAATGCTGTTTGCAGTGTTGGTCGGGTACAGGCAGGGCACTAGCATGTAGAACTGCTGAAGAGAGAGACAAGTCCTCAACTTGTGATTATCCACTTCAAGTCTTTTTGGTTCCGATTCCCTGACTCCGGAAAAGCGGTTTCTTTCTTGCTGCTCATCACATGACCTCCATTCACAACTAGCCAGCTATCAAAGATAGTCCCAGCAAGCTGGGGCACCCTCATTCCAGATCCAGTGTTTAGGTTGAATGGCTGATGGAGTTCCCTTCTCAGCCAGGGTGCATTGTCCAAAGTAATTCAGTCTGCACCCACCTGAATAATATGTCTGAATGGTTCAAGGCTGTTTCCACCCATTTAAACTAATTGTCTCTGGTGGGCTATTTCCAAAAGATCTGGTTCCTTTCTGATGGCTTTGGAACTTGGCGGGGTGCAGTTATGTAAATGTTCAGTCTTTTAAAACTTAACCTGTTTTTTAATCCCATTCAATAAAAGCAAGTCACGTGCGATCTAAATCATGGTTTTATAACACGGGTCATTAAATGTTTTTTGGCACTTGCCAATGACTGTGTTGAGGAGGGTTGCATTCCATCGCTGCTATCGGCTTCCATGTGCGACATTAAGGTTTCCTCCCACGGATACACAACATTATATTTCTCTGCTGCATTTCTTCCAGAAGATCATTCTCATTTTGTACTTTATTGAGGGGTACCTGTCCTGCTTCTTGCCCTGGGGAAACATCTGGCTGGCTTTGCATTAGACTACCTTCTTTACAGATGCCACAAAGTCTCGTATGAACTATCCATTGCAGATACCTGACAGCCGATTCAATGTGTTCCAAACATTCTCCCACTTCCTAATGCTGTTGTATAATCCAACCATTCTTAGAAATTAGGGCTACATTTTAAAAACTAAGTGCTCCCCTCTACTGGTATATTTCTATGAATAAAGTACCAAGAACCTCTTTCTGGAGAATGTAATTACACCAAAGACGATGTGTTAACCGGATCACAATAGCACTATGAAAGTCACCATAGTCCCCGAGGACCATAGACTGCTTTCCCCTTTTGAGAGAGAGTTGACTGGTGGTGATTTGACCTGAGGGGCACCACACCTCAGGCGAAGGGCCAGGTTGAAAAGACCTGGGCCTTCATGGATAGTACTATAGTTATTGAATTAAAGTACAATTAAAGCTCCACCCAAACTTCTTCCCACCCTACTTTTGTCTAGCTCTAAGGAATAGGAGAGGGGAAGACTAAAAGGCCTGTCAAGCCTGCTCTGCCATTCAATACAATCCTGCTTGATGTTAGGCTTCGACTCCACTTTCTCAGTGTCCACATGTCCCTTGATTCTCTGGAAGACCAGAAATCTGTCTATTTCAGCCTTAAATATATTCGACGATGGTGCACTCACAAAACTTGCAAAGCTTCTCAACCCTATAATTAAAGTAACGTCTTCTCGTCTCAGTCTTGTTGATCGGCCCTGTTATCCTGTGCCCATTGTTCAATATTCCCCAGCCAGGGGAAATGCCCACTTGGTGTCGAACTTGTCAAGCTTCTCCATAATCTGAATGATTCAATGACATTGTTTCTCATTCTTCTAAACTCCAGAAAATATAGATCCAATTTTCTCACCCTTTCATCCCCAGGGCCAATCTAGTAAACATTTTGGCTTTCATGCCTTCAATACAAATATATCCTTCCTTAAATATGGAGACCAAAATTGCACACAGTATTCTGGACTTGCTCTTGCCAAAATCAAGTTGCAGCAAGATGCCTCTATTCTTGTACTCCAATTCCCATGCAATAAAGACGAATATGCCATTTGCTTTCCTAATTACTTGCTGTACCTGCTTGCTAACTTTTCTTGTTTCTTGTACGAATACACCCAAGTCTCTTGGTTTAGCCCCAAGGTTTACAAGTTTCAGACCTTTTAAAATTAAAAAAAAAAATTATGCTTTCCTATTGTTACAACCAAAGTGAATAACCGCACATTGTTCCACATTTAACACCCATCTGTTTCCTTGTTACACAATCACTTAATCTGTCCAAATCTCTTTGTGGCGTCTCTGCGTCCTCCCCACCGCTTAAATTTTCACCTGACTTTATATTCTCCGTAAACTCGGATACCTTACTCTCTCTTGTTTTATCTAAGTCATTAATATAGATTGTAAATAGCTAAGGCCCCTATTCATTGTCTCCCATGTACTCATTTGGCATGTATGCTATTCACCACCATGATTCTGTGTGACACACCTTCTCATTTGGCATGTATGCTATTCACCGCCATGATTCTTTGGTACTATAGAACTGTCAAACATCTGCAGAATTTCTAAAGTATGTACACTGAGGGACAATTATAATTACTGTATTTATTGTGTTGTAAATTCACCCTTAAAAACTAGCTGTAAAACTGAAAAAAAAACTGCAACAGAATGTTGCCAGATTATATTGGATACAATTGGCACAAGGCAAAAATATGTGCATAGCAATTCCAAGATAAATCTCCAATTCGCTTCATGTCCTTGCAAGCATTGAAGTTTTTCCAGTTATGCTTCATCAGGTAAAAATTAATTCCAGATTCATGGATACCAAAATAGACTAGGTTGAGGAATAATAGTTTCCGTATAATTTGGTGCCTCCGATTTTAGTTTGAAGTACTATTCCACCTGGTAAGAGAAATAGGTCCGAATCAGTTGATCAAAGTGGTCATTTTAGATGGCATTCTTTAATCTCCTAATTGTACTTGTACTTAAGTAAATAAGGAATTTGCTTGGATAAGAAAAGTATTGTTCAACTTTTGAAAACTTATCTCATTAGGAGAGTCATTTGTGATGTGTTGCTTCAGTTTTCAAAGTGAACCTGTTATTAAATAAGTTGTTTTCTTTTTCTGACAGGATGCATTATTTACTTTGCTTATGGAATTTGGAACAGCTCAGAGTCTAACTGCTCCAGTTTCCCAGCTGACAGAACTGCAAGGGTTTTTAAGGACACAGTCAGTGCGTCAAATGGTGAAGCAGTACCTCCGGAGAAGGAAGCTTTCCTACCGAATACCACGGAGTATGTTGCAGAAAGTAGGAGTGGCGAGGATGATGTTTAAACCAATAGAGGTTCAGTTTCTTCCGAATATGCACCCCCAGTATGTATCTTGGACATTTGAAAAAGGAGCACAGCTGAACAAGTGCTGCTTGTGTCACACAGGGAGTAAGTCTTTCCCCACATAACAGTGGTGAGGGTTTTCCTTAAGTTGTTCCGCTGAGCATTTGTGTGCTCGAAAGCCAACACCGCTACTATGTGATTTTTGTTTTCTCGTATTTTTGCCCCTCCAAAACAATGGTAGCGCCGATTATGCCACATACAAGTAATAGTTGGCTCGAACAAAATTGGAATAAAAGGCCTAAAATGGAGTCCAAGGTGGCCAAGTTTGAGGTATTTATTGGGTCTAACTATGAGGACTGCTTTCAGCTGGTGATCATGTGCACAGAAAAATGTAGGTGGATATATATTTTTTTCAAAACAATATTTTCCTGGCCGAGTGAGCACTTGTAAAATAATTTTGTTAGCAAGTACAATAGTATCTATTTTTATTTGGGCGTTCGAATCTCTGAAACTTTTCATTGCCTTCCTCTAGCTGCAGTTCTTCCAGTGCAGGACGCTGAACGTCTGGAAGTGAACACTTTAACTTATCAAGTAAAGCAAAGAGCAGAATCTATCAAACACATTTAGTAATTTAAAAAGAAAAGCTGGGTGCAATTATTTTGCTGCTTTAAGCAGCTTTTAATCGGCCCTCTGATTTAATTTATCATCTCGATGGCTGGTCTGATTGCGCATGTCCATATTCATTTTCTGTTTCAGATGGGGGATGTCACACCTGATTGCCTTTTAAATGTCAGGAGCAAAGTTTGCATTGTTGAGCTGTAGAAAGAAGAATTATGCCATTGCTTGTGCTGGTAAACCTTGATAGGAACCAATGCTTTGCCTTTGGCTGGAAGCCGAGAAGGAATCCAAGCTTTGAATCTGCCACAAGTGCATGTTTCCTCTCAGGGCAGTGAATCTGCTTTAAACAAAAGCCATTGATGCCACCGAAGTTAGCACCTTTTAAAAACAGCTGGATGACCTGTCCAGCCATGAAAGGCTAATTATTTATTATCTTAAATTAGGTGAGATGCTGGGGTATTTTCTTTGATTTGTAATTGGAAAGCAGTAAAAAGCCTGCGCAATCTTTTGAGAGGAGTTAGCATGAATTGGGCCAAGTCCAGTATATGGCTACTAATTCTATGTGTAGCACGGGTGTTGGGCACAATTCTACTGATCAGCGACTGAGTGCTCCTGCCAGTGGGAAAACCAGAATGATTCCCACTGGCACTAGGAGCAGCCCCGACGTATCTTGCAGTGGCCCGTAGAAAGTATTTTGCCCTCAATCAGGTTTTCAGTGCCATTCCATGGCACACTGGATTCTCGCTGGAATTGAGAGGGGCGAGACCTAATCTCACTGACTGGTCACGCTCCTCTGTGATCGGAATGCCGTTTTTAAAGGGTGCCCTGATCTCGGAATGCTGCTGCAGGGTTTCAGGGGGGCTGGGAGGGGAGGGTTGGGGGGGGGGAGGCTTGTGCTAGGCTGGAGGGGCTCAGAACCAGGGTCTTCCCTGGGATGGGGGCCATTTGACTGCTTTTCCCATCCCTTTTAACAGTCAATATCTAGAAATTAACCTCTTATAATAAAGTGAAAGTGTTCACACCTTTTAACAGTCAGTATCTAGAAATTAACCTTCTCATAATAAAGTAAAAGTGTTCACATCTGGACCCCTACATTCTTTTGAAAAGTCTTGTCATTACGCCAAGTTCAAAGATCTGAGATGAAGGCAAATGTAATCCCTTTAATTTGGTGGAAATCTTTGAAGTGTGTTTCAATTTCATTGCCCTTGAAAGTATTGAAGACTGTTTGCATGCCTAGAAGGCTAAAAGCTTTGAACTGCTTTTTTTGCATTCAATTTCATGCACCATTGCCTCCGAAAAAGCTTTTGATTGACTGATCGAGGCAGTTTCAATGGGGAGGGATCAAGATTGTTTATTTATATAGCGGTGCAGGGATCCATTAACTTGGGAGCAGGCTGTTTTCTAACCGCAATTTTTTGTTTTAAAGGCTGCCTCTTTGTTCTCTCTTTTTCTAGGCAGCACTTGTGAAGGAAGAGACAGCCTCTTTAAAAAGTTTGCTAACTGCAGTTTTTTAAAATAAGGGTTTAGGGGTCTAGAGGGGAACACTTTCACTTTATTATGAGAGAATTTTAATTTCTAGATACTGACTGACTAAATACTGCAGATGGGAAGAGCAGACAAATTCACCCATCCCAGGAAAAAAAAACACCTCTCATGAAGCCCCCCCCCCCCATTGCACCCTGGAGACAATTGTGGGGGGGGAGAATAATCACCCCCTTGCCACCCCTCCGACTACAAGCCGCCAGGAAACCATTTTTAAATACTTGTACCAAATTACACTAATGTGACTTTGTTTGCAGGGTGACAGGCAAAACAAATGGCAATTGAATCGGGCTTCCAACCTGATTATAGCATCTAAATGAATGCTGCTGAGCACTTTTCATGTTCATGTCAGCGTGGGGTGGGAAACCCGTCATGGTCGGCAAGGCGGACTAGGCGACTCACGACGGGTCTGACGCCTGGTGCGAGCGGCCCTGGAGAATCCTGGCTTTATGTTGAGTGCTTTTTCTTGTTCCATGCTTTCTTGAGCATTAAGCACCCCAAGATTGACCATGAACCAGTACAAAGAATGAGGAATGAAATTGTGCATACTGCCGAAATGGGTGCCAAATATCTGAGAGCAGGGGCGTACTTGTCAAGCTGGCTGTGTGGTGATATGACACCTTTTTTTAAAAAAAAACATTTGTGTAAGGAACTATATTGTCATTTTTAATCAACCATCCACAATGTCAAGAAATGCCAGTCCAAGGTTTTAATTGTTGTTAGCAGCACAATCAAACAACCTAAGGCACTGTGTTTTAATGAATTATGTAGATATTCTGGGAGGAGATTTTCATCTAGAGATGGAGCAGATAGAGTTCTAATAATGAGAAAGACTGATGCACTACCCCTGCTCATTTTTTAATAAAATCTTTCTTCACAGCATGTTACCAATTTCAGGATCCCAGACTCTTATGTAATGCACAATTATATTAATTTGCTTAGTGGAGAGATTTGGACTACAGCACTGCAAGTACTGAGGAGCAGTTTACACTTTGCTGCATTTTATCAATTTGAGTTGCAGCAATTTGTTTTTGAGACTTTAGCAGAACAAATGTATAATTTCTATCAATTGCTGTGAAGCAGAAACAGCAAACCATGGTACTAGATTAATACCCCAAAATGTACAGTATTAACAATTACATTGTTTGGTCTTCTGCAAAAGTCTCATCAAAGACTATTGAGTTCATACTGCACAGTCAAGCTACACTCCTAATGAAATTTAAAAGAGGTTTTTTTTGATAGCAATGTCCTGAGAGATTTTGTTTGCTTCAAGCCTCTGAAAACTGCAAAAGGAGCAATTTTCTGTGTTGGGATGAACATTGATTATAATAACATGCGTGTTACTTGTACAAATCCCCTTAAGCAACAGTACACTTGAACTACACCTGGTATCATGTCTATGGGTGATATATCATATTGTTGCAAAATGGGAGCACAAAGTATTTATTGCAGGCAATAAAATCCCACCCGTACCATCCCATAGTCTGGAACTGAAGTCGCACTTGAAGATAGCAGATTCCCTCTACTGAAATACATTAGGGAAGCAGTTAGATTAGAGCCATTTTTATGCTGATACCTGTTGCCAGACTGCAAATGACAAAGTTTATTGAATTCAGCTTTCCACTTGTGGAGTTTGAACACATGACCTCTGGGTTTGCTGGCTGCAAGTACAATGATCCTAAGCTTCAGTTCCTACACATATGGTGGTGGGAGTGTCTTACAAGGGGATAATTGTGAGTGTGTTGACAGCAAAGAATTTACAACTACATGTGTGCATTTTTCTCAGTCGCTTGGCCTCCACAATTAGGAAAGTAAAATTTAAGACATGTAGCTCAATCCTAAAGAATAAAACTGCTGGACCTTTGGCAATTTTCCTTTTATTGAAAAATAACTAAGGATCAAAGTGAGGTTTATAAAGTCTTATTGTAGGTAGATGAGGTGAATTTCATTTATATAGCATTTCAAATATAGAAAGCAGCTGCACAGCATTCACATGATATTGTCAGGATGATCAAGAGGTTTGTAGGGTGCTATAGGAGGATAAGGTGGTAAGAGGGGCTGAAGGATTTAAGGAGGTAATTTCAGAGCATGGGGTCCAGGTGGCTGAAAATGGGGCAAAGAAAGGGGAGAATGCACAAACTGAGTCAGAGGAATGAAATAATTTGGGTGTTTATTTTTGTAAGGCTGGAGAAGGATTACAGAGAAATGGTCTGAGTGAGAAACTTATTCAAATATTTCAACGGCACCTTTTGTTTTTTATAAATTGTATGTACAGCACATACATTATGGGCTGAATTTGTGGGCGGGTGAGTGCCCCCACTTGGTTCTAAATTGACTTAAGGCAGGACTTGCACGCCAACTGTATCAAAATCCCACCCCTGGGAGCTGAAGGCCTGTTGATTGGCAAAGGAGGCCACGCACACACCATCTCCCTTGCCTTGCCACCTTAACAGGTAAAATGCCAGTGGTGCCAAGAGGGGAGTCCCAAGGGTGGCCATTAATTGGCCACTTCAAAGTCTCAATTGGCACATGGGCAAGTGGACCATGCAACACCTCTCGCGGTGTTGGTAAGATCCAACCTGTTAATTTAAACAAGGCAATAGTGAGTTCATAGTTACAGCAATGTATGGGTTTTCACACCATATTATAGCAAAGACATTAAAGCTATAGAAATAATATAATCTAGATTCACTAGGGTTACCCAAGAGATGGGAAATCATAATTGCAAGAATTGAGATACCAGGACTCGCTCCAAAAGAACAGAAGGTTAAGACAACATTTATTAGAGATTTTTAAAAGCACAAAGGGTTTTAATAGTGACCATGACCATTTTACCTGGTTGAGTCAATAACAATATCAATTTAAAATCATAGTGATCAGAGTGGTTAAGCCAAATGGCTTTATTCAAAGGGTTGGAGGAGCACACAGTGCTTTGCGAATAGGGAATGATGCAGGCATCATTGCATCTTCTAATGGCCAACTGGCTACAGATTTGAAGGAAAAAAAAGACACTGCTATCTGGAGAGAGCGGGGCAGTGGCAATAGTTTTGGATCCTTATAGCAAAAGGCTGGTACGGATTCATTGTACATATCTGAAGAATTACCTGTTTACTCCAACCCCCCCCCTTTCCGGTGATAGCTCAGTGATTCATTAAACTATATCCACTGGTATATTTTATATTGCTGTAGTAATTAGGAATTATAGTATTTACTATTCGCATCTTCAAGCCATGGTACATTTTGAAAGACTTGTTAAAAATTAAAAACCTGTATGTGACTGCACAAATGGTGCTGCACATCAATGTTTGGTGCAATGCAGCCATCCGATTCAGCTTTAGACTAAGCACTTTGACAAATCAGAGCGAAGGCAAATCGGGCATGTTTACTCAGTTGCTCAACGGTGAATGGCATTACAGGGTCATAAACGTAACAAGTGAATCCCTAGCAGGAGGAAAATACACCAATATGAGTGTTCCACTGATCCGCTTTTAGTTTTAAACTGAATTTCTAGCGTCAATTTTCAACTAATGAATAATCACTGTAATGAAAATAATTTGAATCTATGATTAGCTATTGAAAGCGAAAGAACTATAAAGGATCCTCATGGCCTTAAAGTGGATTTTGATGATCTGATATGCACATTATTGGAAAAGAAAGTGCATCTATCCTAAAAGTATAAAATGTGGGATTGCATGCAAGAAGATGATGGGTTATGATGGCCAGCTTCATTGTTTGCTGCTGGCTGGGATCAACATATTGGAAAAATCAAGGGAAGAAACCCTGGGATCTTCCAGTCCAGCAGGCATGATTCCCAGTCAGTAGTGTATATGCACAACATTGGCCCTTGTCTTTCTAGCTTGGCCTCACTGATATATACTGGTTGGTGGATGAGTTCGACACGAAAATGCTGACAGCTTGCAGTACTTAGATAAGAATTTATCTGGTTACTGCATTTACAGTTTGTGGAAGTTTTCATGTCGGTGTTTGTTTTTGTATTGGGAAGAGGTGCAGAGGCACTGATCCCTGTGGGATATGGTACTTTACAGTTTAGGCTGCAAAGGAAGCAATCATAGGAGGTCAAGAATGAAATACAGGGTTGCACTTCAAGGTCAATTCACATCACTCCTGTATTTTCAGTGGGTGCTGCCCTCAAAGGAAGTGTGGGTTAGAGACCTTCAGCACAGATTCTCTGACATGTGATTCCCTTAGACTTAGAGTGTGGCCCCTATTGGGAGCACAGAATCCGTGAAATTACCCTATATCGTTTACTTGGAAAATGATGGTATTGTGTTATAACAGACCCTGATGTTTCTCGTTCTAAAACGGGCATCTAGAACTGAGGCGGTGCTGCATGCAACAGTGCCATGTGATCATAGGTTAAGGTGATTCTTGGGCTCCCAGGCTGCATGTTGGACTTGCCATCTCCAATCAATAATTATATAGTCAAATCTCCTTGTAAAACACTGTTATTACAAAAAGCCTGCTATGACAGATGTTTCCCTCATGACACTTGATTCACGGGAGCTTGAACCACAACAAAATAACCTGAACCAAATTTAACTATTACTTTTATTTTATTTGGTATTCCTGTTTTGCCACATTAATAAATATTGCAATATATAAATAATCAGTGGCAGCAACTCTGTTCCTGTCGGGATTCCAAGATTTGCCATGGAAAGCGATTTAAATGGGGAGAAAATATTGCTGAAGACTTATTTGGGTGGGGTGGGGGATAATGTAGAATTTTTTTTTTTTAAACAATGCACCCCAAGTTTCATATGAGTAGCTGTGGGTGGAATGCTTCGCTTGGTGCTTAACTCTGCATTCGGAGTAGAACAGTTTTTAGAAGGTGTGCAATTGGCTACTGCTGTGCTATGCCTTGAGCCTTAAGAAGTATTTGAGTAGCACAAAATGTAACATGGGCAGATTTTTATGGCTATTTATTGGGAAGCTATGATAATTCGGGAGACTCCTCACTAGGTATAACCTAAGGAGACTTGGTACCAGAATTTCTTGTCTGGAAGTGATTTGGGTCTGTAAGAAAGTGGCTGTTTTTCAGTGAGACTGATTTATTTCTAAAGATGAATTGTCGTAACTTTTTAATACCTACAAGGTATATAAAAGTATTGCATTCTGCCTGGTTCGCATGGGCAGTGCTTGAAAAATCATTTGGGGGGGCGGGGGGGGGGGGGTTGGGGGGTGATGGTGTTGTCTTTATCCAACTATCTGAAAAATGAATGGAGAAGTTACAGAATTTGTGAACCTGTGATTTTCCCAGATGCTCTCTAGGGGGTTCCTGCTTTAATTAAAGCATTAATTACTTGAAGGTGAAAATAGGGCCTCTGCCCACCGAGAAGACTACAACGAGCCAATTTACCTGTTTCACACTACGCTTGTTTCTTGAATACAGAGTGGATAAAGGAGTTGGGATCTGTATGGGGGTTTCCATTCCCTTGGGTGCTGTAGATTATATCTGGAGGAGGGTGGAAGTGCGTTGGTAATCCTATGTGAATGTGGTGGGAACAGGGTCATGACCCAACTTCCCCCATTTACCTGGGAATCCACTTGGCAATGGTACAAACATAGTGGCGTTCACTGACAGTGGGCCTTGCTGTTGAATCTGCTCAAGCCTGAAATAGGAGCTTACTCTCCTTCCATATTCCGGGCGTAAGCCCCTTCTAAATGGCATACTTCCGTTTGTGCTGCATCAGGCCCATTAAAATGATCTAGCCACATGGATACAGGTAATTTTCTGGGATGAGGGGCCGGTTTGTCTTAAGGTTGAGCAGGTTGTGCCTAATTTGGAGTTTAGAAGAATGAGAGGGGATCTTACTGAAACATGCAAGATTCAGAGGGAGTGTGACCAGTTAAATGCTGAGAGGATGTTTCCTCGGGCAGCACGATGGCACAAGTGGATAGCACTATGGCTTCACAGCGCCAGGATTCCAGGTCCGATTCCCTATTGGGTCACTGTCTGTGCGGAGTCTGTACGTTCTCCCCGTGTCTGCGTGGGTCTCCTCCGGGTTCTCTGGTTTCCTCCCACAGTCCAAAGACGTGCAGGTTAGGTGGATTGGCCATGATAAATTGCCCTTAGTGACCAAAAAGGTTAGGAGGGGTTATTGGGTTATGGGGCTAGGGTGGAAGTGAGGGCTTAAGTGGGTCGGTGCAGACTCGATGGGCTGAATGGCCTTCTTCTGCACTATGTTCTCGTGAGGGAATCGAGAACTAGGTGGCAGAGTTTCAAAATGAGGGACCTTCCATTTAAGGTGAAGGTGCAGAGGAGCTTCTCTGAGGATCATTGGTCTTTGGAGTGCTCTTCCCCAGCGAGCAGTGGAGATAGGGTCATTGTATTTATTCAAGACTGAGTTAGACAGATTTTTGGTTGACAAGGGAGCCCCGGGAGTAGAATTAAGGCCACAATCGATTAGCCATGATATTGAACTTGAGGGGCCGAATAGCCTACTCCTATATATGTTCTTATGTTTTAAGTTAGCTACAGTAGTTTGACTCAGTGGGAGCTGGAATAGGGAAGAACTAAAATAGCCCCTTATTTACAAACGCCTTTTCTGTCTCAGGCAGTGCTTTCCTGCACTATACACATAGAGGTACAGTTTAATTGCATAAATGGCACATCAGATAATACTTTGCTAGCAATCTATCTTGGCTCTTGCAGTATAGCAATACAGTAGCGTTACACTGACCATAAAGGTTTGACCGATGTATTTTAAAGATGTGTAATTTTTAAATGACTTGTGAATATTCTCAGCACCAAGTATGGCTGTATCGGGCTGTTTACCTGAAATCACTGTGCATAAATGTCTATTGGAGTATTTAGTGATGGACGTTGAAGAAATATTGATGTAAAATAATTTGGGGTGAGAAACCTAATTCATACAGCAAAATATAATACTTCACCATTTCAATGAAAAGGAAATGTGTGTTGAGTTTACAGGATGTTGCAGTATAATAAATGTCAATGGCTCAATTGCCACATATATTTTGACAGTATGGCAGGAACTTTCAACATTGATTTATTTGTCATGTTTCATCTACGTGCAAGCTTGGCATTTGCGAAGGGACAGAAAGGTCATTTTTCTTTTTTTTAAAAAAAAGCTTGCCATATACCAAGGTAAAATATACGTGAACTATTGTGTTTTCAAGTTACATTGAATGATTAGTGATGTCATGTAAATAGCCTAGTATTGTCAGTACAAAGAAATGGGATGGTCTACTGTATATAGCCGTGTGGTTAAGAATCTGTATTTATGTAAAAATAAGTTAATCTGAAGCATACATTAGTGGTTTTGTTTTTTTTCCTTACAGTAAGTTATTGGCTGGAGCGGTTTGCTTTTATTCACGGAGCTAAAAAACATTAATTTTTGATTGCATGATTTTATTTGAAATATGATTTTGATTGTTTATGAAACATGTATCCTACCATTTCTTATCTGTAACAAATGGATTGTTTTCATACCTTTTACCCGCTGTTGCTGACTTGCCTATTGTAAATAATAAAGAGCTTTTTTAATGGCATTTTAATTTATTTCACACTGTTCTTAATGTGTGGATTGTTCAAATACAGTACCCATAAAACTGGTAAAGATATCCCCCGGGTACCCCAGGGCACAAGGAACTTCAAAACTTTTTTGAATCTACCCTCTACCATTAAAAGAAAAATAATTCTTTATTCTACAAATTCTACAGACCATTTGGATTTGTTGCCACTGATGCGAGGCAAAATATTACTGAAGAATAGTATCCCTGTAATTGATTTCTGTCATTATTCAGCCATTTTTGATCAAAGTGCTCTTTGTTTCTGGGCAGTTGTTCTGAACTACAGGCATGGTTTTGTCTTCTGTCATTGAAGCCCCATGGCTATTGTCTCACGCAGGAAGAATGCAGTTACTGTTCTTCGTGTTTCTCAAGGTTGATGTGTGTCCTTGTGCATCAGCCGCTGAAAGTAAATGTGCAGGTACAGCAGACAGTAAAGAAGGCAAAAGATATGTTGGCCTTCAGCGAGAGGATTTGAGTATGGGAATAGATACGTTTTACCGCAATTATATAGGGCATTGGTGAGACCACACCTGGAGTATTGTGTGCAGTTTTGGTGTCCTTATCTGAGGAAGGATGTTCTTGCTATGGAGGGAGTGCAGTGAAGGCTGATTCCTGGGACGGCAAGACTAAATTGGTAAGGATTATATTCATTGGAGTTTAGAAGGGGGGAGGGGGGGATCTCATAGATATGTATAAAATTCTAACTGGATTAGACAGGGTAGATTCAGAAAGAGACCAGAACTCGAGTCGTAGTTTGAGGATAAGGGGTAAATGTTTTAGGACTGAGGTGAGAAATGTCTTCACCCAGAGAGTGGTGAATCTGTGGAATTCACTACCACAAAAAGTAGTTGAGGTGAAGGAATTTCTAGAAGGGATTAGATGTAACTCTTGGGGTTAAAGGGATATGGGGGGGGGGGGGGGGGGGGCGCAGGCTCAGGATATTGAGCTTGATGATCATAATGAATGGCAGACAGGCTCGAAGGGCCGAATAGCCTCCTGCTTCTATTTTTGTGGCTAGCTTTTGAATTTTCAGAAAAAGGTTTCACAACAGGATCATTTAAGTTGAACACAATTTTGGTTTTAGAAGTTATTGAATCTGATTTCTTGCCTGACGTGCACACGTTACTACCTTTTGAGCCTCATAATTGGCCTAACTGAGGCCTCCTGAAGGCAGGTTCAGTTGGTTAATGCCAGCTCCTCAGTTCAAGATCTGCATCAAATGTCATGGTTCCTTACTGGCCAATACCCAAGGTACATGATCGCGTCCTCATCACATTACACACTCAAAAGACCGGGGGGGGTTTGGATCATTGGAATTGGGCTATTATGATCATTGGAATCGCTGAGAGGTGGGATGAGATGGAGCTTGATCCACTGCCTCTGGAGAGAGGCCCAAGGCAACAATGGAGGCGAGTGGTTGGCCAGCTTGACGAGTTGAAATGGAAAGCGACAAAATAGTTGGGTTCATACTTGCAGACTGAGAAAAAAGGTGTTCTGCAAAGCCGTTACCCTGGCCGGGATTCTCCCTTTTGGGGACTAAGTCCCCACACCCGTCGGAAAACGGGCGAGAATCACTCCTGACTTTTTCCTCAAAAGCCCGGGGTGATTCTCAGTTTTCCAGTGGGCTAGCAGGGCCCAGGCGTGCGACCCGCAGCTCAGGCTGCTGGGGGTGGCCCTGCTCTCCAGACTGCGGCCGCGCATTCGCACGGCAGCCCACTTTGGTGCGGAGTAAGGTAGCCCCCCCCCCCCCCGATCGTGATGGCCTGCCAATCGGTGGCCCTCTACCGCGGGCCTGGCCACCACCAAACCACCCCCCGGAGTGAGATTTCCCCCGTCCCCCACCAGGACCGCGGTCGCGGGTCCGAGCTCCCACCGGTGGTACCAGATGTAAACCAGGCTGGCGGGAGTTCGGCCAGTCACCCGCGGAGAATCACCGCAGAGGCCTATTTCAGCAGCCGACGACTGCGCAGGCGCGATTGGCGCTGATTCTCCGGAGAATCGGCAGCCCGTTGTCGCAACGGCGGTGCAGGAATTTCCCGCCCCCCCCCCCCGCCAATTCTCCGACCCGGTGCGGGCTCGGAGATTACCGACCCCTGTCTGCGTTTAGTCTCCCCAATATAGAGGAGACTGCTTTGGGAACAGTGAGTGCAATAGAGCAAATTAAAGGAGTTGCTAGTGAAATGTTGCTTAGCTGAAAGGATTGGGGCCTTAAAGAGGCAGGTGTTGCACTTTCTGCGATTGCAAGGGAAGGGGATGAGGCATTTGGGTGATGGAGGAGTGGACCAGGGTGTCACTGAGTGAGTGTCTCTGCAGAATGCTGACTTGTGAGGGGAGGTTGGTGGTGAGGGTAAGATGTGTTTTGTGGTAGCATCATGCTGCAGTTGGCGGAAATAGCAGCTGACCCAAGGAGACGATGAACCCTATCATGGTTGGAGAAAGGGTGGGGGCAGAGGTGCGGGTTATAAGTTGAACACTGAGTGCCCTGTCAACTACAGCGGGTCGGGGAAAGCCTGGTTGAGGAAAAGAGCAAACGTGTCAGAAGGGCTGTTCTCCAAGGTGGCATCGTTGGAACCGATGCGATGGCGGTGGAGAAACTGGGAGGATGGGATGGAGTCCTTACAGGGAGCTGGTGGAGAAACTGGGGGGATGGGATGGAGTCCTTACAGGGAGCTGGTGGAGAAACTGGGGGGATGGGATGGAGTCCTTACAGGGAGCTGGGTGCGAGGAGCTGCTGTCAATGAACCTGTGGCTGTCGGTGCATTTGCAATGTGGTCTATCACTGGAAAATGAGACTGAGAGGTCATGGAAAGTAAGTGTCAGAGATGGACAGTGATGGTGAGGAGGGTGTTAATTGGAAGGGAAATCGATAAATTAACACTCCTTCTGGTGTCCATGTCAATGCCTCTTCAGTTCCCACCTATCACTGATACCTTCTCCACCACCCAATGCCCCCACCCCGATAACTATGTAATCCATCACATTTCCACCCAGCTTCTGCTCTGAAGAAGTCATATGGACTCTGTTTCTCTTCACAGATGTTTCCAGAATTTATCCAGTATTTTCTTTTAATTTAAAAAAAATCCTTAAATTACAAAGGAGTCAACCAAATAACGTAGTTAACCGCCCCCCAACATCTAACTGTGACCAATTCCTTAAAGTACAATATGACCAGTTGCCATCGACAGTAGAACTCTTCAAATGACGGCTCTGGAGCTGCGGATGGATTCACTTTGGAGCATCCACGATGCTGAGGAAGTTGTGGATAGCACATTCAGTGAGTTGGTCACACCGCAGATTAAAATTACTGAGGCAGATAGGGAATGGGTGACCAACAGACAGAGGAAGAGTAGGAAGGCAGTGCAGGGATCCCCTGTGGTCATCTCCCTCCAAAACAGATTTACCGTTTTGGAAACTGTTGGGGGAGATGGCTCACCAGGGGAAGGTGACAGCAGCCAGGTTCATGGCACCGTGGATGGCTCTGCTGCACAGAAGGGCGGGAAAAAGAGTGGCAGAGCTATAGTGATAGGGGATTCAATTGTAAGGGGAATAGACAGGCGTTTCTGCGGACGCAAACGAGAATTCAGGTTGGTATGTTGCCTCCCTGGTGCAAGGGTCAAGGATGTCACGGAGCGGCTGCAGGGCATTCTGGAGGGAGAGGGTGAACAGCCAGCTGTCGTGGTGCATATAGGCACCAACGATATAGGTAAAAAAACGGGATGTGGTCCTACAAGCTGAATTTAGGGAGTTAGGAGTTAAACTAAAAAGTAGGACCTCAAAGGTAGTAATCTCAGGATTGCTACCAGTGCCACGTGATAGAGTAGGAATGACAGGATAGCTAGGATGAATACGTGGCTTGAGAGATGGTGCAAGAGGGAGGGTTTCAAATTCCTGGGACATTGGAACCGGTTCTGGGGGAGGTGGGACCTGTACAAATCGGACGGTCCGCATCTGAGTGGGACCGGAACCAATGTTCTCGGGGGTGTGTTTGCTAGTGCAGTTGGGGAGGGTTTAAACTAATGTGGCAGGGGGATGGGAACCGATGTAGGAAGTCAGTGGGGACGGAAACAAAAGGCAGGAAGGGAGAGTGTATAAAGCATGACCAGAGAAAGCAGGGCAGAGAGCAAGGGAAGTCTACATTAAACTGCATTTATTTCAATGCAAGGGGCCTGACGGGCAAAGCGGATGAACTCGGGGCATGGATGGGCACATGGGACATTATAGCTATGACTGAAACATGGCAAAGGGAGGGGCAGGACTGGCAGCTCAATGTTCCTGGGTACAGATGCTATAGAAAGGATAGAACAGGAGGTAAGAGAGGAGGGGGAGTGGCGTTTTTGATTAGGCAGAACATCACGGCAGTACTTAGAGGGGATATATCCGAGGGTTCGCCCACTGAGTCTATGTGGGTGGAACTGAAAAATAAGAAGGGAGAGATCATCTTGATAGGACTGTACTACAGGCCCCCAAATAGTCAGCGGGAAATTGAGGAGCAAATATGTGAGGAGATTACAGATAGCTGCAAGAAAAATAGGGTGGTAATAGTAGGGGACTTTAACTTTCCCAACATTGACTGGGACAGCCATAGCATTAGGGGATTGGATGGACGGAAATTTGTTGAGTGTATTCAGGAGGAATTTCTCATTCAGTATGTGGATGGACCGACTAGAGAGGGGGCAAAACTTGACCTCGTCTTGGGAAATAAGGAAGGGCAAGTGACAGAAGTGTTAGGGATCACTTTGGGACAAGTGACCATAACTCCATTAGTTTTAAGATAGCTATGGAGAATGATAGGTCTGGCCCAAGAGTTAAAATTCTTAATTGGGGCAAGGCCAATTTTGATGGTATCAGACAGGAACTTTCAGAGGTAGATTGGGGGAGACTGTTGGAAGGCAAAGGGACGGCTGGTAAATGGGAGGCTTTTAAAAATGTGTTAACCAGGGTTCAGGGTAAGCGCATTCCCTTTAGAGTGAAGGGCAAGGCTGGTAGAAGTAGGGAACCCTGGATGACTCGAGATATTGAGACTCTGGTCAAAAAGAAGAAGGAGGCATATGACGTACATAAACAACTGGGATCAAGTGGATCCCTTGAAGAGTATAGAGATTGTCGAAATAGAGTTAAGAGGGAAATCAGGAGGCAAAAAGGGGACATGAAATTCCTTTGGCAAATAATGCAAGGGAGAATCCAAAGAGCTTCTACAGATACATAAAGGAAAAAAGAGTAACTAGGGACAGAGTAGGGCCTCTTAAGGATCAACAAGGACATCTATGTGCAGAGCCACAAGAGTTGGGTGAGATCCTGAATGAATATTTCTTATCGGTATTCACGGTGGAGAAAGGCATGGATGTTGGGAAACTAAGGGAAATAAATAGTGATGTCTTGAGAAGTGTGCATATTACAGAGGAGGAGGTGCTGGAAGTCTTAAAGCGCATCAAGGTAGATAAATCCCCGGGATTTATCTACCTGATGAAATGTATCCCAGGATGTTGTGGGAGGCTAGGGAGGAAATTGCGGGTCCCCTAACAGAGATATTTGAATCATCGGCAGCCACAGGTGAGGTGCCTGAAGATTGGAGAGTAGCGAATGTTGTGTCCTTGTTTAAGAAGGGCAGCAGGGAAAAGCCTGGGAACTACAGAGCCTAACGTCTGTAGTAGGTAAGTTGCTAGAAGGTATTCTGAGAGATAGGATCTACAAGCATTTAGAGAGGCATGGACTGATTCGGGGCAGTCAGCATAGCTTTGTGCGTGGAAAATCATGTCTCACAAATTTTATTGAATTTTGAGGGGCTGACCAAGAAGGTAGATGAGGGCAGTGCAGTAGACGTTGTCTACATGGACTTTAGCAAAGCCTTTGACAAGGTACCACATGGTAGGTTGTTGCAGAAGGTTAAAGCTCACGGGATCCAGGGTGAGGTTGCCAATTGGATTCAAAATTGGCTGGACGACAGAAGACAGAGGGTGGTTGTAGAGGGTTGTTTTTCAAACTGGAGGCCTGTGATCAGTGGTGTGCCTCAGGGATCGGTGCTGGGTCCACTGTTATTTGTGATTTATATTAATGATTTGGATGAGAATTTAGGAGGCATGGTTAGTAAGTTTGCAGATGACACCAAGATTGGTGGCACAGTGGATAGTGAAGAAGGTTATCTCGGATTGCAACGGGATCTTGATCAATTAGGCCAGTGGGCCGACGAATGGCAGATGGAGTTTAATTTAGATAAATGTGAGGTGATGCATTTTGGCAGATCGAATCAGGCCAGGACCTACTCAGTTAATGGTATGGCGTTGGGGAGAGTTATAGAGCAAAGAGATCTGGGAGTACAGGTTCATAGCTCCTTGAAGGTGGAGTCGCAGGTGGACAGGGTGGTGAAGAAGGCATTCGGCATGCTTGGTATCATTGGTCAGAACATTGAATACAGGAGTTGTGACATCTTGTTGAAGTTGTACAAGACATTGGTACGGCCACACTTGGAATACTGTGTGCAGTTCTGGTCACCCTATTATAGAAAGGATATTATTAAACTGGAAAGAGTGCAGAAAAGATTTACTAGGATGTTGCCGGGACTTGATGGTTTGAGTTATAAGGAGAGGCTGGATAGACTGGGACTTTTTTCCCTGGAGCGTAGGAGGCTTAGGGGTGATCTTATAGAGGTCTATAAAATAATGAGGGGCATAGATAAGGTAGATAGTCAACATCTTTTCCCAAAGGTAGGGGAGTCTAAAACTAGAGGGCATAGGTTTAAGGTGAGAGGGGAGAGATTCAGAAGGGCCCAGATGGGCAATTTCTTCATTCAGAGGGTAGTGAGTGTCTGGAATGAGGTAGTAGTAGAGGCGGGTACAATTGTGTCTTTTCAAAAAGCATTTAGATAGTTACATGGGTAAGATGGGTATAGAGGGTTATGGGCCAAGTGCGGGCAACTGGGACTAGCTTAATGGTAAAAACTGGGTGGCATGGACTGGTTGGGCCAAAGGGCCTGTTTCCATGCTGTAAACTTCTATGATTCTAATTGACTCCTTTCACTTACTTGAGGCCCTCCGGGCAATCGCCAATGACTCAATTGCCAGCGCAAACAAAAGGGGAGACATAGGGAGACGAGACAGGGGTGCTCTATGTAGTTAAAACGACCCCAAACTTCTGTTATGCCCCAGAAGGATCTGCAATCCCCATGCATTTATTGTTTTGTCTGATCGATTTTTAAAAACATGAGAGCACAAACAACCCCACCAAGGCCTAATCTCCACCCAATTCTTATTCTACTTTCTAATCTTCGAGCCAAAACTCTTGACTACTACTGTCCTTATTTCATTCTTTAATGTTGTTATCTGGGAATACGTTCTCGCTGGTTCTGCATTAGGTGATGTGTAGAGCCGTTAGCGGACTATATTTGTGGGCTTTGGCAGATCACCATCTTGATTGTATGAGCAACGCCCGTAATATACCTCTCATGTTTTACAAGAATCCAGAGTGTGGGCACCTTCATATCTTTTCGATTGATTTGATTTATTGTCACATGTATCGAAGTACAGTGAAAAGTATTTTTCTGTGGCCAAGGGAATGTACATAGTACATACATAGACAAAAAAAAGAATAATCTACAGAGTACATTAAGAAACAGTGATTACAATGTGGAACAAGGGGCCAAACAAAGCAAAGATATTTTGGGGCAACAAAGAAATACAACAGGGGAGAGAACAAGGGTGGGGTCAGGAATAATCGCTGGAAAGAAGATTTTTGTTGACTAATTGTGGGATAGCATCAGGAGCAACAGAAAATTCTCAGGAACTACCTCGCACTCACGCAGATGTCAGCCAAAGCACTAATGTGATGGTTTTTTAAAAAAGCTTTCAACAGCAACTGTGGGTAAGAAGGCCGACAGTTGAAGAAGAGTTAGTTGTATTGAAGTGGGTGGGGTCTGGGCTGCAGGGATGGTGCACGTGGGCTGCAGGGAATGGGGATTTTTGAAGTCTGCTGAGTCTACATATGCCACTACTTGAGCGAAAAGTCTAAATATATTCAGGTGTAAAGGGGAAGGATTTATTAGTTGCTTGTTCAAGGGATTGTTAGTGCTATGTTTTCCAATACAGTCAGCAGGGAGGAAGTGTAGATCCTATGAACCCGAATCCAAAATTGGCAGGAAAAATGGGCACCGTGGATGCATTTGATGAGAATCGTAAAACGGGAAATTCACATGAAGAAAGATTCCAATTGTTTTTAACCAGAAACTGGAGGACCTAACGGTTGCTACATTTGTCAGCTCAGTTGGCCGTAAAACATCTTTGCTGCTATAGAATCTTGTTCACCCAGCAAAGCTAGGAGAGCAGCCCCACTTCATTGGGAAAATCCCCGGGCTGCTGGCGCAATGGAGAGTCCTGACAGGAGAATCCAGCCACCATTTCCACTTTTACTTTGATGCAAAAATATGGAAGCCAGTACAATGGTGATGGCTGTTCAATGTATGCAAATGAGGTCATCCACTTTGGATCTGAGAAAAACAAATCAAAATAAACTCTTATGATCTCTCTTGGCAGTGTGAATGAGCAGAGAGATCTCTGTGTCCATGTACATAGATCCCTGAAAGTTGCCACCCAGGTTGAGAGGGTTGTTAAGAAGGCGTACGGTGTGTTAGCTTTTATTGGTAGAGGGATTGAGTTTCGGAGCCATGAGGTCATGTTGCAGCTGTACAAAACTCTGGTGCGGCCGTATTTGGAGTATTGCGTGCAATTCTGGTCGCCGCATTATAGGAAGGATGTGGAAGCATTGGAAAGGGTGCAGAGGAGATTTACCAGAATGTTGCCTGGTATGGAGGGAAGATCTTGAGGAAAGGCTGAGGGACTTGAGGCTGTTTTCGTTAGAGAGAAAAGGTTAAGAGGTGACTTAATTGAGGCATACAAGATGATCAGAGGGAGCCTTTTTCCTCGGATGGTGATGTCTAGCACGAGGGGACATAGCTTTAAATTGAGGGGAGATAGATATAGGACAGATGTCAGAGGTAGGTTCTTTACTCAAAGAGTAGGAAGGGCGTGGAATGCGCTGCCTGCAACAGTAGTGGACTCGCCAACACTAAGGGCATTCAAATGGTCATTGGATAGACATATGGACAATAAGGAAATAGTGTAGATGGGCTTTAGAGTGGTTTCACAGGTCGGCGCAACATCGAGGGCCGAAGGGCCTGTACTGCGCTGTTATGTTCTATGTTCTCTTCATTGAACCAAGGGGATTTAGGAATCAATGTAGACAAATCTCGCAAAGCTAATGCATAGGTATAAAAGATACTTAAAATCTAAATGTTGGCCTTTTATCATGATAGGGGTTGGATTGCAAAACAAAGGAAGTGATTTTTCCATATACAGCGCCTTGGTCAAACCCATTTCAGAGTCTGTTTTGGAGCACTGAGGGAGCACTTGAGGGGGAAGATATATTGGCATTGGAGGGTGTTGTGATCCTAGATCAGACCCCCAGGCTGTTGATACAATCCAGTTAGGGACCAGTAATTTTTTTGTATAAATTGGACAAAGTTTAATATTTAAGACACTACTAAGAGAATAAAGCCACAAGATTCCATGGGTTTTCAACCAACAGAAATTAACTTTAATACAGAAGATCAGAAAGGTAAAACAATATCTACTTATACTCTAACATTCAGGGTTAATATGAGGTACATGTGAATTAACAGGAAAAGTTGGGTGAACATACCACACTGCACAATAAATGGCAGATGTGACAAAGCCAGGTTCTATGGATTTCTCCACAATTCACCCAGATATCAGTGAAACTATGAGTCAACTAATCTCTTTGAAATTGCTCTTCTGATGAGGAAAGCCAGTCACCACCGCCAATGGTCTCGCCTTGGAATTCTCTCCAAATGTTGCTCCAACTCAGATGGCTTCAATGACCGCACAGGTCTCAGGGTTTCAATCTCGTCTCCGGAGACTCCATTCCTCTGATTCCCAAGTATACACTCAAGCACCAACCCGCAAGCGTGATTTCAGCTTTTCGGCCAGGCCGAGCAGAATACTATTGCTCCTAGGGGGTTACCATTTTCCCAATGGCCCGCAGCATGGAGTCACCAACCTCCTGCTGCCTTCTTTGAACACCAGGACATCTCCTGAGCCCTCTGTACTTAAAGCCTGCCAGTTGCAGCTCTTTTTCTGCTAGGAGCCTCTTTTCCCATTCCTCTCTCTTCTCAACTTAACTGGGACTTCCCCAGTCCCTTACCTGGGACACATCTTGTGGGATCTCTCCCTGTCATCCACCTGGGACTTGTCTCCAATATGGTGCCCATATTTGGGTCACATGACTTGGATTTTCACACGGTTTGCTTTTTGCCCAGTCGGGCTGCTAAGAGTAGGGCCTCTTAAGGATCTACAAGGTATCTATGTACGGATCCACAAGAGATGGGCGAGATCCTAAATGAATATTTCTCATCGGTATTTACTGTTCAGAAAGGCATGGATGTTGGGGAACTTAGGGAAATAAATAGTGGTGCCTTGAGGATTGTGCACATTACGGAGGAGGAGGTGCTGGAAGTCTTAAAGCGCATCAAGGTAGATAAATCCCCGGGACCTGATTAAATGTATCCCAAGACGTTGTGGGAGGCTAGGAAGGAAATTGCGGGTACCCTAGCAGAGATATTTGAATAGTCGACAGCAAAAGGTGAGGTGCCTGAAGATTGGAGGGTAGCAAATGTTGCGTTTGTTAAGAAGGGCCGCAGGGAAAAGTCTGGGAACTACAGACCGGTGAACCTAATGTCTGTGGTGGGTAAGTGGTTGGAAGGTATTCTGAGAGATAGAGGGTGGGATTCTCTGCCCCGCTCTGCCACATTTCTGCCCCATCACGCCAGCGAGATGCTCCGTTACGCCATCTGGATGGGGCAGCCCCATGCCATCGGGAAACCCCCGGGCCCCGGCAAAACGGAGCATCCCGCCGACGGAGAATCCTGCCGACGGAGAATCCCGCCCAGAATCTACAGACATTTAGAGAGGCAAGGACTGATTAGGACAGTCAGCACAGTTTGTGAGTGGAAAATCATTGAGTTTTTTGAAGGGGTAACCAAGAAGGTAGATGAGGGCAGTGCAATTGATGTTGTCTACATGGACTTTAGCAAGACCTTTGAGAAGGTACTGCATGGTAGGTTGTTGTATAAGGTTAAATATCACAGGATCCAGGGTAAGGTAGCCAATTTGATACAAAATTGGCTTGACAACAGAAGACAAAGGGTGGTTGGAGAGGATTGCTTTTCAAACTGAAGGTCTGCGACCAGCGGTGTGCCTCAGGGATCAGTGCTGGGTCCACTGTTATTTGTTATTTATATTAATGATTTGGTTGAGAATTCATGAGGCATGTTAGTAAGTTTTCAGATGAAAATGAAAAAAAAATGAAAATCGCTTATTGTCACAAGTAGGCTTCAAATGAAGTTACTGTGGAAAGCCCCTAGTCTCCACATTCCGGCGCCTGATCGAGGAGGCTGTTACGGGAATTGAACCATGCTGCTGGCCTGCCTTGGTCTGCTTTCAAAGCCAGCAACTTAGCCCAGTGGTAAACAGCCATGACACCATGATTGGTGGATTGTGGACAGTGAGGAAGGTTATCTAGGATTGCAACGGCATTGGGCCAGAGGGCCGATGAATGGCAGATGGAATTTAATTTGGATAATGAAGTGATGCATTTTGGTAGATCGAGTCGGGAGGGGACCTACTCAATTAATGGGAGGGTATTGGGGAGAGTTACAGAACAAAGAGATCTCTGAGTACAGGTTCATAGCTCCTTGAAAGTGGAGTCACAGGTGGACAGGGTGGTGAAGAAGACATTCAGCATGCTTAGTTTCATTGGTCAGAACATTGAATACAGGAGTTGGGACGTCTTGTTGAAGTTCTACAAGACATTAGTAAGACCACACTTGGAATACTGTGTGCAGTTCTGGTCACCCTATGAAAGAAAGGATATTATTAAACGAGAAAGAATGCAGAAAAGATTTACTAGGAGGCAACCAGGACTTGATAGTTTGAATTATAAGGAGAGACTGGGATTGTTTTCTCTGGAGCGTAGGAAGCTTAGAAGTGATGTTATAGAGGTCTATACAATAATGAGGGGCATAGATAAGGTAGATAGTCAATATCTTTTCCCAAAGGCAGGGCAGTCTAAAATTAGAGGCATGGGTTTAATGTGAGAGGGGAGAGATACAATAGGGTCCAGAGGGGCATTTCTTTTTCATACAGAGGGTGGCGAGTGCCTGGAATGAGCTGCCAGAGGCAGTGGTAGAGGGGGGTACAATTTTATCTTTTAAAAAGCATTTTAGACATTATATGGGTATAGAGGGATATGGGCCGAATGTGGGCAATTGAGACTATCTTAGTGGTAAAAACTGGGTGGCATGGACAAGTAGGGCTGAAGGGCCTGTTTCCATGCTGTAAACCTCTATAACTCTATGTTCTCGACCTGATGAATTTAAAGTGCTGAATTGCGGATGTGCAGTCCATTCCCAGTCCCCACATTCGCGGAAACTACAGAGGGCTCCACCCGCCTGAATCCCGGCTCGCTGAAAAAGGTAGGTCGCGGCTTTCATAACAAAGGATATAGTCAAATTCAGCAGAATTATAGTAATGCTTAAAGGGTTAAATTATGAGGACAGTTTAAACATTGGGTTGGATTTTATGTGTCATCCGTCAGGTGTGTTTTCAGTGTGGAGGGCACTTGACCATCTCCGAAATTACTCTCAGAAACTGGCAGATGGGCAGACACCAAAATCGGCAACCCACCCGCCTATTTAAATTGAAGTAAATTATATGCTGCCCATGCTATAATACGGTTAGCGTGTGCAATTGGGACAGCAGTGGCAGGCCATTTTTTGTCAAACTTTTAATAGAGCTGTCCAAACCCTCCTTATCCAAGACGCTGGAATTATCTGGCTGCCAGGATCCATCACGCCACCTTCTTGGGAGTGGTTGCAGTCCCTGATAGTGCCCACTAATGCACACATGGCACTGCTGGAACTGCCAGTCAATTGGCTTGGCTGGCAGATCCTGAGGGCAGGCCTTCCTCCCCAGTGAGGGGCTGAAGTCCCACCCACAGCCACCTCAGCCCGCCCGCAGCACGTTATGGCTGTGGGGCAGGCTGGCATACTTCTGGTGGGATCAGCTGCACACCCCCTCCCCACCAACCTCCTTAGTATGCAGCCCATTGCTTACCTCAAATTCTTTTGCATTTAGAACGTTGACCTTGAAGATGTTTAAAATGACAAAACGGATTTGATCAAGTAGATACAGAAAAACTGCTTCTTCTGGAGAAGGAATCCAGAACAAGACAGGGTAATGTTAAGATTAGAGCTAGAACAGATAGGAGTCAAAAAGCAGGAGGCTCTTTCTCATGTAAAGACTAACGGAAATCAGGACCTCACTTCTTACAGAAGACTGGGTCAATTGAAATTTTCAAGGCAGATTGATAGAGAGCTACTGTCCTACAGACGAGAGATTGAATAAATTGAGCCTATATTCACTGGAGCTCAGAAGATCATCTTTCATTCATTCATTCAAATATGCAAGACCCGAAATGGGTTTAGAAGGCCAACATTGAGAGGTTGTTTCCCCTAACTGGGGAAACTAGAACATGGAGGGGTGGGGGTGGGGGTGGGAGGGCACAAGCTCAAGATCAGGGGTTGATAAAATAGGACTGAAATGGGGAGAAATTTCTTCAGAGGGCTGTGAATCTCCGGATTCTCAGCCTCAACCGGTTGTGGATGTTCCATGGTTGAATATCTTCAAGGCTGAGACAGACAGATTTCTGGGGCGAAATTCTCCGGAAACGGCGCGATGTCTGCCGACTGGCGCCCAAAACGATGCCAATCAGATGGGCATCGCGCCGCCCCAAAGGTGCGGAATGCTCCGCATCTTTGGGGGCCGAGCCCCAACATTGAGGGGCTAGGTCGGCGGCGGACAAATTTCCGCCCCGCCAGCTGGCGGGAAAGGCCTTTGGTGCCCCGCCAGCTGGCGCGGAAATTACATCTCCGGGCGGCGCATGCGCGGGAGCGTTAGCGGCCGCTGACAGCATTGCCACGCATGCGCAGTGGAGGGAGTCTCTTCTGCCTCCGCCATGGTGGAGACTGTGGCGGAGGTGGAAGGGAAAGAGTGCCCCACGGCACAGGCCCGCCCGCGAATTGGTGGGCCCCGATCGTGGGCCAGGCCACTGTGGGGGCACCCCCCGGGGCCAGATCGCCCCACGCCCCCCCCAGGACCCCAGAGCCCGCCCGCGCCGCCTTGACCCGCTGGTGAGGTAGGTGGTTTAATTTACGTCGGCGGGACAGGCATTTTAGCGGCGGGACTTCGGCCCATCCGGCCGGAGAATCGAGTGGGGGAGCCTGCCCCGGGGGTGCCCCCACGGTGGCCTGGCCCGCGATCGGGGCCCACCGATCCACAGGCAGGCCTGTGCCGTGGGGGCACTCTTTCCCTTCCGCCTCCGCCACGGTCTCCACCATGGCAGAGGCGGAAGAGACTCCCTCCACTGCGCATGCGTGGGAAACTGTCAGCGGCCGCTGACGCTCCCGCGCTGCCCAGAGATGTTATTTCCGCGCCAGCTGGCGGGGCAACAAAGGCCGTTTCCGCCAGCTGGCGGGGCGGAAATTCCTCCGGCGCCGGCCTAGCCCCTCAATGTTGGGGCTCGGCCCCCAAAGATGCGGAGCATTCCGCACCTTTGGGGCGGCGTGATGCCCGTCTGATTGGCGCCGTTTTGGGCGCCAGTCGGCGGACATCGCGCCATTTCGGGAGAATTTCGCCCATATCAGTATCACTTGTTAAGAATGTTTTTTTTTAAACAATGCACTTAATCCCCAAGTTTACTTTAAGAAGACAGAATAACAAGGTAAGATGCAAAAGTCCTCGACTTGTCTTCTATGAGAATATGTTGACCATTCCATTGTTGCCCATCAATTAAGTTTTGAAATAGAAACAACACAAAACACTTCAGGAATGAGGGTTGCATGCTTCCATCTTTAATTGTGTAGAAGCATGGCTATACTTACAGAATGCAGTATTACACTCAATTCTCACAGAATCCAACGCAACCAGCAGAAATAAATACAAATTCTTCACAGCTCATCAAACATTGGAACTAAATGACAGTTGTATTATCCTACGTATCAAACAAACTCCAAATTCATTTATGTTTTTGTGTGTCCACAGGACACATCCAATTAGCATAGACTTAAAATACCTGATCTTTGTGTTACTTTATATAAATTTGTTCAAAATTCGTTCAAATACTTATCAGATCAACGCTCGAATTAAATACAAAGGATTCAGTACTGAAATCGCCCAGGAATACCAGTGTAATTTGCATATACATTTTACCATAGAATTTACAGTGCAGAAGGAGGTCATTCGGCCCATCGAGTCTGCACCGGCTCTTTGAAAGAGCACCCTACCCAAGCCCACACCTCCACCCAAGCCCACACCTCCACCCTATCCCCATAACCCCACCCAACACTCAGGGCAATTTTGGACACTAAGGGGCAATTTAGCATAACCAATCCCCCTAACTGCACATCTTTCGACTGTGATGATTCACTTTCTGATCTACAATGGTTAAGAAGTGTATGAAACACTGCTCCATCCAAGATGCTTCACTAATTAAAAACCTGTCACAGAACAGTCACAAGTTGTACAAAAAGCACTTTTATAGTTTCCCGATGACTTTGTGGATCTGTTTTGCCCATTGTGCTACTGCCTTACAAACACTTGGAACACTCCCAAGTTAGATTAACAGGCTGCTTTGAATTAACTGATCTCCATTGCTGTGGCACTCCAATTGGCCTTAGAAACTCTGGGTTAGGGAAGAGAGAAAAAACAAAAGCAGTCAGGATTCCCACTCCTGACCACCATTCAGTCAACCCTGCTGAAAATGTATGCATAGCCATCAGGTGCTGATAGGATTTGGCTCAATGTCCTCCCATGAAAAAATAGCCTTCACACACTTACCACTAATGTTCTGAGATACCTACTTTGATGAGGTTTAGGAGGACTACCAGCACCCAAAGAGATGGATTCCAGCAAGAGTCAATACCGTTTAGAAGGGGAAACATGTGAAAAATGTAAGAAAATGAAAACAATGGGCACGATTCTCCGACCCCACGCCGGGGGCTGGCGTGAATCTCGCCCCCGCCGTGTCCCGAATTCTCCACTACCAGAGAATCGGCCGGTTGGCAGGCTCCCCCCGGCGATTCTCCGGCCCGAAGTCCCGCCGCTTTCAACCTTCGCCAGCCAGCGTGGATTGAACCACCTACCTTACCGGCGGGAGCAGACGGCGCGGGCATCCGGGGTCCTGAGGGGGGGGGGGGGGGCGCATGGCGATTTGGCCCCGGGGGGTGCCCCCACAGTGGCCTGGCCCGCGATCAGGGCCCACCGATCGGCGGGCGGGACTGTGCCGTGGGGGCACTCTTTTTCTTCCGCCTTTGCTGTGGTCTTCACTATGGCGGAGGCGGGAGACCCCCTCCCCTGCGCATGCGCGGGGATGCCGTGAGCGGCCGCTAACGCTCCTGCGCATGCGTCGCCCGGCCAAGTCCTTTCGGCGCCGGCTGGCGTGGCGCCAAAGGCCTTTCCCGCCAGCCGGCAGGGTGGAAATCACTCCGGCGCGGGCCTAGCCCATCAAGGTGAGGGCTTGGCCCCTAAAGGTACGGAGAATTCCGCACCTTTGGGGCGGCGCGATGCCGGAGTGGTTCCCGCCACTCCATTACGCCGGATTCCCCCGCCCCGCCGGGTAGGGGAGAATCCCGGCCAATGTTTTCAGGAGGTACCTCTAAACTCATCGTGCTTGCAAGAAAGCCTAAATTATACAAACATCACCTACTGCAGTAACATAAGAAATAGGTGCAGTAGACCATTTGATCCTTGGCCAATCAAAAAGATATGAATTACCTTCTACCTCAACTATCCTCATACCTTTCAATTCACCTAGTATCCAAAAAAGGCTATTATCTGTCATGGACCCATTCAATGACTGAGTATGCACTCCAGGGTACAGAATTCCAATGTTTCAGAACTTCCTGGGTGAAGAAAGCTCTCTTTAGCTCAGTTTTAAATGATTCACCCCTTATTCTAGATTGTGAGCTCTATTTTTAGACTTACCAACCAAGGAAACATCCTCCCAGCATGAAAAATGGCAAGGCCCTTATGAGTTTTATGTTTCAATGAGATTATCTCTCATTCCTGTAAACGCTACAGAATATAGGTCCATTCTGTTCAATCTCTCTTCATAGGGCAACGCTGTCAATTTAGGTGAACTATCGTTGTGCAGGTAAGTGAAACCTTCCTTCGGTAAGGAGACCAAAACCACATACTGTACTCTGAGGGCAATGGTCCGCCAGCAGGTTTACAGATGGAAGGTCTCATAAAATTCCCCAAGTGCCGTATCCCCTACCCTGTCTGCAATTGTGTGTGGGGCGGGCGAGACCATGGTGGCCTGTCTGCCCTTGCCCCAACTAAGGCTCTTAAGAGACAGGCTATCGCCCACTGAAGGATTCCTTTCCACCTGGTCTCAGTTTTGAGGTGGGTGGGAGGGGTTCAGGAGCGACGAGAAGCCCAGAATGGGATGAGAATAGAGGGATACGGACCCTGGAAGTGTAGAAGATTTTAGTTTAGACAGGCAGCATGGTCGGCGCAGGCTTGGAGGGCCGAAGGGCTGTACTTTTCTTTGTTCTTTGTTCAGAAGGTCACCCTGCTTGGAACTGAAGGACCCCCTTTCCACATTGGACATCACTCCAAAGTTGGAGTGCCCATCTGGCCTCTCCAACAAGACCTCTAGCCCCTGAGCCTCAGCTCCCCGTGATGCCATGAGAACCCCCTCTCACCTCCGCTCCCCCCCCCAATACTTAGCTGGTCCTGGACTTTGGGACTTCAAATCTGGGTACTGGCCACTGCTGCCTTTGGTGCTGCTGGAACCACCGGGCTGTCAGCCAATCAGATTAGCTAGCAGCTCCCTGAGATGGAACTTCTGCCTGAGTGAGGGGCAGAAATCCTGACTCCAGCCTATTAACACTCCTTGGAGCATTAAATGAATATGGGGCTGCTGTGATTGGAGGGGATGGTTGCCCCACTGAGTCTTCAGGGAGATGGCGGGAAACCCCACCATCTTAAAAAAAAAACCCTGTCCCCAGCATGATCTCATTAAGGCCCTATATATCTGCAGTAATTTATTCTTATTTTCTAAACCATTTGTAAAAATGGTTAATATACCATTTGCTAATTGTTTAATGTATCTGCATGCTAACTTTTTGTGATCCACGGACAAGGGCCTCATGAATTCTAACATTTTCCAGTCACTCCTAATTTTAAAATGATTCTTCCTTCTATTATTCCTACCATAGTGGACAACTTATTTTGCATTATATTCCATCTGCAGTGTTCCAGTTCACATAAACTGTATCCTTCTGCAGCCTCCTTTTGTCTTCCTCATTGTGTATTTTCCCAGCTTGCTTTGTGTCGTTAACAAATTTGGAATCATTACTCTTGGTTCCCTCATCTAAGTCATTGATACGGATTGTAAATAGCCGAGGTTAAACACTGGTCCTTGTGACATTCCAGTTACAACCTGATGACACTTCCATTCCTACTCTGTTTTCGGTCTGTCCTCAACCTATGCCAATATATTACCCCTAATTCCATAAGCTATCTTGTGTGGTACCTTTTTGAACTGAACCTTCTAATCGGCAGAAACCATTCTAAAAGCTTGGTAATTCTAGACAATCAAAGGCATTAGAAAGAGGAGAAGACATTGGGAAAGTTAGAACTGTACTCCTTGAAACAGACCAGTTTGAGAGTTAACCTAATCGGGGATTTCAAAATATAGCATACAACAAAATATCCACGTGATAGCGAGGCTAGGAATAGGGAGAGAGTGCAGTTGAACACGTGGCTGCAGGAATGGTGTAGGAGGGAGGACTTCAGGTATTTGGATAATTGGAGCGCATTCTGGGGAAGGTGGGACCTGTACAAGCAGGACGGGTTGCATGTGAACCAGAGGGGCACCAATATCCTGGGAGGGAGGTTTTCTAGTACTCTTCGGGAGGGTTTAAACTAATTTGGCAGGGGAATGGGAACCGGATTTGTAGTCCAGCAACTAAGGTAGCCGATATTCAGGACGCCAAAGCGTGTAATGAGGCAGTGGGGAAGGGAACACTGACAAAGGAGAGTACTTGCAGGCACGGAGAGGGGTTGAAGTGTGTATACTTCAACGCAAGAAGCATCAGGAATAAGGTGGGTGAACTTAAGGCATGGATCGGTACTTGGGACTACGATGTGGTGGCCATCACAGAAACTTGGATAGAAGAGGGGCAGAAATGGTTGTTGGAGGTCCCTGGTTATAGATGTTTCAATAAGATTAGGGAGGGTGGTAAAAGAGGTGGGGGGGGTGGCATTATTAATTAGAGATAGTATAACAGCTGCAGAAAGGCAGTTTGAGGAGTATCAGCCTACTGAGGTAGTATGGGTTGAAGTCAGAAATAGGAAAGGAGCAGTCACCTTGTTAGGAGTTTTCTATAGGCCCCCCAATAGTAGCAGAGATGTGGAGGAATAGATTGGGAAACAGATTTTGGAAAGGTGCAGAAGTCATAGGGTAGTAGTCATGGGCGACTTTAACTTCCCAAATATTGAGTGGAAACTCTTCAGATCAAATAGTTTGGATGGGGTGGTGTTTGTGCAGTGTGTCCAGGAAGCTTTTCTAACACAGTATGTAGATTGTCCGACCAGAGGAGGGGCAATATTGGGTTTAGTACTGGGTAATGAGCCAGGGCAAGTGATAGATTTGTTAGTGGGGGCGCATTTTGGAGATAGTGACCACAATTCTGTGACTTTCACTTTAGTAATGGAGAGGGATAGGTACGTGCAACAGGGCAAGGTTTACAATTGGGGGAAGGGTAAATACGATGTTGTCAGACAAGAATTGAAGTGCATAAGTTGGGAACATAGGCTGGCAGGGAAGGACACAAGTGAAATGTGGAACTTGTTCAAGGAACAGGTGCTACGTGTCCTTGATATGTATGTCCCTGTCAGGCAGGGAAGAGATGGTCGAGTGAGGGAACCATGGTTGACAAGAGAGGTTGAATGTCTTGTTAAGAGGAAAAAGGTGACTTATGTAAGGCTGAGGAAACAAGGTTCAGACAGGGCATTGGAGGGATACAAGATAGCCAGGAGGGAACTGAAGAAAGGGATTAGGAGAGCTAAGAGAGGGCATGAACAATCTTTGGCGGGTAGGATCAAGGAAAACCCCAAGGCCTTTTACACATATGTGAGAAATATGAGAATGACTAGAGCGAGGGTAGGTCCGATCAAGGACAGTAGCGGGAGATTGTGTATTGAGTCTGAAGAGATAGGAGAGGTCTTGAACGAGTACTTTTCTTCTGTATTTACAAATGAGAGGGGCGATATTGTTGGAGAGGACAGTGTGAAACAGATTGGTAAGCTCGAGGAAATACTTGTTAGGAAGGAAGATGTGTTGGGCATTTTGAAAAACTTGAGGATAGACAAGTCCCCCGGGCCTGACGGGATATATCCAAGGATTCTATGGGAAGCAAGAGATGAAATTGCAGAGCCGTTGGCAATGATCTTTTCGTCCTCACTGTCAACAGGGGTGGTACCAGGGGATTGGAGAGTGGCGAATGTCGTGCCCCTGTTCAAAAAAGGGACTAGGGATAACCCTGGGAATTACAGGCCAGTTAGTCTTACTTCGGTGGTAGGCAAAGTAATGGAAAGGGTACTGAAGGATAGGATTTCTGAGCATCTGGAAAGACACTGCTTGATTAGGGATAGTCAGCACGGATTTGTGAGGGGTAGGTCTTGCCTTACAAATCTTATTGAATTCTTTGAGGAGGTGACCAAGCATGTGGATGAAGGTAAAGCAGTGGATGTAGTGTACATGGATTTTAGTAAGGCATTTGATAAAGTTCCCCATGGTAGGCTTATGCAGAAAGTAAGGAGGCATGGGATAGTGGGAAATTTGGCCAGTTGGATAACGAACTGGCTAACCGATAGAAGTCAGAGAGTGGTGGTGGATGGCAAATATTCAGCCTGGATCCCAGTTACCAGTGGCGTACCGCAGGGATCAGTTCTGGGTCCTCTGCTGTTTGTGATTTTCATTAATGACTTGGATGAGGGAGTTGAAGGGTGGGTCAGTAAATTTGCAGACGATACGAAGATTGGTGGAGTTGTGGATAGTGAGGAGGGCTGTTGTCGGCTACAAAGAGGCATAGATAGGATGCAGAGCTGGGCTGAGAAGTGACAGATGGAGTTTAACCCTGAAAAGTGTGAGGTTGTCCATTTTGGAAGGACAAATATGAATGCGGAATACAGGGTTAACGGTAGAGTTCTTGGCAATGTGGAGGAGCAGAGAGATCTTGGGGTCTATGTTCATACATCTTTGAAAGTTGCCACTCAAGTGGATAGAGCTGTGAAGAAGGCCTATGGTGTGCTCGCGTTCATTAACAGAGGGATTGAATTTAAGAGCCGTGAGGTGATGATGCAGCTGTACAAAACTTTGGTAAGGCCACATTTGGAGTACTGTGTACAGTTCTGGTCGCCTCATTTTAGGAAGGATGTGGAAGCTTTGGAAAAGGTGCAAAGAAGATTTACCAGGATGTTGCCTGGAATGGAGAGTAGGTCTTACGAGGAAAGGTTGAGGGTGCTAGGCCTTTTCTCATTAGAACGGAGAAGGATGAGGGGCGACTTGATAGAGGTTTATAAGATGATCAGGGGAATAGATTGAGTAGACAGTCAGAGACTTTTTCCCCGGGTGGAACAAACCATTACAAGGGGACATAAATTTAAGGTGAAAGGTGGAAGATATAGGGGGAGTGTCAGAGGTAGGTTCTTTACCCAGAGAGTAGTGGGGGCATGGAATGCACTGCCTGTGGAAGTAGTTGAGTCGGAAACATTAGGGACCTTCAAGCAGCTATTGGATAGGTACATGGATTACGGTTAAATGATATAGTGTAGATTTATTTGTTCTCAAGGGCAGCACGGTAGCATTGTGGATAGCACAATTGCTTCACAGCTCCAGGGTCCCAGGTTCGATTCCGGCTTGGGTCACTGACTGTGCGGAGCCTGCACGTCCTCCCCGTGTCTGCGTGCGGTTTCCTCCGGGTGCTCCGGTTTCCTCCCACAATCCAAAGATGTGCGGGTTAGGTGAATTGGCCAATGATAAATTGCCCTTAATGTCCAAATTGCCCTTGGTGTTGGGTGAAGGTGTTGAGTTTGGGTAGGGTGCTCTTTCCAAGAGCCGGTGCAGACTCAAAGGGCCGAATGGCCTCCTTCTGCACTGTAAATTCAATGATAATCTATGATTAATCTAGGACAAAGGTTCGGCACAACATCGTGGGCCGAAGGGCCTGTTCTGTGCTGTATTTTCTATGTTCTATATGCAATGGTTGTAAATGTTGCACCTGTTCAAAAATTGAAAGAGGGACAAACCTGGTAATGACAGGCAAGATAGCCTAATGTGAGTGGTGGGGAGTTTTTGTCAGACCATAATCTATGGCAAAACTGACTTTCATTGGGAAAAACCTGGGAGAGTCAACATGAGACAAGGTATGCCTGATAAATTTGGTGGAGTTCTTTGATGAAATGATGGAGAGTTGATGAAGGTAGTACAGCTGATGTAATGTCGATAGAGATTGTTGAAGTGCAACGTAATAAAGAGACATTTGCAAAAGTGAAGCCCGCAGAACTGAAGCCACAGTAGCAGCATGAATAAACAATTCGCTAAGAGACAGAAAGTTTTTCAGATGGAAGGAAAGCAAACATTTGTGTTGTGCAGGTAGGAATTAGAAGCATTGCTCTTTTTGATGTATATGCTGATAGGCTCCCCTTCAATATTGACTTACAGTACTGGATAGATTGTGCACTGCATGATCAATTAAAGCAGGGGGTGCAAGCAGATTTAAATTCCCTCGAATACTGCGCACAATTCTGGTCGCCACACTACCAGAAGGATGTGGTGGCTTTGGTCAGTCGCTGCATACTCTTTGGTGCAGTTCGAGTAGTGGCCAGTGCTTCCAATGGTGCTGCTCAGAACGAAGAGCTGCCAGCACTCTGATTAGAAAATGGGAGCCAAAGGGATGGGAACCCCAACAGCAGCTAACTAGCAGGCGGATTGGCCTAAAATAAGGCCAGAGCCCCCCAAATGGCCAAGGCAGTGTTTCTCCTGACTTTTCAACCTGCGACTGAGATCCCCATTGCCCCTCCAAAAACCAGCCCTAAGTATGCCAATCACCCATTGCAAGTGCGTGCCATGCACAGCACCACTGAGTTATTGGCACCCATGAAAGACAGCAGCAAAGTCTCCGGGTGAATTCAAATAAGATTGCATCCCATATATTGATTTCACAGGAGTGAAAATGATCCTCGTTTCTCGGATTTTTAGATTTAAAAATAACAGAGATTAAATTGGACATTAATTTAATAAATGTGAATCTTATGAAAAAATAAATGACATCATGCATCTGAATGCACTGAGCCATTAAATTTAAGGTTTTCAATAAATGTCCATAACTGGCAAAGAAAGTTTGAGGATTACAGCTATCATCTCACCCACTGCTCTCTTCCTGTCCTTTCATTGTCCCAGTTTATTTTGACGAGTCAGAAAAAGGTTGCCATAAGAAATAGGAACAGGAGTAGGCCGTTCGTCCCCTTGGGCCTGCCCACCATTCCGGCTGATTCGACATTCCTCATGTCCACTTTCCTGCCTTTTCCCTTGTTGCAGTACCATTTTATACATGAGCAGAATAAATTAAGATAATAATAAAGCAGTCTGTTTGTCTGTGCAACTATAGTGATTGGCTTCAACAACAATTCATTATGAAACACTTGGGAAATTTTCTGAAGCATGCGAAGAAGTGTGTTATGAATGCATTCCATTCTTCACCTTCTATGACAAATGATATCGTTTTTTGGGCTATAGTTTTCTGACTTGTAGAACTAGACAGAGGAGGCATTGACGATCTATATGATTTCATAATCTACATCGATTCTGTGAAATGTAATTTTTGGGTGAATGAAACGTCACAATCTCCGAATGGGCAATGTAGCTATATTCATTTTTTTAAAAATTGTTGATATGTGAGCTAAATAAAGATTGGACTCCAGCTGTGCTCCAGCCCGTGGCTGCTATCACTAATATTTCTGCATCCATAACTGCAACTGCTAACAGCACTTAATCAAATCCACTCTAGTTTATTTCCAGTTATTAGCATGAAAGTTTATGATGCTTTCTGGGCCTTTCGAAATGTTCTGACATTTCATTAAAATATAACCCAAAGATAGAACTGTTCAGTTCACACTGGTAGGGGAGATTTGGGCATGCAGTACAACAAGCTCAGCAAGTTTCAGAGTGCAGCACTGGTTTTGATTTTCTGACCTTGGTGGTCCTTTGAGGAAGGTCCTTTATCTCGTGGCAATCTGTTTATTATGTTTTCAGCACTTATTTGCGGTTCTGCAGGTAAGGTGCCTGTGTGTGAATGCTGAAAGGCTATTATGGGTCTTTCTTTCAATATCGGTTCAGTTTGTAAGTATGTACATCCACTGCAAGTTGGAGCAGTGCACCAGCAGTGCATGTATTCCTTAACCATTGTTTGAATGGAGTGGGAAACCACTGACAACAGAAACAGGTTACCTAATGCCAACCTTCGGCTACAGAATAACATTTTTTTTTGCGAGCTAATGAACTGCAAACACATTGCGGAGAAAAAGAAGGCAGCTTTGGGGTCTAGCTGAATAGCTGCTGCTGTGTCAAGGGCAGTAGTATTGTTCCATCTCCAGCTGCTGGTGTACACTTCAGTGATCTGTAGCACCACCTGGTGATATTGGACTGCATTTTCCGTCCCCTCAATACTGTGATTTTGTGGTGAGGAGATTTACTCGAGGGAGTCATTACCACACTCTGTTGAGGCGATATTTTAAAAGAGGCACCAGGCTTGGATATTTCAACAAATGTGTAAAAATATATAATTTTGCATTTTCGTCCAGTATTAATGGCAAAAAGCAAAATCCTGAACTCTCACTGAAAAGTAATTGTCTTCAAACTGTTACTAGAGTGAACCCAAAAAGATACATTTGGGCTATGGTTCAAATAATTTAAAAGCCCATCTAGTTAAGGAAAATCTCCCTCCTCGATTTTTGCATACTGGTCAATAATAGGTAATGGTTGGCCCTAATACAGTTGCAGAAGAGTTTCCTGATATTAAACTGTACAAGGTACATCTTTATAAGAAATAATGCACTGAAAATGCATTAGTCAGTGACTTCAATAGCAAGGCCTACCAGGAACTTAAAAGCAAATCCTCTTTGCTTATTGCTGTATGCCAATAAGCATGCTCAAAGCAACTTTTGTAAATCTGTACCATTTACAAATGGTGACTCTTCTTTGAGCAAAACCAAGCATAATATTCAGCAGTTAGAGCTGAGCTTCATGAGTAACATTAAGATGGCCCACGTGTTTTCATTCTAATGCCTTTTCATCATCTTGGATTCGCACTCACTGCTGATGGGACGAGTGTGCCCTGAGAAGACTGGAAGTTTGAAGAAGATGGTGCTATTTTGACCGGACTAACAGGTTCTCCTGTCTGGAGTCTCCAGACCAGCTCCTCGTTTGTTCTGCTCAGCCTTTTCTTTTCCTTGCTTTCCTTTTCAACATGTTCGTGCAGTGTTGCATTTTCCTCAGATAGTTGTCTGTAAGAACAAGTAAAAAAAAACATTTTTGTCCGAAACAATCAGTTTTATTACCGAGGTGCATTTAACTGTCCCTCCTTCTCTTCCTCCTTCTCAAACAGCACTTCAATAACCTAAAGAAATTGAACACCTGAAAATAGTTCCATTAAAAATCGACACGTGTTTCCTCTTATCCTTGGCTCAGTGATAACACCCTGGACTCTGAGGCAGTGAAGACCATTTTTCAGGGCAGGAAAACAATACGTGCAAGAAAAACAATCAAAGGCATTTTGAAAATGAGCCCCGAGCCAGCTTCCACACTCCTAGCAGGATTCATGGGAATCGCATCGAGGGAAACTATCAAGGAAAGGCCTGTGGTTTCCTGTCCATTGAGAATAAATGGAAAATCGTATACTGCACATTTTCTTTTAATTTAGAGTACCCAATTCTTTTTTTTCAATTCAGGGACAATTTAGCGTGGCCAATCCACCTACCCTGCACATCTTTGGATTGTAGGGGTGAGACCTACGCAGACAAGGTGAGATTGTGCAAACTCCACACGGACAGTGACCCGGGGCCGGGTTCGAACCCGGGTCCTCGGTGCCATGATACAGCAGTGCTAACCACTGCACCACCATGCCACCCCTGTGCATTTATGATGTATTCCTCTCCGAGCACTGTTCTATCAGCTGTCATGCTTGTCAACATTCTGCCTATTGTCTCAAGGGTTGCTTTACATCCTTGGTGTAGAGAAGCTGTGAAGCTTTTTTTTTTACTTGCACGTGACTATTTACCTTGTTAAGGCAACATTGTTGTCGATCCTGGCTTTCAGGTCTTCATTCTGTTGTTGAAGTACTTGAACTTTTTCTTCTAATACCACATTCTTCTCGGCCTGCAAAGATGATATAAAAACAGCTTAGTTTCCCAAATCTAGATGCATCGTGCTGAATATTATCATGTAAGCATGATGATTTGAAAGTCTTACAATATAGCCAGAAGCAAAGGCCAGGATTTCCACTTCCGCCCGCGATGGAAAATCTGACAGACTATTGCAGATCTGTTGACTTTGGGTGGGAATTTCAGTTCTGAGTTTGAATGTTGTACCTGTATTGCGATTATTGATGTTCAGAACATTGTCCAGCTAAATATATGAAACAAGTAGACTTGCCGGGCGGATTCTTCAAATGGACATTCCACTGAGACCATAAACTTAAAAAACCATGTGTGTGATCACACAGTCATCTATTAGTTATGCATTGAAAATCATGCAAATTGTGCCTAGAGGATTCTAATATATGCTCCTCTGCACAGGCCGTACACACTTGGACGTTAGCCGTATGGGTCCAAACATACATTGGTATTACTCAAATAGAACTGGAATGTATCATGCCAATGTTCTTTAAGGGCATGTAAATGTAATTTAATTGTGTAACTCCAGACTGTTACTGCACCATGTTGAAATGTGTGCAGTTTCTACCTTTTCACCTCCATCTTTGTCTTCACACAGTCAGGTTTTATGCTTGCACTTTCTTCCACCATTCCCTTCTTTTTTAAGTGCTGTGCATACTTTTTTCCATTTCATGTCATTATCGAAGAGAAATATCCCGGGCTGGATTCACTGTTTTTAAGGCTAAGTGACGACGCCAGGAAACTGTGGCGTTTTACAACTCCAAAATCGGTGCCGAACCCTCACCGGGCTAGCAGCCGCGCCGGGTGAAACTCCTGGCTCCCACGATATAAATCGCTGGAGAATGGCTAGATCTGTGGCCGCGCATGGCGATGATCTGCAGAGGTCGCGCCGTAAAACATGGCACCGGCCTTGCGCAGACCCGACCTGCCAAATACTGCCCCCCTGGCCACCCCCACCAGGCCCCCCCAGTTTTTGCGGAAGCCGCCCCCCCAGCAAGCAGCACGGCTCCCGGTCGACTGTGGTGGGGCTGGACACAGTCCCCAGTTGCCACGCTGGGTTCCCGACTGCTGAGACCATACGTTCCCCGCGCAATCGGGAACTCAGCCCACCTGGGGCGGAGCATTTGGGGAGGGGCTTCAGGTGATGCGCCAACGCCTTCCAACGGTGTGTGGCACGTGATGCGATGACGCCATTTCGGAGGGAGCGGAGGGTAGAAAACTGGCGTCAAACCGGTTTGCGCGTCGGAAGGCATTCTCCGCCCAACCGCCGATTACGATATCAGCAGCGGGCAATGGTGAATCCCGCCCCTAATCTATGGGAGTAAAGTGAATAAGGAAAAAAATCCAAAATTTTCTTCTAGTTTCCTTAACACTGCAGGCAGAATTTTACAGTCTCATGCTGGCAGATTTGCTGGTGTGAGAGGGGTGGGGATAGGACCAGTAACACCTCTATGTGGCCTTCCTGCTGTCCTCCTGTCTTCATCTGACTTGTCTCCATCTTTACATTGGTGGGCAAAGCCTAGGGCAGCCCAGTTAAAGCTCTTGAGTGACCAATTATTAACCACTAAAGGCTGTTTCCTGTTCAGCCAAAATCTTGAGGCTGGCGGGAGAAGTTTGGGGGGAGGGGAGAAGCCTAGCAGGTCACCCTCCTCGGGTCTTGGGCAGGAGAGTCGGGCGCCTCCCTCAAGGGCCCCGTTACCACATTGGCAGCCACCTTCCAAGGTGTGCCCCTGTGGATGCTCTCCCTCCACCACTGGTCTCCATGAAAACCCCCGGACTTTATCTCCACTCCCCGCTCTGAAAGACATTCCACTGCACTTACCTGGTCGTTGTAATTCCAGTCCTAATCACTGCTGTTGCTCAGACTAAAAGCTGCCGGATAATCAGATTGAGGGGCAGCTCTCTGAGGAGGGACTTCCACTGGAGTGTGCCAGGTTCGGTGGGGACGTGTTCCCTGCTGACTCTACGAGTGGCACAGTGGCAAAATCCTGCCCTACATATCACTTAGCGTGGAAAGGATGAGGGACAAATATGTATTCATCAGCTAACTTTCTTATTGGGAAACTGCCAGGATTGGATATACAGAAAATAAAATTGGGGGAATGTCAAACAGGCAACCAATCCAATCCCATCAGAATCCTGCCAGGAGAAATAACTTCAGGCATTGGCGAGCATACGTGACACAGAACGCCGCATCTGGTCCTGATCCTGTCTTTGCCCTTTTTCTGCACACATACCCTTCCAGCAAGATCAATCAATTGTAATTGATACATTTGCTCTTCCCGAACCCAAGGCACAGAATAGGGGTTGAATCTTGGCCTTCTAAGTCTGTTTATAGCTTAGAGACGATGAGGTAAATTATCAGCTGTACTCTGGGCATGGAGCATTACTTGCCAAAGGAAATCCAAAAATTGGGGACCCTACCACGTGATTTTTCATCATTGAGGCCATAAATTTTATGAGGTGGAACACATTTCATAAAATGTCTCAAGAGAATTGAAGACAAATGGTTACTCCAATAATTCAAAACCACTGGGCAGTTCTTTGTGAAAACAAAATCAGGAAGAAGAAAGCTGTAAGGACTTCCATTGGCAGGGGAGACTAGGACCCGGGGGCACAGCCTTAGAATAAAAGGGAGTCACTTTAGAACAGAGATGAGGAGAAATTTCTTCAGCCAGAGAGTGGTGGGTCTGTGGAATTCATTGCCACAGAGGGCGGTGGAGGCCGGGACGTTGAGTGTCTTTAAGGCAGAAGTTGATAAATTCTTGATTTCTCGAGGAATTAAGGGCTATGGAGAGAGAGCGGGTAAATGGAGTTGAAATCAGCCATGATTGAATGGTGGAGTGGACTCGATGGGCCGAATGGCCTTACTTCCGCTCCTATGTCTTATGGTCTTAACTTTTTAACCGAGGGAGCAAATCTCCGGCCGCGTTGGCCTCTCGCTTGAGCACAACACGGCCGGAGAATGACAGGAAAACTCTCCAGCGAGCCTCCCGGTGGGCTCTGTGCCGCGCGATATTCTCCGGAATCCCGCGAGACGCTGGAGTCGGAACCCTGTCCCATATGGGCAGGACCGAATGACACTCGCGGACGTAGGTCATAAACCTACATACGACCTCCCTGCGCAGGATCCAGCAGCCTCCCGTAATTCCGCGGCCTCCCCAGCGAGGCTTCAGCCGGGCGCCAATCAATGCTGGCCCACACAAATGTGGACCAGGTGGAACGAAACCAGGGGGATCTCCCAGGCTGTGGGAGACCACTGGGTGGTCAGGGTAAGTGCAGGGTGGCTCCCAGGCCCTCCCTTTGGAACCTGGGCGCCCTGTTCATTTCAACAGCTTACTCCCAATTTAAAGCAGTAAGTCAGAATTCGGTAAAGCCTGAGTGCTTTACTGGAATACGACATCCTGCAATATGATACTTTCAAAAAACTTCACAGACATAGCAGACTGAAAAATTGGATCTGATCCATGCAGGCTTCATGAATAGAATCACAGATATTCTTCTTACCAGTTTTTCCAGTTGCATTATCTTTTTTTCTTGGTGGTGGATTTGTTGATTTTTCATTTCAAGAACATGTTTTAAACTGTTCATATCTTCCTCCAGGTGCTGGTATGGTGCCAAAACAACCTGTCAACAAAAATGAACAATTCATTGAACAGGAAAATGCTGGAACAACTCCCTCACTTCAAACCGAAGCTCCCCATTCATTTCAGTCGACTGAATGATATTGCTGCATCTGGAGATCTTGGCATCATCTGGAGCAGCTCCCTGGATTATAGAAGTACAAGGCATCTAAATTATGAATCCAACAAGAAGTCAACAAGAAGACAATATAATAGTGGCTCTGAAAATACAAATACTAAAATCAGCATTAATATCCAGGTTTTTATTTTTTGAAAACAATAGTACAAACGATTGCAGTATTCAAAAGAATGCTTTAATCCATCTCTATTTGTCTGATATCCCACATCTCGACTGGCTCTTTTGGCAAACTCTGCAATCTCTGGCTGATGTCATTAACCAGGGTTGAGTATCCGGGTAGCTTTGGCTTCCAAGAAGCCATCCTGACATACTGCCATTGCCTTCAAATAGAGTTGGCACAAGCCGTCGCCTTTTAATGAACGCGCCGTGAACTGCTGAGTGGGATAAAGTTATTGACCAGCTCTCCCAGAGCTCCTGATCATTGGCCAATTGCACAATGCCAGAGTAGAATTTATTTTGATTCGACTTCTAGTGATATCATGTAGGAGGAAATCGAACATTGGGTAGCTCCTGCTCGACACTTGTTTTTTTTGGAACTTAATGCTGGGTCCCAGGAGAATCTGTCAATGAATAGGTACAGGAAAACATCAGGGAGGAGGATGATGTCCAAAAATCAAAAGAAAACCGCCGTGAAGAAGGGGGCGAGTGAAGGTTCACCATCGAGGGTAACTGGAAAAATGGCGGAGGCTGGGTGGGGCCGCACCATTCACGGCACAAAAGATGACCGAGATGATGGCCGTGGAATTTGAAAAGCAGTTAGCTAAGCACATGGAGGTGATGAGGAAGGTGATGATGGTGGAGAAGGCGATTACCCCAGTGAAGGTAGCAGTGTTGAAGACATCGACAGAGGTGCAGGAGCAGGGCGAGAAGCTGAAGGGAATGGAGGAGGCCTTGTCGCGACACAGCGATCAGTTCACCTTGATGGGTGAGGAGCTGCAGAGGGTGGTGGAGGTTAACAAAGGTCTGAGAGCGAAGGTGGAAGACCTGAAAAACAAATCGAGGCAAAATCTGAGAATCTTGGGCTTGCCCGAAGGGGTGGAGAGCCCGAGTACTTTGCCAAGAAGTTGGCGGTCCTGTTGAGGGAGGGAGAAGATCCCTCTCGGTACGGACTGGATTGGGCTCATCGGTCGTTGAGGCCCAAACCAAAGGTGAATGAGCTTCCAAGAGTGGTAATAGTTTGTTTTCACAGGTACCATGTGAAGGAGAATGTCCTGAATTGGGTAAAGCAGAAGCGGGAGGTGCAGTGGGCTGGAGCTGGTATATGTCTTCACCAGGACTTAACCGTGGAGTTGGCGAGGAGGTGGGCAACTTCCGAGCGAGTGAAGACGGCACTGTACAACAGCGATGTGCCATTTGGCGTGGCGTATCCAGCTAAGTTGAGGATGACCTACAACACCAAAGACTTTTAATTCGAGACTGTGGAAGCGGCAGAGGCGTTGTGAAGCAGAAGGACTGGGGCAGGTGAGAAATGGGACTGAGGATTGGTCTTGGACTGAGGGTAGGGGGTGGAAGATTGTATTTAGTTCTGTTTCTTATTTCATGTTGTTACATGTGTTAAATGGAGTAAAGTTGCCTATTTGGATAAGGTAGGAGTTGGGATTTTCTTTGCATGGCAGTTTTCTGGGGTTTGTGTGTTTGCACTGGGTTTGTTTGTATGACGGAAATTTCTTTGCTTTCCTGGGACCAGGTGGGGGAATGATTTGGAGGGGAGTGGGGCCTGGGCAGGGCCTGGGCAGACCTGGGCCTGGGAAGGGGCTTCCACACTCGCAAGCTCAAGCTGGCTAGTGACCGGGAGTGTGGTGGGGCTGCTGACATTGGAGCCTGGTTGAACAGGGCCTAGGAGGTGTGAAAATTAGGGAGTGGGGACCGATACTGGGTGAGGTGTTTTCGAAAGGAAATAGATGGGGGGATTCTGGGAGGGGGGGTGGGGAAAGGATCCAATGGCAACAAATGGCCGGCGGGCCAGGCCCAGTGGGCAGGGCCCAGAGTTCAGCAGGGGTGGGAGATCCCCAGTCAGAATAGTTACCTGGAACATGAGGGGTTTGGGGGGCCAGTGAAGAGGTCGAGGATGTTTGCGCACCTAAAAAGCTTAAAGGTCGATGTTGTCATGCTCCAAGAGACTCACGTGAAGGTGAAGGATCAGATGAGGCTCAGGAGGGGCAAGGTTCGACTGTCGGGAATGGAGGGTAGCAGTTTTGGTGGGTAAGTGAGTGAGGTTCCAGATGGGGAAGGTGATGGCGGACCAGGGGGTATATATGTAATAGTAACAGGGGCTTTGGAGGGGAGGTTGGTGGCGTTGGCCCTGGCTGGGATGATGCAGGAAGGTCCTTGGGGCCATTCCGGACTTCGATTTGCACGAACTAATAGTGGGAGGGGATTGGAATCTGGTACAAGAGCCAAGAATGGACAGGTCAAAGCCACGCTTGCTTGCCCAGTTGGGGAGGGCAAAGGTGTTGACTGGGCTTACGGAGGAAATGGGAGGAGTGGACCCATGGAGGTTCTTGCACCCGAGGGAGTGGGAGTATTCGTTTTTCTCCTCGGTCCGCAAGGTTTATTCGAGGATAGATTTTTTTCATAGAAGTGAAGGCATTACTGGCTGGGATTAGGGGATCAGAATATTCGGCTATAGCGATCTCGGATCATGCACTGCATTGGGTGGACATGGTGCTGGAGTGGCGAATGGATTGTTGGGGGACCGAAAGTTTTGTGAGAAAAGTGATTGAGGAGTATGTGGGGTTTAACTGTACAGGAGGGGCATCACAGGCAGTGGTATGGGAGGTCCTGAAGGCGGTAGTGAGGGGAAGGTGATATAATTTAAGGCCAAGGTGGATAAGGAGAAGTGGAAGAAGCGTCGAAGGCTGATAGAGGAGATGTTGGAGATACATGTGGGAAGGCAGATTCATCGCTTTTGGACAGAAGGAGGGGGCTTCAGGCTAGCTTTGACCGGTTGTCCACAGAGAAGGTGGTGCACCGGACAGCACGGTGGCCTAGTGGTTAGCACAGCTGCCTCACGGCGCTGAGGTCCCAGGTTCGATCCCGACTCTGGGTCACATTCCGTGTGGAGTTTGCACATTCTCCCTGTGTTTGTGTGGGTTTAGCCCCCTGATGCATGATCAATGACCACTAAAGCGAGGTTGTAGTCCGACTGAAGGCTTTAATAAGCTGGATGTTTCCCCCAGCAGCTCAGGTACAGAATGAAGGCTGCTGGGACGGCACGGGCTCTTATACCCCGCCTATCAGGGCGGAGCTACCATACATCCTAACCAATAGAAAGCATACAGTTTCCACCAATGGTGCTTTAGCCTATCAGGTACCGTAATACCTATACCACCTTCACCCCCTGTTAAAAAAAGAGTCCGGCGGGGGTGGTGGCCTGAAACTACAAAACATGGCAACATGGTATAATTAGTTATGGAGGTACCGTAATACCTCCGTGCAGTGTTGAGTAACTATTTACAATTCTGATAGCTATGTACATTTGATGGTTTATATTTACAGATTACAATTAAAATGAAGCAATCAGTCGATCAGGGGCCCTGATCGGCCTCTGCGATCGTCGGAGCTTCGGTGGTGACTCCGATGGAGGCTCGGGCGTCTGTGACTCCAGGAGCGTGGCTTCAATCTCCATGGCAGCTTCGGCACCCCTATACGGCGCTGGTGGGGAAAACGGTTGACCTGGGGAGGGAGCACCTGCGGGGTGCGTCGGTGGGTGGGGGGCCTAGACGGGGCCAGCGGGAGGACCGATCCTCCTGTAAGGTGCACTGGTGGAAGGGAGAGTGGGACTGGTGGTTGGGTTGTGCGTGGGGCGCCAGGTCCCGTAGGGAGACCGTATCTTGTCGGCCGTCGGGGTACGCCACGTAGGCGTACTGGGGGTTAGCATGGAGCAGATGGATCCTCTCGACCAACGGGTCCGACGTGTGCGCCCGCACGTGTCTTCGGAGCAGGATGGGTCCGAGAGCTGCCAGCCAGGTCAGGAGCAAGGTCCCAGAGGAGGACTTCCTGGGGAAGACAATGAGACGTTCGTGAGGTGTCTGGTTGGTGGTGGTACACAGCAGTGACCGGATGGAGTGGAGGGCATCCGGGAGGATTTCCTGCCAGCGGGAGACTGGGAGGTTCCTGGACCGTAGGGCCAGTAGGACGGTCTTCCAGACTGTTCCGTTCTCCCTCTCTACCTGTCCGTTACCCCGTGGGGTTGTAACTGGTCGTCCTGCTGGAGGCAATGCCCTTGCTGAGCAGGAATTGACGCAGTTCGTCGCTCATAAAGGAGGACCCCCTATCACTATGTATGTAAGCGGGGAACCCGAACAGTGCAAAGGTGCTATGGAGGGCCTTGATGACAGTGGTTGCGGTCATGTCGGGGCAGGGGATGGCGAATGGGAACCGGGAGTACTCATCAATCACGTTCAGGAAGTACGTGTTGCGGTCGGTGGAGGGGAGGGGGCCTTTGAAGTCCATGCTGAGGCGTTCAAAGGGACGGGAAGCCTTTATCAGGTGCGCTTTCTCTGGCCGGTAGAAGTGCGGTTTACACTCCGTGCAGATTTGGCAGTCCCTGTTGGCTGTCCTGACCTCCTCGATGGAGTAGGGCAGGTTGCGGGTCTTGACAAAATGGAAAAAGCGAGTGACCCCCAGGTGGCAGAGGTCCTCGTGGAGGGCTCGGAGGCAGTCCACTTGTGCGGTGGCACATGTGCTGCGGGACAGGGCGTCAGGAGGCTCGTTTAGGTTCCCGGGACGATACAAGATCTCGTAGTTGTAGGTGGAGAGTTCGATCCTCCACCGCAAGATCTTGTCATTTTTGATCTTGCCCCGCTGCGCATTATCAAACATGAAAGCAACCGACCATTGGTCAGTGAAGAGAGTGAATCTCCTGCCGGCCAGGTAATGCCTCCAATGTCGCACAGCTTCCACTATGGCTTGGGCCTCCTTTTCGACTGAGGAGTGGCGGATTTCGGAAGCATGGAGAAGGCCACTGGTCTGCCCGCTTGGTTGAGGGTGGCTGCCAGAGCTACGTCAGACGCATCGCTCTCGACCTGGAAGGGGAGGGACTCGTCGATGGCGTGCATCGTGGCCTTTGCAATGTCTGCTTTGATGCGGCTGAAGGCCTGGCGGGCCTCTATCGACAGGGGAAAAGCTGTAGATTGGATCAGGAGACGTGCCTTGTCCGCGTAGTTGGGGACCTACTGGGCGTAGTAACTGAAAAACCCTAGGCAGCGCTTCAAGGCCTTGGAGCAGTGAGGGAGGGGGAACTCCATAAGGGGGCGCGTGCGTTCAGGGTCGGGATCTATAACTCCATTTTGCGCTACGTAGCCGAGGATGGCTAGACGGTCGGTGCTAAACACGCATTTATCCTTGTTGTATGTAAGGTTAAGGATTTTTGAGGTCTGGAAGAATTTTCGGAGGTTGGTGTCGTGGTCCTGCTGGTCGTGGCTGCAGATGGTGACATTATCGCGATACGGGAGTGTTGCCCGTAAATCGTACCGGTCAACCATTTGGTCCATCTCACGCTGGAAGACCGAGACCCTGTTGGTGGCACCAAAGGGAACCCTTAAGAAGTGATAGAGCCGTCCATCTGCCTCGAAGGCAGTGTATTTGCGGTCTGTGGTATTATAGGTATTACGGTACCTGATAGGCTAAAGCACCATTGGTGGAAACTGTATGCTTGCTATTGGTTAGAGTGTATGATAGCTCCGCCTTGATAGGCGGGGTATAAGAGCCCGTGCCGCCCCAGCAGCCTTCATTCTGTACCTGAGCTGCTGGGGAAAACATCTAGCTTATTAAAGCCTTCAATTGGACTACAACCTCGCTATAGTGGTCATTGTGCAACTTAGCCCCCACGCGGCGAACTCAGCGGCAATCTTTAAGCAATTGCTGGCGTGCTTTAAAGGGTATCTCGAGACGGCCGAAAACGCACCCACGGGAGAGCAGAAGCTGCACGTCCTGCACTCAAGGGTGAGCCCGGAGATTTACACCCTCATCGAGGAAGCGGAAGACTTCGATGCAGCAATAGAGCTGCTAAAAGGACAATATATTCGCCCGGTAAACCAGGTCTACGCCCGGCACCTGCTTGCAACACGGCGACAAACCCGTGGGGAATGGCTGGAGGAATTCTACCGTGCACTCCTGGTGTTGGGCAGAAGCTGCGGCTGCCCGCAAGTTTCGGCGAGCGAACACACGGAACTCTTAGTCCGGGCGCTTTCGTGGCAAGTATGCTATCGTCACAAATCCACCAGCGCCTGTTAGAAAAGGACACCCTGGGTCTCAGGGAGGCACGGGCCCTTGCAGGCTCCCTGGACGTGGCCTCCAGGAACGCCCGCGTTTACGCTCCCGACCGCACGGCAGCTCCCTGGGCAGCGTGGAACCCCTCCGTGGCCGACCCCGAAACGTCCCCCATTCCCCCACAGGCCTGTGCTGCAAGGCGGCCTGGCAACCCAGAGGAGCCCGGCTGCTACTTTTGCGGGCAGGCAAAGCACCCCCGCCAGCGCTGCCCGGCCCGCACATCCACCTGCAAGGGATGCGGCAAAAAGGGCCATTTCGTGGGGGTATGCCAGGCCCGAGCGGTGGCCGCGGTCTCCAGCGGCGAGTGCGGACCGCAACCACAGACTTCTCCACAGGCCCTGTGCGGCCAGCGGTCGCCACCACCTCCATATCCCAGGGCCACGTGCACCGCCATCTATTTCAGCGGACACCACTTTGGAAGGATGGGCGCCGCATTTTGTGCACCCCCAGCCATGTGCGACCAATGGGAGATGCCATCTTAGATGAACCCCCAGGACCCCAGCTCGGCTGACCACACACTGCCCAAACAGAACTCTCAACTGCTGCGATTGGCCTCGGTGAGTTTGGATCAGTCTCGGCCTCGAACACTCTCAACTGCTACAACGACCGTATTCATCAACGGGCACGAGACGTCCTGCCTAATCGACTCTGGGAGCATGGAGAGCCTTATTCACCCCGACACGGTAAGGCGCTGTTCTCTCCTCATCCACCCCGTTAATCAAAAAATCTCACTGGCCTCCGGTTCCCACTCAGTGGAGATAAAGGGGTTTTGTGTAGCAAACCTCACAGTCCAGGGAAGAGTTCAAAAATTTCCGTCTGTACGTCCTCACCTCTGCGCGGCTGCACTCCTGCGTTTAGACTTCCAGTGTAACCTTCAAAGTCTGACCTTCCAATTCGGCGGCCCTATACCCCCCTTGCTGTCTGCGCCCTGCAATCCTTAAGGTCGACGCGCCTTCCCTGTTTGCGAACCTCACCCCGGATTGCAAACCCGTCGCCACCAGGAGCAGACGCTACAGTGCCCAGGACCGGATCTTTATTAGGTCAGAGGTCTAAAGGCTACTGAGGGAAGGGGTCATTGAAGCCAGTAACAGCCCCTGGAGAGCTCAAGTAGTGGTGGTAAAGACCGGGGAGAAGCATAGGATGGTCATCGACTACAGCCAGACCATCAACAGGTTTACGCAGCTGGACGCGTACCCTCTCCCCCGCATATCCGACCTGGTAAACAGGATCGCGCATTATAAGGTCTTCTCCACGGTGGATCTCATTGGGTACTGTTGGGGTGGAGGTCAGCTTCTATGCCCTGTGCCTCGGCATGGCGGGGGGACCTACTTGATTTCTGACTCTTGAGAAGGTGAAATTTGAGCTGAGGGGGATGAAGGAGGAGTTCTACAATTCATGGGGACTGTACATTATGCACTTTCGAGAACTGGTTGCCATTGAACACTGGGGAGGGGGGAGGTGGGGCTATTGCTGCACGTCTTTTTGATTGACTTAACTTTTACCTGGAATACATGGGTAGGTATTTTGGTCTGTATATTGAGTGGGGTGTTGTTTCGGGGGGATTGTTTTTTTGTTTGTTTCTCTTTTGTTGTTTATTTGACAAAAATGTTAAAAATGTGGAGAATAAAAACATTTTTAAAAAATAATTCTTTTGATTCAAGCAATCATGACATGGTGTCTGAGGGTGCCCTCTGACCTCAGGAAATCCATTAATTAAGAAAAAATATGTACAACAACAATGTATATTAATAAGGCATCTTGGATTCTCCCAACATGGGACTATGTCCCCACGCTGGTGTTTCACTCTGAAGATTCCTGTGAAAAAGTGCAGCCGATTCACTGACCTGCAGGGGCTAGCAGGGACCCAGTGTGATTCATGCAGCTTTAGCTGTGGATACCGGCCCACGCACTTGCGGTTTTGAGTCCGCCCATGCGCACGGCGGCGGCCTCCAGCGGGGGCGCCGAGCGCCATGGTGGACTCGGACCGCAGAGGCAGATTTAAAATGTAGACCCCCTGGTTGGCCGTGCGACCAAAGACCCAACCCCGCTGATCTGTCCCCGGCCGCCTATAAGCCCCCACCCGGTGTCCGATCTCCCCGTCCCCTACCAGGGAGGCCGCGGACTGAGTCCGCAGCCGACACGTGAGCATCCCGACTGGCGATAGGTGGTTAGAACCACGCCGTCGGGAACTCGGCCGGGCGGGAGTGGAGGATTGCTAGGCGGGCCTCTGGCAATGGACCCCCAGCCGCGCGGAGTACTCCGCGAACACGACGATTCTCGGGTCCCGGAGAATCGCCAGAACCTCATAGTGGGGTCAAATCTGACATCAAGCTTGCGGGCAATCAGGTTTAGTCCCAGACAGTTGCCAGAAAGGGGGATGTAATCGGTAACTGAGGAACGGAATTTGGATTGGGAATCAAAAGCAATGTTTTCAGTCTTCCCAACATGTAATTGGGATATTTAACTTAATTTGGAATAGTAAATATTTAATGTGGCTTTTAATCATGTAAATCAGACAGACTATTTTTCATTCGCATATAGCAAAATCTTACAAATAGGAATAAGAATTAACCAGTTATCATTGGTAGTGATGTTGCTTGAGGAAGAAAATAAGGAGAATCACTACTCTTCCTCCAACGATGCTCTGGAATCTTTAACATCCACGCAAGTCACAAGAGAGGTAATTTATTGTCTGATCCAAAAATTAGCACTTCCCAAAATGTAGCAATATTGGAGTGTCAGCCTATTCAGCTCCTGGAATGGGAAGGAACCCATATTCCTCTAAGAAAGAGGAGAGGCTACTGCTGTAACAACATTTGGTGGCTGTGTCACCCTGCTGTTGCTACAGGAAAAGAGCTCCAGGGTTTGACCTTGAAGAAAAATGCTTCAGCTATTTGGTACACATTTATTATTTGAATGGGAAATGTATTTAGTTCTACAGATGGCCTGTGTGATAGCCTGCAAGGTGGTGGAGACTTAACAGTAAAGGAAGGAGGTGACTTTGAATACCACTGGCAAAGGCATCTGTGGAAAGAGATTGTATGAAACTGAGCTTACAGCATATCATAAAGCTGTGCAACTTGTGGACGTTCATCCCTCTGATCACAGAAGTCCATGTTATGTTTGGGCTTTTAGGTCTGTTGCTAGAAAAGTTATTCTGATTCTATCCGACGTTCCTTTGGTAACAGTGCACCTAGGGAAATCATAGGGCTGGAATTTCACTGTTGAGACAGGTAGCTTGAGTCGGGAAAGTTTCCGAACTGACCCGCCACCTAGGAGAAAAAGCCCCCGAATGTTATGATATTTTATTCAAACCCCACATCAAAGATGGCAATTCCTTTAATAAAAATGCAAACTCTGCTGAAATTCTAGTAGCTTTTGGAAACCAAGCATTCATAAAAAGTCATTCGAGAGATGTCAAGAAACCATTATTGAAAGTGCTAGAACAGAAGCTGCACCACCTGACCTGTCAACAAAATCAATGCAGCTCAGTTTGTTTACATCTCCTGCATAAATTCAAGACTTTCACACTGCAGATTAAGGCTCTTGCAACAGCCAAAATGTGGTCTGTTTGAACTCACCCTTTTGTGAATCACGCCCTGCCCATTTCCCCAACTGGCAAAAATTGGACCTGTCAGAAATGGGGGTGAGACATTTGTTTTCCGGTCTTGCACCATTTAAAAAAATCTGCTGAGCTTTCCCAACTCCGTGAAAATCCAAGCTGCAATACAGGATGGGATATCGGACTGAAACTCAGAACATGGACAATTGCAAAGTAGTACACTCGAGTATGCAACTTGGCATTGCAATGAAGTGCTTGCATGATTTCTTTCAATTGGCGGAACATTTCAACCAGGAAATGATACAGTGCAGCAAGAACATGAACCAATTATTTAGTGAAGAAATGCTCACTCGCATGCTTATGCTCGCAGGATAATTCCTGTGCATTGGAATTGACAACCTACCTATATATATATTAGATATTAACCTCACCCAGCTGGAAGGGATAAGATGGTCCGATGTGTTTGCATGTGCTGTATCACTGAGTAGTGGGATACAATTTCAGTCTTCCAATCTGCTGCGTCTTCACTGCCTCAGCAATATAATTTTGCATAACCAATGGACCTAATATCAATTACAAGCCAACGCCAAGGACGACTACAGGGTGCCCCACCAGTTTGTTGTGCAGTCAACTGAGAATTTTAGGACCTACAGTGCCTATTTTGTGCTCCAGTGCTAGCCTGCAGAAAGGGAGGTACAATGGATGCAATTGTGGATACCACACAGTAAGTTACACATCCACCCTTGTGATTACAATTGGGTGTGTGACATGGAGACAAAAAGGGGAGGAAAATAGGATATTAAATAAAGAATATTCATCCATTCATCCATTTCTTAGTTATCACAAACACACATTTCAGGCAGTATTTACCTCAAGCTGCTCATCTGTACTTCTCCTTAAGGCCTCTTCAAATCGTTTTGCTTTGTCCTTCAGTGAGCGATTCTGAAACGTCAATGTGTCAACTTGATCCTTGAATGCGGAAACAAAAATCAAAATTTTATGTTTCCAAATTTGAAATGGTAAATTGTGGAACCGTTTTGTTTTAAAATGGCAATTTTTCACGTGCAAAGTGCCTTTATGTCAATAGGACATCAATTGCTCTTCTTGGACTGAATTGGCTGGAGTGAGTGCTGTGCAGGCTCTGACAATTATTACTCTGCTGCCCAGCCAAAGAGGATCCTGAAGCTACGTATTTCCTTCCTGCAGTGAACCGCATAGCATGGAAAATGGAAATGCTGCAGGAAGCCTGTTAAGAACAGGTGTGCAAAAAATTATTGCCTTATCTTCATCTTCTTTGTGATACCAGAAAATATCTTTCTCATTTAGGGCCACGTATCAAACACTTTGATGACGCAGGGCCTTGGTTGGAGAACTCCTTCCATGAAAATTTTAACGAAGATATAAACAGAACAAAATGCAGGAAAAATACAGGATAGAATCTTCCAACCATTCACGCTGGAGCTATCCTCCTGGTCCTACCGACGGTGCACCCGCCCCCTGGTTTCCTGGCGGTGAGGGTGCATTTGACGGGAAACCCCGTCAACAACAGGGGGACCAGAAGATCCTGTCATCGGCCAATGGCGGGCCACAGATTGTGCGGAAAATCCGCACCCCCCATAGTTAACGTCTCAGGTCTGTGACTTTTCATCCTTCATCATTTCCAGCATCTTCTGTTTTTATTTCAGATTTCCAGCATCTGCAGTAGTTTGCTTTCAAATTTTACCTGAGTTTTTGCTGAAGGGGGCATTCAATCCCACATGGGACTGCCCTTACTTACCTGAGCCTATAGCGGAACCACAGCTCTTCAACATAAGATGCAGTTTTGTCTACATTTCTCCTTTGCTCCATTTTCAAGGAATCTGTCACTACCGCCAACAATGACAAAAACTTATATTTATCTATCACCTCATTGAGCCGGTTAAAATCCTGCATTTCCTTCTCTAACAGCATTCCTGTCATAACAGTCTACCTACACCTCAGGGACTGCAGCGGTTCAAGAAAGCAGATATCACCACCTTCTGAATGTGAGGTAGAGTTAATGTTCCCTCGTGCTCAAGTTGGAATTGGGGTTTTACTTGTTTAATAGATTGCACTTATTGCTGAATAGGCTGCACCAAATATAATGGCACTGTGGTGTTGTAGCATAGGGAGCACTGTGCTGAACACAATAAACTTGGAGTCAAAGAAGTCAAGACCTGCTTTCTAGTTTTTATTATAGAGTTACCATCGGAGTTTAACAATGGTAGCACAAGATGGATTCATTTGTGAGTAAAAAGGATTGCAAACTAAGATTTCTTTGTATGTGGCAGAAATCAGCTTTTCTGGTTAGCTATAGATGAGGTAGATAAAAGGTTTAATTGTGAAACATTAAGAGTAATTGACTAAATCAGTTTGGTCGAATTGAGTGAATTATAAATTAGTTGAAGCCAAATCACAGCTTTAAAGAAGGCGAAACTTTAAGATAACGATCTTCTTAAAAATCACTTGTCGGGATGGAAAAATCCATTCCGGAATCAATATAACTTCTTTCTGAAACCTATGCCTTTGCTGCTGCCTTTGCTATCGCCATTTTTCTTTTGTTTAAATCAATCAGTAATTTTGTACTGCGTATTATGATTTGAAGAATTACCACGATTTGTATTTTAAACTCAACTATTCGCTAAAGACAATCAAACTGACCTAAGTTTGTTTAGCCACCAAGAGTTTACCAGTAGACACTAAAGCTGACAATAAAGTTCAACAAAACTTTGCCAAAAACCACAGCCTGAATTTCTGTTATTTGGGAACGAAGAAGGGATAACGCATATCCAGGATTCCGAACAGACACACGCATCCATCAGTATGAATGGCTATATTCTGAATTCTCACCTTGAAAAGTGATTTAGAGCAACTTGGAAAACAACTGGCTGAATCCAATGTTAGGATATCGGACCAGCCACCAACATTTGTCAGGGTACTGGCAAAAGCCCCAAACAATTTTATTAATTTGTAAAACTGAGAGGAAAGGATACTAAGATATAAACAGAACAAAATGCCAGACAAATATAGGCCAGAATCCTGCAGCCATTCACACCGGTGGGATCTCCTGGTCCTGTCAACGATGCACCCCGCCCCTGGTGGTGAGTAATGACTCTAACCAATAAGTATCTTTTACGTTAAAACAAAGTTTAAGTTAAATACAGAATTAACCACATTAACATCAAAGAAAATCACAATTATCACTGAAACAATTCTTAAAAACAAGGAAAAACTTAAACTTACTATCTGTACCTGCTACTAACTCCAATTAAGCAACCCAATACAGTTCAAATGCCACATATAAACAAAATTAACAAACAGATTACTTGCTTAGTTGTGTAGAGATATTTGTGTAGAGATAGGGCAGCACAGTAGCACAAGTGGTAGCACTGTGGCTTCACAGCGTCAGGGTCCCAGGTTCGATTCCCCGCTGGGTCACTGTCTGTGCGGAGTCTGCACATTCTCCCAGTGTCTGCGTGGGTTTCCTCTGGGTACTCCGGTTTCCTCCCCGTCCAAAGATGTGCAGGTTAGGTGGATTGGCCATGATAAATTGCCCTTAGTGACCAACAAGTTTAGGAGGGGTTATTGAGTTATTGGGTTACGGGGATAGGGTGGACGTGAGGGCTTAAGTGGGTCGGTGCAGACTTGATGGGCCGAATGGCCTCCTTCTGCACTGTATGTTCTATGTTCTATTTGGAGCGAGAGACCCTTTCAGGACCAGAACCAGTACACTTCTGCTGAATCTAGCAGCATTTGGCAAAACTGCTGTTCAACTTAAAATCCTTCTGTCTTGTCAGGCTCAAATCCTATGACAAATGGCAAAACTACAGACAGACCTGCCGCCTTCCATTAATTATATCATCTGCATCCTACTATGATGTCCTGATCAGCTAGGGCTAAACACAACCCCTCTTAAATTATCTCCCTAAAGGCAATTAAAACAATGTTCCATTAGCTTCTATATGTAAACGCGTAAATGGTTAGAAATCATGGTTACCTCACTTTTTATGACTTCTTAATTACAGTTTTAGCAGACACACACAGTCTAGATATATGAACCTAGGTTCTTTAATAATATTACTGCAACAAATATATACCTTAACCCAGGCTTTTAAAAACTTTACTGAAACAGATATAAAATACAATATATATCAATTTTTACCATCATCGCACCAAGCTTGGAATGTCAGGGTATGGCTACTCACCATTGTTTTCTGCACCCCGTAGAGGCTGCAATTTTAGTAATTTCCTGTCCTGACGAGCTTGTCAGTGCAGGAAGACCGCTCGCGAATCGGAGTGCCATTTCTAAAGGCAGCCCCGATCTTTTGTGACCCCCTCAGTGATTCCACCACAGCCTCCAAACCTCCCTGCTTCTCCTAACTGACCTCTTACCTCACTCACCTCTAATAGGTAAGGCACCACCGAGCCCGACCCTTGGCATGGGCAACCTGGCACATGGGCACCGCCAGCCTGACACCATGGCAGTGCCCCTTTCAGTGCCACCCAGACAGCCTGGAAGTGCCAGGGTGGCAGTGCCAAGGTGCCCAGGTGCCAGCAGGAGTGTCAGGGTACCACCCTGACCTGTCCCAGAGCACCCGGGGGTCTCTAATGGCCCGGGAGATCCGCCCAGGTGCAGTTCCGACTGGTCCACGTTTGTGGAAACCAGTGCTTAACGGCACCTTGGAGAGATCTCCCAGCCGTTACGTCCCGAGCTCCGGGTGAATCTGACAAACGCATATTTAAACGAATCGATAGGCTCATTTAAATATGCTGATCTGGATCACACCCAGTGAGGGTGAGATCCAGGTTGCGATGTCATGTGTGGTTTGGTTGGATCTCATGAGATGTATTGAGCCTCTCGCGAGCTTCAACGGCCTTTTGTGAAATCAAATCGGGGGCATGAGATCTGCAAATTGTGCCCATTATTAATTTTCATGGATAAGATTTACCAAAAGGATGACTCATTAAGTACTTATGAGGCTTGGTCATATTTTGACAAATTTAGAAAGTCAGAGGAGAGCTCTATAGAAGACTGCATAATGGAATTTAACAGATTGTATACAGGGCTGCAAAAAATCCATCTAGAAATTCCTCAAACAATGCTGCCGTTCAAGTTATTGGACTGTACTAAAGTTACAAATATGGATAGGCTTCCGAGGGCATTGCAGTCGATGTTGTCTACATGGACTCGAGCAGGGTCTTTGACAAGGTACTACATGCTAGGTTGTTGCACGAGGTTAAATCTCACAGGATCCAGGGTGAGGTAACCAATTTGATAAAAATTGGCTTGACGACAGCGTGGTTGCAGAGGGTTGTTTTTCAAACTGGAGGCGTGACCAGTAGTGTGCCTCAGGGGTCAGTGCTGGGTCCACTGTTACCGGTTATTTATATTAATTAATTGGATGAAAATTTAGGAGGCATGGTTAGTAAGTTTGAGGATGACACCAAGATTGATGGCATAGTGGAAAGTGAAGAAGGTTATCTGTGACTACAACGGGATCTTGATCAATTGGGCCATTGGGCTGATGAATGACAGATGGAATTTAATTTGGATAAATGTGAGGTGATGCATTTTGATCGATCGAATCGGGGAAGGACCTACTCAGTTCATGAAGGAAGGGAGTTGGGGAGAGTTATAGAACAAAGAGATCTAGGAATAGAGGTTCATAGCTCCTTGCAAGTGGAGTCACCGGTGGACAGGATGGTGAAGAAGGCATTCGGCATACTTGGTTTCATTGGTCAGAACATTGAATACAGGAGTTGGGACGTCTTGTTGAAGTTGTACAAGACAGTAGTAAGCCAAAGAGAAAATGCTGGAAAATCTCAGCAGGTCTGGCAGCATCTGTAGGGAGAGAAAAAAGCTAACGTTTCGAGTCCAGATGACCCTTTGACCTCCCTACAATGCTGCCAGAGCCGCTGAGATTTTCCAGCATTTTCTCTTTGGTTTCAGATTCCAGCATCCGCAGTAATTTGCTTTTATTTTTAAGACATTAGTAAGGCCTCACTTGGAATACGGTGTACAGTTCTGGTCACCCTATTATAGAAAGGATATTATTAAACTAGAAAGAGTGCAGAAAAGATTTACTAGGATGCTACAGGGACTTGATTGTTTGAGTTATAAGGAGAGGCTGGATAGACTGGGACATTTTCCCCTGGAGCGTAGGAGGTTTAGGGGTGAACTTATAGAGGTCTATAAAATAATGAGAGGCCGAGATAAGGTAGATAGTCAACATCTTTTCCAAAGATAAGGGAATCTAAAACTAGAGGGCATAGGTTTAAGGTGAGAGGGGAGAGATACAAAAGGGTCCAGAGGGGCAGTTTTTTCACACAGAGGGTGGTGAGTGTCTGGAATGAGCTGCCAGAGGCAGTAGTAGAGGTGGGTACAATTTTATCTTTTAAAAGCATTTGGACAGTTATATGGGAAAGATGGGTATAGAGAGATATGGGCCAAATGTGGGCAACTGGGACTAGCTTAGTGGTTAAAAACTGAGTAGCATGGACAAGTTGTGCCGAAGGGCCTGTTTCCATGCGGCAAATCTCTATGACTTCCCGCTTTCGAACCCAGTGTTACATGAATGCTGCATTTGTTTACGTTGTGTTGTAATTTGAGGGAATGATTTCAGGTACTTGCAGGTGCGGGATTTCGTACGCAGATTGGTACCATCCTTCCCACGCCTCCCACCAAGGGGGATCCAGGACAGGGTAGTTTCCAGAGGAGAGGTGGGAGAGGGGAGAGTCTCCGACATTTATAAAGAATTAATGGGAGCAGAGGAGGCACAGACCGAAGAACTGAAGCTTAAGTGGGAGGAGGAGCTCGGGGGGTGGGGGGGGGGGTGGGGGGGGGGGGGGGGGTGGGGGGGGGATAGAGGACGGCATATGGACAGATGCTTTGAGTAGAGTAAACACGACCGCAACATGCGCCAGGCTCAGTCTGATCCAGTTCAAGGTTGTACATGACGGTGGCCCGGATGAGCAAATTCTTTGGGCTGGAGGACAAATGTGCTAGATATGCTGGAGGACCAGCGAAGCATGTACACATGTTCTGGGCGTGTCCTAAACTAAGGGGGTACTGGCAGGGATTCGCAGACGTCATGTCCCGAGTATTGAAAACTAGGGTGGCAATGAGTCATGAGCTGGCAATGTTTGGGGTTTCGGAGGATCTGGGAGGCCAGGAGGAGAAAGTCTTGGCCTTTGCTTCCCTGGTAGCCCGGCGACGAATACTGTTGGCATGGAGGGACTCAAAGCCCCGAAGTCTGAAGTATGGCTTTCGGACATGGCAAGCTTTCTCGGGCTGGAGAAAATTAAGTTTGCCTTGAGAGGATCGCTGTCAGGGTTCGCCCGGAGGTGGCAGCCATTCGTTGACTTCTTCGCGGAGAATTAATCGTCAGCAGGGAAGGGGGGGCTTAGGGTAGCGTAGAGTAGGGGGTGGCTTAGGCAGGTTCTTGGGAGAGGGGAGCCGATGCTTGCATTATGTCTTATTTGCTTTTTGTACACTACGGTATAATGTTGCTGTTTTATATGCCAAAAATACCTCAATAAAATTGTTTATTAAGAAAAAAAGTTGTATTGTAATTTAAGAATGAAGCAAGTTTGTTGTCAGAAACAGTTCTCTCTTTATAGATCAGCGTTCTTTGTAATTTTGCGCTGTCAAATGCTTCCTGTAAATGTGCTGGAACAACTATATGTTCTTCACTCCTCTGCATTTCCGAATCTTCGCAGGCATTAGCCCAGTTTTGTTACTCTCTATATCACGGTTACATTAAAAGTTACAGATCTGAACTCACGCAAAGAATCCTGACTGCGGCAGGGAACACAGTTGCGAGTATTTCATTATCCAGTGACTGATTCTTTCAGGCACTGGCTACATAGTGCTCACAGTAAATTCAGATACATTACGGAGCACTCTTGTTCGGTTAAAGCAGGGCCGTATGATGCATGATATGGCATTGCAGCACAGTGGTTAGAACAGTTGCTTCACAGTTCCAAGGCCCCCGGTTCGGTCCCTGGTTCGATTCCCGGCTTGGGTCACTGTCTGTGCGGAGTCTGCACGTTCTCCCCGTGTCTGCGTGGGTTTCCTCCGGATGCTCTGGTTTCCTCCCACAGTCCAAAGATGTGCAGGTTAGTGGATTGGCCATGCTAAATTGCCCTTAGTGTCCAAAAAGGTTAGGTGGGGTTACTGGTTATGGGGATAGAGTGGAGGTGTGGGCTTGGGTAGGGTGCTCTTTCCAGGGTCGGTGCAGACTCGATGGGCCGAATGGCCTCCTTCTGCACAGTAATTTCTATGATTCATGCTTTCATGACAGAGCTGAAGAACAGTATTTTAAATTCCAAGGTAGTGACTTCCTGCTCCAGTTCGTGTTGGGCAGATTTGGCGGAGTGGGGGGAAAGTATTGGCAGAAGGCCGTAAGCATGTTTCCTGGCAACAAAAATGCAGGATAGGACCGTTCTCATCTCCAGTCAGTGGCGGGCCGCATTCACTGCTGTTCAACGTCAGAAATATCATTATAAAACATTACATATCATTATCGCTGGAATCATATTCACACGTTAAGTAAAGTGTCCATGGCAGCGAGGTGTCAGAACAGTGCGATGTATGACTGGTTTCAAAAGGTGTGCACCTGGCGTGCAGAACGCTGACCGGAGCTCGGAAGTGAGTGCATTCAGGCTGGCGCAGTGCTCACGGAGTGGCTCCATGTCTTCACGGTGGAGGGGTTACGATCAGATCAGCCAGCATTTTACTGAATGGCGGAGCAGGCTTGGGGGGATCGAGTGACCTTCCCCTGCTCCTAGTTCATATCCACGTATTTTTTCAATTCTGCATACAAGAGACTCGGCCGGTCTTTGAATGTTGCCAGAACAAAACTCATATGTCAACCGACCCCTGGTCAGCCAAATATTCCACCTCTCACATATGTTGAAGAGGAGATTCTGTTGAGCACTTCGCATACCTTGGCATCTACCTCTCTCTGGAGACCACCATCGACGAGTCGATCTAATAGCGGCGCCAGCTCAGCCTTTTACAAACTACAGCAACAACTTCCGCAAGTCAACCAAAGTCCTCGTATACAGAGCAGTTGTCATCGCCACACTCCTGTACTGCAGTGAGACACGCACCGGGAATCAGTGACACATAGGAATGCTGGAAAAATTCCATCAGCAATGCCTCTGCACATCCTCTGGATCAACCAAACATTGGTGTCCTTCTTGAAACCAGCTGCACAAGCATTCAGATAAAACTCAACTTTGATGGGTTTGATACTGTGTCTGCATGGTCATAAAGCACCTCCCCGTGCCACGGCTGGGGAGGAGCCAGAAAATGCTTTGTAGGCACTGAAGCCTCCTTGAAGGGCAGTGGCATTGACATTAATGACTGGGAACAGTTTGCTGTCAATCATTTAGAATGATGACAAATTTTCCATCGAGCTGAATCACACTTTGAGTCACAACGTCTAAATAATGAGGCAGAGGTGGCAGGGGAGGAAAGAAAATGAAGGAAATCTTTCACTCTGGATCCCACAACCCTTTGGGATACCCTTCCCCATGTGCCCCAAAATATGTGGGTCATTAATTGACCTGTTCAGTCACACGTAGACACATGATAAAAACTCGCGACCCTGGGTAGACATCATCCTCGAATTGAGGGACAGCCGTTAACGACGTACTTTGTTGAAACGTTTGACCACTCAGCCTAATATTACCGTATGTGGCTCAGTATCAAATATTGCTTTGTGGTGCTCCTCTGAAGTGCTTTGGGATGTTTTGTTACCAATCTGGTGTCCTAAATGTTCCTTTTCTCCCTTCGCCGACACCCTCTCCATTGCTGAAGGAAATCACGGTGTGAGAACTGTGGGCCTAAGCCTGGATTCTACAACTCAGCAATAAAGCACAGTGAAGTGTGGCCATTTGCCCAGTGCATTTTGCGCTTTCAAAATGTCCCTGTCTTCAGGAGAAAAATTGTTTCATGGCCGAAAAGACACACAAGTCGCATTGGTCACATATCATACACAAATGACAAAATTACTTTCATCATACAGCTACATGTTTGTAAATATGGGAAAAGATTTGCAAAACATTTTTTTGAAACACAGGCCCTAAGTAATAAATAAACCATATACCAACAAACATACTTTTCCATATTTTTGTGAGGACCACGAAGAGTCCAGCTTGAGTTTGTTGGGCCAAACAGAAATCAGATGCTGCCAGACCTGCTGAGATTTTCCAGCATTTTCTCTTTCACCAGCAGTTCACTACTGGTTCCCTCTCTAGCCGGTACCATACGGGCCAGCTCTGTTTATACAGCTGAAAGATTAACGATTCCCCACCCACTTATCGGGGGAGATCATATTCCCCAAGACTCGAGGGGTAACCAATTGTCCCCAGCCAATAGGATCCGGGCAGGTTACAACACATTTATGGTCCATAGAGAGTACCAACCTGAAGGGAGAGTCTTAGTTTTTCAAAATCCTCTTCGAGTGTGATCCTCTCAAATTCATGGATGGCTTTTAGTTCTGAAAGAAAAAATGCTACAGGTGAAATTTCACTGAACAAATGCTTAAGAAAAGGTCAAATTCGCTAAAGGAGGAATGAGATTGAACTGCATATGATAACTAGATTGAGATGACAGTAACAGGCCTATTGACATTTAGTCAACTTCCTATTGTTGAATGCCATGATTCTCCTCAATTTGCTGTTCTCCAATAAGAACAAGGCTTTTTAAAAAAAAGGATATGTTATTCCAAACACATTCAACAAAATAACAGAAGCTTAACATTCAATCAAAGTATACATTCCCCCCCTTTCACCCCCGTGACAAATACTCCTTGAAGGGACATGAATGGCCTCCACCGGACCTTGAAGCCCTCCTCTGACTGCCCCTTGGTAACTCAAACCTCTCCCGCAGCTCCTCTAGCCCAGCAAACCTACCCCCCCCCCCCTCCACCACGAAAAACATGTCACTGACCCGCCCAGCCCCATCTCCCTCCACTGCCTCTACATCCCATCCACCCCCTCTCCGGCGTGGACCTATGATTCCCACACAATGGCGTCAACACCGGCATGTGACCCACTTTAAAGTGCCTCCCCAGCTAGTTCCATATTTTTATGGACAACTCCACCATTGGGCTTCCTCGGAGCGAGTGGCAACGGGGTCAATAAGAACAGGTTTTGTTGGTGAATCTTCCTTCGCAGTTTTAAGTTCCAGAATAATCTTTCCTGCCAGTTTCAGAGCCTTATCCATCCATCAATGCCCTTTTGAGGGTTCATCTAATATAAATACAGCCACATAAACACAGTAGCTACAAGAGCAGGTCAGAAGCTGGGAATTCTGTAGCGAGTAATTCATTTCCTGACACTGCAGAGCCTGTCCATCATCTCTCAGGCACAAGTCAGGAATGTGATGGAATAATCTCCCTCAGCCTGGATGAACGTAACTTCAACAACACTCAAGAAGCAGGACTAAGCAACTTCTTGATTGGCACCCCATCCACAAACATTCACCCCGTCAACCATTTACGTAGAATGGCAGCAGTGTGTACAATCTACAGGTTGCAGAGCAGTAACTCACCAAGGTCCCTTCGATCTTCCAAACCTATGACCGCTATCACCTATAAGAACGAGGGCAGCAGATACACGGGAAAACCACGACCTGGACATTCCCCTCCAAGCCACACAGCATGCAACTATATCACCGTTCCTGCCCTGTCGCAGGACCAAAACCTATAACTTTCTCCCTAACTGGGTGCAGTTCCTGTGAGGCTAGGCGAAGTATGAATGGAACTGACTCCATTTCTCCTAACACCCCACACACAGACAAAAAGCTTTTACTTCTGGTTTGGCTCTGCAGTACCAAATTTTCCACTGGCCCCCATCCCCAATTGGCAAGTTGCCTAGGAAAGCACATTGGGCTGGATTCTCCGTCACATCGGGAACTCCGCTACCAGCGGAGGGTGGTAGAGTATCCAGTGTCGGCAGAAAACGGGGCGCCAATCCCATTCCGATGCTCCAGTCCCTCGCTGGCGTCAGAACTGAGGTTCACGCCCCACGCTAGCGGGATGTTGCATATAGAACATAGAACATTACAGCGCAGTACAGGCCCTTCGGCCCACGATGTTGCGCCGACCTGTGAAACCACTCTAAAGCCCATCTACACTATTCCCTTATCGTCCATATGTCTATCCAATGACCATTTGAATGCCCTTAGAGTTGGCGAGTCCACTACTGTTGCAAGCAGGGCATTCCACGCCCTTACTACTCTCTGAGTAAAGAACCTACCTCTGACATCTGTCCTATATCTATCTCCCCTCAATTTAAAGCTATGTCCCCTCGTGCTAGACATCATCATCCGAGGAAAAAGGCTCTCACTGTCCACCCTATCCAATCCTCTGATCATCTTGTATGCCTCAATTAAGTCACCTCTTAACCTTCTTCTCTCTAACGAAAACAGCCTCAAGTCCCTCAGCCTTTCCTCATAAGATCTTCCCTCCATACCAGGCAACAATCTGGTAAATCTCCTCTGCACCCTTTCCAATGCTTCCACACCCTTCCTATAATGCGGCGACCAGAATTGCACGCAATACTCCAAATGCTGCCGCACCAGAGTTTTGTACAGCTGCAACATGACCTCATGGCTCCGAAACTCAATCCCTCTACCAATAAAAGCTAACACACCGTACGCCTTCTTAACAACCCTCTCAACATGGGTGGCAACTTCCAGGGATCTATGTACATGGACACCGAGATCGCTCTGCTTATCCACACTGCCAAGAATCTTACCATTAGCCCAGTACTCTGTCTTCCTGTTATTCCTTCCAAAATGAATCACCTCACACTTTTCTGCATTAAACTCCATTTGCCACCTCTCAGCCCAGCGCTGCAGCTTATCTATGTCCCTCTGTAACTTGTAACATCCTTCCGCACTGTCCACAACTCCACCGACTTTAGTGTCATCTGCAAATTTACTCACCCATCCTTCTACGCCCTCCTCCAGGTCAATTATAAAAATGACAAACAGCAGTGGCCCCAAAACAGATCCTTGTGGTACACCACTAGTAACTGGACTCCAGTCTGAACATTTCCCATCAATCACCACCCTTTGTCTTCTTCCAGCTAGCCAATTTCTGATCCAAACTGCTAAATCACCCTGAATCCCATGCCTCCGTATTTTCTGCAGTAGCCTACCGTGGGGATCCTTATCAAATGCTTTACTGAAATCCATATACACCACATCAACTGCTTTACCCTCATCTACCTGTTTGGTCATCTTCTCAAAGAACTCAATAAGGTTTGTGAGGCACGACCTATCCTTCACAAAACCGTGTTGACCATCTCTAATCAAATTATTCCTTTCCAGATGATTATACATCCTATCTCTTATAAACCTTTCCAAGATGTTGCCCCCAACAGAAGTAAGGCTCACTGGTCTATAGTTACCGGGGTTGTCTCTACTCCCCTTCTTGAACAAAGGGACAACATTTGCTATCCTCCAGTCTTCTGGCACTATTCCTGCAGACAAAGATGACTTAAAGATCAAAGCCAAAGGCTTAGCAATCTCCTTCCTAGCTTCCCAGAGAATCCTTGGATAAATCCCATTTGGCCTATAGGACTTATCTATTTTCACACTTTCCAGAATTGCTAACACCTCCTCCTTATGAACCTCAAGCACTTCTAGTCTAGTAGCCCGAATCTCAGTATTCTCCTCGACAACATTGTCTTTTTTCTGTGTGAATACTGATGAAAAATATTCATTTAGCACCTCTCCTATGTCCTCGGACTCCAAGCACAACTTCCCACTACTGTCCTTGACTGGCCCTACTCTTACCCTAGTCATTTGTTTATTCCTGACATATCAATAGAAAGCTTTAGGGTTATCCTTGATCCTACCTGCCAAAGACTTCTCATGTCCCCTCCTGGCTCTTCTTAGCTCTCTCTTTAGGTCCTTCCTAGCTAACTTGTAACTCTCGAGCGCCCTAACTGAACCTTCATGTCTCATCTTTACATAAGCCTCCTTCTTCCTCTTGACAAGTGTTTCGACTGCTTTAGTAAACCACGGTTCCCTTGCTCGACCACTTCCTCCCTGCCTGACAGGTACATACTTATCAAGGACACGCAGAAGCTGTTCCTTGAACAAGCTCCACATTTCCATTGTGCCCATCCCCTGCAGTTTTCCTCTCCATCCGATGCATCCTAAGTCTTGCCTCATTGCATCATAATTGCCTTTCCCCCAGATATAACTCTTGCCCTGCGGTATATACCTATCCCTTTTCATCACTAAAGTAAACTTAATCGAATTGTGGTCACTATCACCAAAGTGCACACCTACCTCCAAATCTAACAACTGTCCTGGTTCATTACCCAGTACCAAATCCAATATGGCCTTGCCTCTCGTTGGCCTATCTACATACTGTGTCAGGAAACCCTCCTGCACACATTGGACAAAAACAGACCCATATAAAGTACTTGAACTATAGCGTTTCCAGTCAATATTTGGAAAGTTAAAGTCCCCCATAACAACTACCCTGTTGCTTTCGCTCCTATCCAGAATCATCTTTGCAATCCTTTCCTCAATATCTCTGGAACTTTTTCGGAGACCTATAGAAAACCCCTAACAGGGTGACCTCGCCTTTCCTGTTTCTAACCTCAGCCCATACTACCTCAGTAGATGAGTCCTCATCAAACGTCCTTTCTGCCACCGTAATACTGTCCTTGACTAACAATGCCACCCCTCCCCCTCTTTCACCACCTTCCCTGAGCTTACTGAAATATCTAAACCCAGGCACCTGCAACAACCATTCCTGTCCCTGCTCTATCCATGTCTCCGAAATGGCCACAACATCGAAGTCCCAGGAACCAACCCATGCCGCAAGTTCACCCACCTTTTTCCGGATGCTCCTGGCAGTGAAGAAGACACACTTTAAACCACCTTCCTGCCTGCTGGTACACTCCTGCAACTTTGAAACCTTACTCATGACCTCACTACTCTCAACCTCCGGTATACTGGAGCTACAATTCAGGTTCCCAAGCCCCTGCTGAACTAGTTTAAACCCTCCCGAAGAGCATTAGCAAATTTTCCCCCAGGATATTGGTACCCCTCTGGTCCAGGTGTAGACCATCCCATTTGTAGAGGTCCCACAGACCTAGAATGAGCCCCAATTATCCAGAAATCTGCACCATCCCTGTAGCCACGTGTTCAACTCCTCTCTCTCCCTATTCTTCATCTCGCTATCACGTGGCACGGGTAACAACCCAGAGATAATAACTCTGTTTGTCCTAGATCTAAGTTTCCACCCTAGCTCCCTGAATTCCTGCCTTACATCCCTATCCCTTTTCCTACCTATGTCGTTGGTACCTATGTGGACCACGACTTGGGGCTGCTCCCCCTCCCCCTTAAGGATCCCGAAAACACGATCCGAGACATCACACACCCTGGCACCTGGAAGGCAACACACCAACCGCGAGTCTCTCTCGTTCCCACAGAATCTCCTATCTATCCCCCTAACTATGGAGTCGCCAATGACTAATGCTCTACTCCTCTCCCCCCTTCCCTTCTGAGCAACAGGGACAGACTCTGTGCCAGAGACCTGTCCCCCATGGCTTACCCCTGGTAAGTCGTCTCCCCCAACAGTATCCAAAGCGGTATACTTGTTACTAAGGGGAACGACCACAGGGGATCCCTGGACTGACTGCTTCCTCCCAGCCCCTCTCACCGTCACCTATCTATCTTGATTCTTCGGAATAACTACATCCCTGAAGCTTCTATCTATGACCACATCTGCCTCCCGAATGATCCGAAGTTCATCCAGTTCCAGCTCCAGTTCCCTAACGCGGTTTCTGAGGAGCTGGAGATGGGTGCACTTCCCACAGATGAAATCAGCATATGGGTCATTAAGACTCATTCACATCCTATTAACGGGCCGGGTACCATATTCTCTGGACCCTTGTAATTCCTGGTCCTCTGGGCCGGGAATCACGTGGACGAGAATTGGTGCAGGTCTTGACAAGCATGCACCTGGTGCGGGGACTTCACGGGGGGTGAAGGGGGTAACTATTTAAAGGAGTTGCCCCCAAAGTCCATTGAAGGGCCACTCTCTTCCCCCCCCCCACAATGCAAGACCTGCCAACCCCACCAGACCCGCCACCATCCCCACCCACCAGAGATCCCCTTGTTAAAGGGACCCCCTAGTTTAAAGAGACCACCACCGTAGACCTCCCCTAGAAACCCCCTAATTAGAGACCTCCCTTTATTTTACAAGGCTATGATTGACTGTTTCCACATACATCCAGCTGTCTGCAATGTTCCAGTCATCTCCATTCACGCTTGAGTGACTTTGAAGTAGTCAGCTGTGAAACTAACAGAAAGCAGTTGACTCTCTTTGATATGGTCCAGGAGTTGTCAATCAACATTTGAATTTTGTAAACGTTGTGGTTAGATTCACAGCTGACTATTTCAAAGTCATCCATGAAAGGAGATGAATGGAACAATGCTGACAGCTGGGGTGTGCGGAAGCTGTCAATCACAGCCTAGTAACATCAATATCAAAGAGAAATGGCTTGCAGATCAAAGATCTTCGGGGGTTTAAACTCAGTTGACTGATTTTCTCTTTCCAGGAATTGACAGGTGCTGCTTCCTCTGCCTGAGCCAGCAGGTTTATTGCTCAGGTGAGTGTAAAACAGTGATTTTTCTTTCACTGCCACTGTTTGAACTGCTCTTTAGCTTTCAGACAGGAGTCTTTCCTCTAGGGGGCTTCCAGATGGGATTTCTCGTCGGAGCGCTTTCCAGACAGGGGTCTCCATTCTGGGTGGGGGTGAGAGGGGGGGGGGGCTGAATTGCATTGCTGGGGGCAAGGTGAACCAGCTGCCGTACCTTGCTATCAGGCCACCTGCTCAAAATGGCGGCCCGATAGCGGGATTCCCTCGCAATCCTCGCCATGCAAAAATTTGCATGCCTAAGGATTGGGACTTGATTACTGAATTACGGTCCTCTGGGCCGGGATCGCAAATCAGATACATTTCAGCACTGGCGAATGGAGAATCCTGCCCACTGAATGCTGACAGCTCAAGATGAGTCTCAATCATGGAACTGCCTCTTGATGGTGCCGGCAAGAGGATGGGTTACCTCTGCTATTGGCCAAGTGCTGGCAAATGGGATTAGGTAGGTAAGTCAAGCGCAAACTCGATGGGCCGAAGGGTCTCCTCTGCACTGTGATTTTGTGATTCTCTATCTTGCCCACTATTTTCATTATTTACACTATCTGAAAGATTTGTTCTGATAAATGAAAGTAAAACCCCTTTTTGATCGACACAGACACAAGAAAATACACCCGGTATTTCCTAATGGTCAGGTATTTGGCGTATTATCCATTAAAACCTTCAAATGACTCATCATTAATGATTCTCCAAGACAAATCATTAATACTCCAAAATGTACATCACAAAGTTGTTGAATTTCTCTTTTTAAAATAATTTTCATTTCTCCTTATGGCCTAGTGGGTATTAGCACCATCCAGTGTCGGATTCAGCTTTACAGAACAGAAAAGGTTGGGTTTGATTTGAGGTTCGCACCATGTTGATCTCAGCAGCCAATGGGCTTCTGGAGTTAGTTTCAATCCCCTTCTGCAAAAGAGAGTTCAAACACCAGGTGCAGCTCTGACACCCTCCAACTAATCGTCTGCACAAGAATGACCGCTCGGAATAAGGCACAAGAACGTTTTGAGCACACGTCAAACCTTTGGAAGTCAGAATTATTTATCGAGTTTGAAGATAAACACGCAGTAAGCACAAGTATTTCAGTCGTCCACAGAATCACCCGTCAAACCTCCTAAAAACAAAATCAAATGAACTGTGCAGATCTTTCACCATAAAAAGATCAGGAAGAAGAATGTGGGCAACAGTGGTGCAAAATATTACTTACAGAATGCCAGACTGCTTTACAATTAGTCTCATTAATGTTGTTTCAACAATTGCTTACTGCAAATTTCTCCTAGGGATCTCCCGTACTCTTGTAAACATTTTTCTATCAGTGCTTTCAGTAATATCCCACACAGCAAGTTAATCCTATGCATTACCTTCAAGTTTCTTTTCATGTTCATCTTGCAGAATAGTTATTGTAACAGTGTGATTGTTCTCTACATCTGTGATTGCACTGGTATGGGTAGCTGACATTTCTTCCATCTGATGAAACACAAGAATAAAACAGCTGTAAAACAATTCCCCGCCAACCCCCCAAAGTCCCTATTTGCGAATATCTCAACTGATTATTTCAGCAAGCAATTCCTCCTATACTTATTATCAAACACTAATTTGTTATATGAATATAACAGCTCATATTGGAACATTAAAGCGACAACATTTTCTGGATAAGGTGCAAAATGTCTGAAGCTGCAAATGTATAATTGGAGATGTCCCAATGTGATCATTTAGTGACACACCAATTCTGACAAAAATATTATGATTGCGACTCATCACAAATGGTGGTTTGATGGGTTAGAAGCAAAGAAATACTGAACAATGTGTGGATGGGGCAATGTGACGAGGCTATCAGCAGACTGTCACTTTAACTGCAGCTTCTGGGCTTCAATGCAGCTCAGGCTAATGAGGCAAAAGGCTTGTTTCTTCTCTGGCTTTGAAAAAAAGTTGACAAGCCATTGGACAAAACTAAATGGCACCGGGTGGCAATGTCAGTCACTACAAGAATGGGGTGAGATATTGAAATGTTACAGAGGTGCAATGGGATTATGTATCTGAAGTTATCTGTTGGTGAAGGGGACAAAGAGATTTACATTTAATTTAACATGTGCATAACAGCACATTACTGACTTGGGAATATCTTTCCACAGATATCCTCCTATTTTGATGCAATCAAGTATTGCTTTCCTGGTGACAAAGGCACATTCAAAACATATAAATGCTCAATTTTTTCATAAAAGTTTGAATGCATTTGAATGCCATCCTGGCTTCATAAATGGAAGAGTCAAGATGGCAGCCACTTAGACTTAATTGTACAAAGTACTAAAAATGCAAGGAAATAAATTTATTCATCAAAATCATTATTCTAAGTACCCAATGAAGGATAGTGAGTGATCTAACTTATTTAACATGTGAAGAATATCTTCAGAATTCATCCATGTCTTGGAGCTATTATGCTTTCTGCAAACAAGAAGTAAGCCTGGTAACACATTGTTCAATATTGTGCACTATCTTTTTCTATTCTCACCAACACTGTGCTTTTAAAAAAAATATTTTATTGAAGCATTTGTAATTTTTACAATTTAACATTTTGACATTTCTAAAACAACCACGCGGGGCGACGCACAAAATGCCCCCTAAATTAACAACACACAATAAACCACGTACCCCACTACTCCCAATTCCCAATTACCCGTACACTAAATTCCCTGTCCTTATTTAACATTACCATGCCTCATATTTTCCTCCCCCCTTTTTCCCTTTCCCCCCTTACTGCTAACGTTCAGTTTTTGTTAACGAAATCGATGAACGGCTGCCAACTCCGGGCGAATCCCTGTTTGATCTTCTTAAAGCAAACTTGATTTTTTTCCAGATTGAGAAACTCTACCATATCGCTGACCCACACTCCTGATTTCAGGGGCTACGAATCCCTCCATCTCAGCAAGATCCGTCTCCGGGCCACCAGAGAGGAGAAGGCCAGAATATCAGCCTCCCTCCCTCCCCCTTTGTCCCCGGATCTTCCGACACCCCAAATACTGCTAAATCTGGACTCGGAGTTACCCTACCTTCCAGGACTTCCGACATAACATCTACAAATTCCTGCCAGAATTCCCTCAGTTTCGGACATGCCCAAAACATATGAACATGGTTGGCCGGGCTACCCTCACACCGCCCACATCTGTCCTTCACGTCCTCGAAGAACCTACTCATCCGGGCTACCGTTATGTGGGCCCTGTGGACTACCTTGAACTGAATCAAGCTGAGTCTAGCACAGGATGAGGATGGATTTACCCTTTTCAAGGCTTTTTCCCACAGTTCAGTTTCCAGCTCCCCTCCCAACTCCTCTTCCCACTTCCTCTTCACCTCTCTGATAGGGGCCCGTTCCCACTCTAACAATTCCCTGTATATATCCGAAACCTTCCCATCTCCAACCCCTGTTTTTGACAGAACTTTATCCCATAGTCCCCTCAAGAGGAGGCAAAGAAAGCTTGGGACCTGTCTCCGTACAAAGTCCTGCACTTGAAGATACCAAAACCCGTTCCCTCCCAGCAAGTCAAACTCCTCCTCTAATGTCTCCAAGGTCGGGAAGCACTCCTGGATGAATAGATCCCCAAACCTTTCAATCCTTGCCCGCTGCCATAACTTAAAGCCCCCATCCAGCCCCCCGGGACAAACCGGTGATTGTCACAGATCGGTGACCACACTGACGCCCCCTCCAGTCTCATATGCTGCCTCCATTGCCCCCACATCCTCAGGGCTGCCACCGCCACAGGACTTGTGGAGTACCGAGCCGGCGAGAACGGTAGGGGCGCCGTCAGTAAAGCCTCCAGACTCGTACCTTTGCAGGATGCTGCCTCCATCGCTCCCAGACCGACCCCTCCCCCACTACCCACTTCCTGACCATCGATATGTTGGCAGCCCAGTAATAGTTAATAAAGCTCGGGAGAGCCAATCCCCCTTCCCTGCGGGCCCATTCCACGAGTGCCCTCTTGACTCTCGGGGTTTTACCCGCCCATATAAACCTCGATATCCCCACATTCATACTTCTGAAAAAAGCCTTTGGGACAAAAATCGGGAGACATTGAAAAAAGAAAAGCTATCTTGGAAGGACAGTCATCTTCACCGTCTGAACCCTCCCCGCCAGCGGGAGCATGTCCCATCTACAAAAATCCCTTCTCATTTGATCCACTACTTTGCCCAAATTTAACTTGTGAAGCTTCCCCCAATCCTTGGCCACTTGAATTCCCAGGTATCTAAAACTCTTCCCAACCACTTTAAAAGGTAGCTCCTTCAGCCTCCTTTCCTGCACCCGTGCCTGAATCATGAACATCTCGCTTTTTCCCATGTTTAACCTATAGCCTGAAAATCGCCCAAATTCTCCTAATACCTCCATGATTTTGGTCATCCCCCCACCAGGTCCATGATATAAAGCAGCAAATCGTCCACATAGAGAGAGACCCTGTGCTCCACCCCCCCCCCCTCCCCCCCCCCCCGCCCCCCCCGCTCACTATTCCCCTCCAGGTATTTGCTGTTCTCAGAGCCATTGCTAAGGGTTCTATGGCCTTGGCAAACAGTAATAGGGAGAGCGGGCATCCCCGCCTTGTCCCCCGACAAAGACTAAAGTATTCTGACCGAACTCGGTTAGTTCTTACATTTGCCACCGGGGGCTGGTACAGTATCCGGACCCACTCCGCAAATCCCTGTCCAAACCCAAACCTGCCTAAAATATCCCATAGATACTTCCACTCCACTCGGTCAAAAGCCTTCTCCGCGTCCATGGTAACTACCACCTCGGCCTCGCACCCCTCCGCTGGCATCATAATTACATTAATAAGCCGTCTAATGTTGGATGTCAGGTGCCTGCCCTTTACAAATCCCGTCTGATCTTCCCCAATTATCTCCGGGACACAATCCTCTATTCAAGTGGCCAGGATCTTTGCCGATAATTTGGCAACTACATTCAAGAGGGAGATTGGCCTGTACGATCCACAGCTCTCCGGATCCTTGTCCCGCTTCAGGATGAGAGAAATTGATGCCTGTGATAACGTTGAGGGGAATACACCCTGCTCCTTGGACTCGTTGAAAGCCTTAACCAGGAGCGGCCCCAGTAACCCAGAGAACTTCTTATAAAATTCCACTGGGAACCCATCAGGTCCTGGGGCTTTACCCGATTGCATTGCCCCCAGTCCATCTATCACCTCCCCAAGCCCAATCAGGCCCCCCAGGGCCTCCACCAGCTCCTCATTTACCTTTGGGAACTCTAGCCTCCCCAGGAATTGATTCATGCCCTCCTCCCCATTCGGGGTTCCGACTCATATAGCTGGCTATAAAATTCCCAGAACACTTCATTCACCGCCCCCGGGTCCGTCACCGTCTTCCCTCGCAAATTCTTTATTTTCCCTATTTCTCTCGCCGCCTCTTGTTTCCTCAGCTGATCTGCCAGCATCCTGCTAGCTTTCTCCCCATGTTCATATATTGCCCCTTTTACCCTCCTCAGCTGACCCTCCGCCTTTCCTGTGGCAAGGAGCCCAAACTCCATTTGAAGCCTCTGACGCTCTTTCAGGAGCTCCTCATTTGGAGACTCCGAGTATCTCCTGTCCACCTGTAAGATTTCTCCTACCAACCTGTCCAGCTCCGACTGCTCAGTTTTTTCCCTGTGGGCTTGAATCCTCTAATGACCGCTTTCAGTGCCTCCCAGACCACTTCAGCTGCAGTCTCTCCCGTGTCATTGATCTTTATGTACCCCCGAATGGCCTCTCTCACTCGCTCACAGATCTCCTCATCTGCTAACAGCCCTGTATCTAGTCTCCACTGTGGGCGCTGGGACATTCCCGTGTCTGCCCGTAGGTCTATCCAGATCTGAGACCACAATTGCTGAGTACTCAGTGTCCTCAACTCCTGCCAGCAGTGTTTTATCTAGCACAAAGAAATCTAACCTGGAGTACGCCTTATGTACATGGGAGCAGAATGAATATTCCCTGTTCCTTGGTCTCTCAAGTCTCCACGGATCCACCCCTCCCATGCGCTCCATGAACCCCCGCAGTTCCTTTGCTATTGCTGATAGCTTCCCGACCTAGCACTCGACCGGTCCAACCTCGGGTCCAGGACCGTATTAAAGTCACCAGCCATGATCAGCCGGTGTGAGTCAAGGTCTGGGATCTTCCCCAGCACCTTCCTGATAAGCGCGACATCATCCCGGTTTGGGGCATATATATTCACCAGCACCACTGCCATTCCCTCTAGCTTCCCACTAACCATAATAAATCTGCCTCCCAGGTCTACCTCTATCCTCCCCAGCTCGAATGTCACCCTTTTATTATGATGTGGAGATGCCGGCATTGGACTGGGGTGAGCACAGTAAGAAGTCTTACACCAGGTTAAAGTCCAACAGGTTTGTTTCAAACACTAGCTTTCAGAGCACTGCTCCTTCCTCAGGTGAATGAAGAGGTCTGTTCCAGTAACATTTATATAGACAAATTCAAAGATGCACGACAATGTTAATTAAGTCTTTACATATCCAGAGATAGGGGTAACCCCAGGTTAAAGAGGTCTGAATTGTCTCAAGCCAGGACAGTTGGTAGGATTTCGCAAGCCCAGGCCAGGGGGTGAATGTAATGCAACATGAATCCCAAGTCCCGGTTGAGGCCGCACTCGTGTGCGGAACTTAGCTATAACTTGGATGTGTAAACACTTAATTAACTGCAAATGCTCGCATCCTAAGCATTGTCGTGCATCTTTGAATCTGTCTATATATATGTTTCTGGAACATACCTCTTCATTCACCTGAGGAAGGAGCAGTGCTCTGAAAGCTAGTGTTTGAAACAAATCTGTTGGGCTTTAACCTGGTGTTGTTAGACTTCTTACCCTTTTATTAATCAGGATAGCCACCCCCCCTTGTTTTAAAGTCCAGTCCTGAGTGAAACACTTGCCTGACCCATCCCTTCTTTAATCTAATTTGATCTCCTAGCTTCAAGTGTGTCTCCTGTAACATAGCCACGTCCGCTTTTAACTGTCTCAGGTGTGTGAACATACGAGCTCTCTTAACCAGCCCGTTCAGTCCATGAACATTCCATGTAACCAGTCTGGTCAGGGGGACTTTTGCTCCCCTCCCCTGTCGGTCAACCATGACCTTTCCTCGGCCAGCTCCTAGCCCGTGTTCCGCACCTCGCTTGATCTGCCCCTCGGCGGCAACTGCCATCTGATCTCCATCTCCAGTCTCCAACTGCTCCTTACCCGTCAGCAGTACCCCCCCTTCCGCCCCCCCCCCCCCCCACACCCCCCACTTTGTCTTTCCTCAGCTACCAACACTGTGCTTTAATCCCACCCTTAAATGAACAGCATTCAATGCACTAGTTTCTTACAGTTGCTGTCCTCATTGAGGCTGGTAAATTAGTGTTAATACTGTGGCATGTGCCTATTATCCCCTTGGATCCTTGCTCAAGCGCTTCATAGTAATTGTACAGAAAATACTTGACAGGTATAAGGAAAAGGACAATTAACTCAACATTTTAGCAGTGAAAAGGAAGAGAGGGATTTTCTGGCCGGTCACGCTGGCGGGATCTTATGGCCCCGCTGATGGCGGGTTTCATGCCGGCAAGAGGTGTGTTCAACGGGAAACCCCATGTACAATGGCGGGACCAGAAGATCCCACCGCTGGCCACTGGCGAGACGCTCTCCGCCACTGCAGAACATGCCGCACAGGGGGAGGAAAATCTCACCCATAGTGTGGTAAACCGCTTTGTTTATTACTACCTCTAAGGACACCATGACTCCATACGTTTGCACCTGTGCCTGGACAAGGAACACGTTCTGCGGTGGGTCAAGAAAGAAAGGAGCAGCAGGTGGGAGAATTGCAAGTTGCGCATTTATCAAGACCTGGGTGCGGATTTGGCCAAGAGACGAGCCAGGTTTAATTGGGCACAATCTGCCCTCTTTACGAAGGGGGTGAAGTTCGGGATGTTGTACCCAGCGCGTCTGTGGGTCACATATGAGGAATGCATTGACTTTCATCAGGGAAAAAAGACTGGATGTGAACTAAAGACACTGAATCCTTGGGGAGAGTATTGCAATGGCGGTTTAAAAAAAATATATTTTATTGAACATTTTTGGTCAACCAACACAGTACATTGTGCATCCTTTACACAATATTATAACAACACAAATAACAATGACCTATTTTATAAACAAAAAATGAATAAATAATAAATAACAAAAATGAAAACTAACCCTAATTGGCAACTGCCTTATCACAAGTAACACTCTCCAAAAATATAATTTAACAGTCCAATATATAATTATCTGTCACAACGACCTATACATATTATACAGTATATATTTACAACCCTGAGAGTCCTTCTGGTTCCTCCTCCTCCCCCCCCCCCCCTCCCCCCCTCCCTCCCCCGCCCCCCCCACCCCACCCCCCCCCCCCCCCCGCCGATCCTGGGCTGCTGCTGCTGCCTTCTTTTTTCCATTCCATCTATATTTCTGCGAGGTATTCGACGAACGGTTGCCACCGCCTGGTGAACCCTTGAGCCGACCCCCTTAGAACAAACTTAATCCGCTCTAGCTTTATAAACCCTGCCATGTAATTTATCCAGGTCTCCACCCCCGGGGGCTTGGCTTCTTTCCACATTAACAATATCCTGCGCCGGGCTACTAGGGACGCAAAGGCCAAAACATCGGCCTCTCTCGCCTCCTGCACTCCCGGCTCTTGTGCAACCCCAAATATAGCCAACCCCCAGCTTGGTTCGACCCGGACCCCCACTACTTTTGAAAGCACCTTTGTCACCCCCATCCAAAACCCCTGTAGTGCCGGGCATGACCAAAACATATGGGTATGATTCGCTGGGCTTCTCGAGCATCTCGCACACCTATCCTCCACCCAAAAAAATTTACTGAGCCGTGCTCCAGTCATATGCGCCCTGTGTAATACCTTAAACTGAATCAGGCTTAGCCTGGCACACGAGGACGACGAGTTTACCCTGCTTAGGGCATCTGCCCACATCCCCTCCTCGATCTCCTCCCCCAGCTCTTCTTCCCATTTCCCTTTTAGTTCATCTACCATAGTCTCCCCTTCGTCCCTCATTTCCCTATATATATCTGACACCTTACCATCCCCCACCCATGTCTTTGAGATCACTCTGTCCTGCACCTCTTGTGTCGGGAGCTGCGGGAATTCCCTCACCTGTTGCCTCGCAAAAGCCCTCAGTTGCATATACCTGAATGCATTCCCTTGGGGCAACCCATATTTCTCGGTCAGCGCTCCCAGACTCGCGAACTTCCCATCCACAAACAGATCTTTCAGTTGCGTTATTCCTGCTCTTTGCCACATTCCATATCCCCCATCCATTCCCCCCGGGGCAAACCTATGGTTGTTTCTTATCGGGGACCCCCCAAGGCTCCAGTCCTCACTCTCGGGGTCTTCCCGGCCCACACAAAACCCATGATGCTCTTTTCAATCCTTTTTTAAAAAGCCTTCGTGATCACCACCGGGAGGCACTGAAACACAAAGAGGAATCTCGGGAGGACCACCATCTTAACCGCCTGCACCCTCCCTGCCAGTGACAGGGATACCATATCCCATCTCTTGAAATCCTCCTCCATTTGTTCCACCAACCGCGTTAAATTTAACCTATGCAATGTGCCCCAATTCTTGGCTATCTGGAACCCCAGGTAACGAAAGTCCCTTGTTACCTTCCTCAACGGTAGGTCCTCTATTTCTCTACTCTGCTCCCCTGGATGCACCACAAACAACTCACTTTTCCCCATGTTCAATTTATACCCTGAAAAATCCCCAAACTCCCCAAGTATCTACATTATTTCTGGCATCCCCTCCGCCGGGTCTGCCACGTATAGTAGCAAATCGTCCGCATACAAAGATACCCGGTGTTCTTCTCCTCTAAGTACTCCCCTCCACTTCTTGGAACCCCTCAACGCTATCGCCAGGGGCTCAATCGCCAGTGCAAACAATAATGGGGACAGAGGGCATCCCTGCCTTGTCCCTCTAAGGAGCCGAAACTATGCAGATCCCCGTCCATTCGTGACCACGCTCGCCATCGGGGCCCTATACAACAGCTGCACCCATCTAACATACCCCTCTCCAAAACCAAATCTCCTCAACACCTCCCACAAATAATCCCACTCCACTCTATCAAATGCTTTCTCGGCATCCATCGCCACTACTATCTCCGTTTCCCCCTCTGGTGGGGCCATCATCATTACCCCTAACAACCTCCGTATATTCGTGTTCAGCTGTCTCCCCTTCACAAACCCAGTTTGGTCCTCGTGGACCACCCCCAGGACACATTCCTCTATTCTCATTGCCATTACTTTGGCCAGGATCTTGGCATCTACATTTAGGAGGGAAATAGGTCTATAGGACCCGCATTGTAGCGGGTCCTTTTCCTTCTTTAAGAGAAGCGATATCGTTGCTTTAGACATAGTCGGGGGCAGTTGTCCCCTTTCCTTTGCCTCATTAAAGGTCCTCGTCAATACCGGGGCGAGCAAGTCCACATATTTTCTATAGAATTCGACTGGGAATCCATCCGGTCCCGGGGCCTTTCCCGCCTGCATGCTCCTAATTCCTTTCACCACTTCTTCTACCTCGATCTGTGCTCCCAGTCCTACCCTTTCCTGCTCTTCCACCTTGGGAAATTCCAGCCGATCCAAGAAGCCCATCATTCTCTCCCTCCCATCCGGGGGTTGAGCTTCATATAATTTTTTATAAAATGTCTTGAACACTCCATTCACTCTCTCCGCTCCCCGCTCCATCTCTCCTTCCTCATCCCTCACTCCCCCTATTTCCCTCGCTGCTCCCCTTTTCCTCAATTGGTGTGCCAGCAACCTGCTCGCCTTCTCCCCATATTCGTACTGTACACCCTGTGCCTTCCTCCATTGTGCCTCTGCAGTGCCCGTAGTCAGCAAGTCAAATTCTACATGTAGCCTTTGCCTTTCCCTGTACAGTCCCTCCTCCGGTGCTTCCGCATATTGTCTGTCCACCCTCAAAAGTTCTTGCAGCAACCGCTCCCGTTCCTTACTCTCCTGCTTCCCTTTATGTGCCCTTATTGATATCAGCTCCCCTCTAACCACCGCCTTCAGCGCCTCCCAGACCACTCCCACCTGGACCTCCCCATTATCATTGAGTTCCAAGTACTTTTCAATGCACCCCCTCACCCTTAGACACACCCCCTCATCTGCCATTAGTCCCATGTCCATTCTCCAGGGTGGGCGCCCTCCTGTTTCCTCCCCTATCTCCAAGTCTACCCAGTGTGGAGCGTGATCCAAAATGGCTATAGCCGTATACGCCGTTCCCCTCACCTTCGGGATCAACGCCCTTTCCAGCACAAAAAAGTCTATTCGCGAGTAGACTTTATGGACATAGGAGAAAAACGAGAACTCCTTACTCCTAGGTCTGCTAAATCTCCACGGGTCTACACCTCCCATCTGCTCCATAAAATCTTTAAGTACCTTGGCTGCTGCCGGCCTCCTTCCAGTCCTGGACTTCGACCTATCCAGCCCTGGTTCCAACACCGTATTAAAATCTCCCCCCATTATCAGCTTTCCCATCTCTAGGTCCGGAATGCGTCCTAGCATCCGCCTCATAAAATTGGCATCATCCCAGTTCGGGGCATATACGTTTACCAAACCCACCGTCTCCCCCTGTAGTTTGCCACTCACCATCACGTATCTGCCCCCGTTATCCGCCACTATAGTCTTTGCCTCGAACATTACCCGCTTCCCCACTAATATAGCCACCCCCCTGTTTTTCGCATCTAGCCCCGAATGGAACACCTGCCCCACCCATCCTTTGCGTAGCCTAACCTGGTCTATCAGTTTCAAGTGCGTTTCCTGTAACATAACCACATCTGCCTTAAGTTTCTTAAGGTGTGCGAGTACCCGTGCCCTCTTTATCGGCCCGTTCAGCCCTCTCACGTTCCACGTGATCAGCCAGGTTGGGGGGCTTCCTACCCCCACCCTTGTCGATTAGCCATCCCCTTTTTCCAGCTCCTCACCCGGTTCCCACGCAGCTGTATCTCCCCCAGGCGGTGCCCCCCCGCCCATCCCCTCCCATACCAGCTCCCCCCTCTCCCCAGCAGCAGCAACCCAGTAATTCCCCCCTCCCACCCCCCCCCCCCCCCCGCTAGATCCCCCGCTAGCGTAATTACTCCCCCCATGTTGCTCCCAGAAGTCAGCAAACTCTGGCCGACCTCGGCTCGCACTGTGCGACGCCCCCTCCTTCCTGCTTCTCTATTCCCGCCATGATTATCATAGCGCGGGAACCAAGCCCATGCTTCTCCCTTGGCCCCGCCCCCAATGGCCAACGCCCCATCTCCTCCACCTCCCCTCCTCCCCCCATCACCACCTGTGGAAGAGAGAAAAGTTACCACATCGCAGGATTAGTACATAAAACTCCTCTTTCCCCCCTTTTTAACCCCCCTCTTCGCCCCCCACATTCGCCCCACCACTTTGTTCAAACGTTCTTTTTAATAACCCGCTCATTCCAGTTTTTCTTCCACAATAAAGGTCCACGCTTCATCCGCCGTCTCAAAGTAGTGGTGCCTCCCTCGATATGTGACCCACAGTCTTGCCGGTTGCAGCATTCCAAATTTTATCTTCTTTTTATGAAGCACCGCCTTGGCCCGATTAAAGCTCGCCCTCCTTCTCGCCACCTCCGCACTCCAGTCTTGATAAACGCGGATCACCGCGTTCTCCCATTTACTGCTCCGAGTTTTCTTTGCCCATCTAAGGACCATTTCTCTATCCTTAAAACGGAGGAATCTCACCACTATGGCTCTGGGAATTTCTCCTGCTCTCGGTCCTCGCGCCATCACTCGGTATGCTCCCTCCACCTCCAACGGACCCGCCGGGGCCTCCGCTCCCATTAACGAGTGCAGCATCGTGCTCACATATGCCCTGACGTCCGCTCCCTCCGCACCTTCAGGAAGACCAAGAATCCTCAGGTTGTTCCTCCTTACGTTGTTCTCCAGTGCCTCCAACCTTTCCACACATCGTTTCTGATGTGCCTCATGCGTCTCCGTCTTCACCACCAGGCCCTGCATGTCGTCCTCATTCTCGGCTGCCTTTGCCTTCACGACCCGAAGCTCCCGCTCCTGGGTCTTTTGTTCCTCCTTTAGCCCTTCGATCGCCTGTAGTATCGGGGCCAACAGCTCTTTCTTCATTTCCTTTTTGAGCTCTTCCACACAGCATTTCAAGAACTCTTGTTGTTCAGGGCCCCATGTTAAACTGCCACCTTCCGACGCCATCTTGGTTTTTGCTTGCCTTCCTTGCCGCTGTTCAAAAGGATCCACTGCAATCCGGCCACTTTCTCCTCCTTTTTTCATCCGTATCCAGGGGGGATTCCCTTCTGGTTTACCGCACAGTGTTTTTAGCCGTCAAAATTGCCGTTGGGGCTCCTATCAAGAGCCCAAAAGTCCGTTTCACCGGGAGCTGCCGAAATGTGTGACTCAGCTGGTCATCGCCACACCCGGAAGTCGCAATGGCGATTTGTTGACAATCACTTTTGTGCCAGTTTGAATAGGTACTGTTATGTGCAATAAGGGGCTGTTTCAGTGGCTAAAGTTAACTTTATCTTACTGGGAGCTGGGTGGAGCTGAGGAGGGGGCGGGGGGGGGGGGGGGGTTCTGTGGTTGTTTTTTCTGTGGATGTTTTTCCTGCTATTTGTTTACTGGGGAATGTGATGCTTTGAATATGTATGTCCAAGTGGGAGTAGAGGTGAGCGAACAATGGGGAGACAATCTGTTTGGTGCCATGGGTGGGAGCTATCAGGTCAGCTAGGTCAGCTGACTCACGGAAGCACAATGGGTGGCAAGCAGGTGATAAGCTTGAGCTTGATATGGGGGGTTGGGTTTCAGGTGCTGTTACCAGGCGGGAGGGAGGGTGGGGGGGGAGCTGCTTTGCTGATAGGGGAGGAACTATTACCAGGGGACAAATGGGAGGTTGGGGTCACGAGCTGGAGGCTGGCTTAAAAAGGATGATGGCTAGTCAGCAGGGGGAGGGGGGGGGGGGGTGCAAGAGAGAAGGGAGTCGTCCCCCGACCAGGCTGATTACATGGAACGTTAGAGGGCTGAATGGGCCGGTCAAGAGGGCTCGCGTGTTCGTGCATCTGAGGGGGCGGAAGACGGATGTGGCAATGTTACAAGAGACACACCTAAAGGTTACAGACCAGACTAGATTGAGGAAGGGGTGGGTTGGCCAAGTATTCCACTCAGGGCTGGACTCAAAGATCAGGAGTGGTAGCGGTTTTGATTAATAAATGGATGGCATACGAGGCAGGGAGAATCATGTCAGACACGAGGGACAGATACATAATGGTGAGTGGGAAGCTGGAAGGGGTGCGAGTGGTACTCGTGAACGTATATGCTCCGAATTGGGACGATGTGGAATTCATGAGGCGTGTGTCAGGTAAGATCCCAGACTTAGAGTCACATAACTTGATCATGGGGGGAGATTTTAACACAGTCATTGATCCGGAATTGGACCGGTCAAAATCCAGGACTGGGAGGGTGCCAGCCGCGGCAAAGGAATTGAAGGGGTTTATGGAACAGATGAGGGGGGGGGAAAGAGTAGACTCAAGGAGGTTTGCACGGCCAAGGGCGAAGGAGTTTTATTTTTTCTCCCATGTCCACAAGGTATATTCTCGGATCGACTTTTATGTTCTGAGCAGGGCTCTAATACCGGGGTTGGCGGATACTGAGTACTCGGCAATTGCAGTGTTGGATCATGCCCCACATTGGGTGTATCTACGGGTTAGTTTGGAGAGAGGACAACGCCTGCTATGGAGGCTGGATGTGGGGTTGTTAGCAGATGAAGCGGTCTGTGGGCAGGTGAACAAAGCCCATCCAGAACTACCTGGAAACAAATGATACGGGGAAGGTCTCTGCAGCGACGGTCTGGGAAGCTCTGAAGGCAGAGTTCAGAGGGGAATTAATCTCGATACGGGCCCACAGAGAAAAGGCGGAACGGGCTGAGAGGGATAGGTTAGTTGAGGAGATACTCCAGGTGGGCAGGAGATACTCGGAGGCCCCGGATGCGGGGCTACTAAGGGACTGGATGGGAACCAACATCTGCCAGAGGGGGCGATCTGAGAATGCTATCTATTTTAATGGTGTGTAGGGTGGTGAGAGAGTCACAAAATTGGTTATCGAGTTCCTTCTAGAAAAAAGATTGGTTTGTCCTTGTGCTGAAATGTAACAAAAGGAAATGAGATTCCTGTTCCAGTGCTGGTCCCCCAGACTGGCTCAGTTCTGGCAGGCTGGCCCACCACTGTCCCAGCAGATCGAGGAGAAAGATAGCCCAGCCTTGAAGTTGTTCCCTCCATTGGTCATGTCTCCTCTTTGGGGTGGGTGGAAGATCAAGCAACAAAGCCCCGCGAAAAGTGGACACTTAGAATTTCTCCTGGCCTAATATTTGTAAAATCCTTTGATGGATTGGTTACTCATCACTAATTGCCCTCGAGTGCCTCGCTCGGCCATCTCAGAAGGCAGTTAGTTGTCAACCACATTGTTGTCGGACAGACTGGTAAGGATGATAGATTTCCTTCTGTGAGGGACATCAGTGAACCAGATGGGGTTTTTACAATTGATGATAGTTTCATGATCACCATTACCGAGACTCGCTTTATATCCCGGATGAATTAACTGAATTTAAATTCCATCAGTTGCTGAGGTAGGATTTGAACCCTTGTCCCCAGAGTAATAGCTTGGGATCCGAGATTACTAGCCCAGTGACATTATCACTATGCCACTGTCTCACTGTCCCTGGTGGTTCTTCAGCTGCATCCTATCATAGTTTAGGTGGGAGTGCACGGGAAAGACTGTGTGGTGTGCTTTGTGGTTCAGATCTTAGGATGGTCAGTGTAGTGTTTACAAAGACCACAACTAGTTTTTGCATTAAACAAAGCTACAGGTTTATTTACACTACTTAATTGATTCGACCTCTTATTTCTATATAATAAACAATTGACAATAAATTAACAATCTACACTCATCTACCACTAATCTCTACACTTATACAATAACTATGATCTGCTCTCACTCACACTAGCTTTCCTACAGTCTTTCTCCTAGCCTTCCCCGGAACAATCTCCCAGAAGGCTTAGCATTGATGCTTTATATAGTTCTGCATCTATCTCTCTAGTGGTTGATTTGGACATAACATTAACCCTTACAGTATTGTACATTTCTCATAATGTCACGGGCTGTGGATTTTCAGTTCTATTATTCTTTAAATTAAATAGTTTAGAAAATAAATCATTGACACAGACCTGTTCCTTGTGTTGAGATTGAATTTTCTGGAGGTGTTCGCTATGTTCCTGTATGAGACGCTCTTTTTCTGCAGCATAATGGGCCTTCAGCTTTTCTTCAAGGACCTTAATCTCCTCTTGCTGTTGCAGATGGAGCCTCTGCACCTCAATCTCAAACCTCCTCTCCAGCTCCACCTTCTCCCTTTGTAGCTTTTCACATCGTGTTGTATTAAGGGCTGAAACAAACAACACAATAAAATGAAACCACTGATGACTGTCTTTAGACCGGGAAGTAGTACCAGGAAAATACCTCTCAACTTGTGGCTACCATTGTAGTACTTTAGAAAAACATTAAGAAATCTGAACACAGCAATAAGATAAAAGAAAACACGTATTTATTTATATAGCACATTTCCCCACCACCAGATGTCTAGTAATGCAAGTATGGCTCACAGCATTAGTGACACTCAGTACAGTGCAAAGGTAAAAGGATTTGTTCAGATTATATCAAAAGCTAAATTGTGTCTGCCGAGCATATTTTAAGTTGTACTACAATTAGGGTGAAGGACTGATGGTTATACATCTGTTATTTGTGGTGGCCATTAGAACAAAGAACAGTACAGCACAGGAACAGGCCCTTCGACCCTCCAAGCCAGTGCCGACCATGCACCCCGACTAAACTAAAATCTTCTACACTTCCTGGGTCCGTATCCCTCTATTCCCATCCTATTCATGTATTTGTCAACCACCTCCTCCGGTAGCGAGTTCCAGGCACCCACTACCCTCTGTGTAAAAAACTTGCCTCGTACATCTACTCTAAACCTTGCCCCTCGCACCTTAAACCTATGCCCCCTAGTAATTGACCCCTCTACCCTGGGGAAAAGCCTCTGACTATCCACTCTGTCTATGCCCCTCATAATTTTGTAGACCTCTATCAGGTCGCCCCTCAACCTCCTTCGTTCCAGTGAGAACAAACCGAGTTTATTCAACCTCTCCTCATAGCTAATGCCCTCCATACCAGGCAACATTCTGGTAAATCTCTTCTGCACCCTCTCTAAAGCCTCCACATCCTTCTGGTAGTGTGGCGACCAGAATTGAACATTATTCTCCAAGTGTGGCCTAACTATGGTTCTATACAGCTGCAACATGACTTGCCAATTCTTATACTCAATGCCCCGGCCAATGAAGGCAAGCATGCCCTATGCCTTCTTGACTACCTTCTCCACCTGTATTGCTCCTTTCAGTGACCTGTGGACCTGTTCACCTAGATCTCTCTGACTTTCAATACTCTTGAGGGTTCTACCATTCACTGTATATTCCCTACCTGCATTAGACCTTCCAAAATGCATTACCTCACATTTGTCCGGATTAAACTCCATCTGCCATTTCTCCGCCCAAGTCTCCAAACAATCTAAATCCTGCTGTATCCTCTGACAGTCCTCATCGCTATCCGCAATTCCACCAACCTTTGTGTCGTCTGCAAACTTACTAATCAGACCAGTTACATTTTCCTCCAAATCATTCATATATACTACAAACAGCAAAGGTCCCAGCACTGATCCCTGTGGAACACCACTAGTCACAGCCCTCCAATTAGAAAGGCATCCTTCCATTGCTACTCTCTGCCTTCTATGACCTAGCCAGTTCTGTATCCACCTTGCCAGCTCACCCCTGATCCCGTGTGACTTCACCTTTTGTACTAGACTACCATGAGGGACCTTGTCAAAGGCCTTACTGAAGTCCATATAGACAACATCCACTGCCCTACCTGCATCAATCATCTTTGTGACCTCCTCGAAAAACTCTATCAAGTTAGTGAGACACGACCTCCCCTTCACAAAACCATGCTGCCGCTCACTAATACGTCCATTTGCTTCCAAATGGGAGTAGATCCTGTCTCGAAGAATTCTCTCCAGTAATTTCCCTACCACTGACGTAAGGCTCACCGGCCTGTAGTCCCCTGGATTATCCTTGCTACCCTTCCTAAACAGAGGAACAACATTGGCTATTCTCCAGTCCTCCGGGACATCACCTGAAGACAGTGAGGATCCAAAGATTTCTGTCAAGGCCTCAGCAATTTCCTCTCTAGCCTGCAGTATTCTGGGGTAGATCCCCAGATCTGGGGTAGATCCCCAGATTAGAGTCCATAGAATCCCTACAATGCAGAAGGAAGCCATTCGGCCCATCATGTTGGCACCGACCCTCCAAAAGAACACTTTACCAAGGCCCACTCCCCCGCCCTATCCTCATTAACCCGTAACCCCACCTAACCTCCATATATTTGGATACTAAGGGAAAATTTAGCATTGCAATTGAAACCGAGAGTATCACAGATGAAGCATGTCAACACAATGCTGAAACAAATCATTTGAAGTTTTTCTTCCTACAAACTATTGTAATTTAAGTGCCCAGTACATGCAGTAATAACATTCCACTTAACAGCCACTGATTGCTGGATCTAAATTTTAACTGTTGGTTTTATCGGGGAGTGGCAATAGTTGACGTTAACTTGGATCATGTGTTTCAAATCCAGAACAGAGGGGGACCCGGCTAATAATACGTTCATACAGCTGCGGCTGACTCTTCTCCCTGTCGGTTAGAATGGTTGGAGCTGTGCTTGCTCTCTGGCCTCAATCAAATGGAACCGCTCTTCCCAATACTCTTATCACTGAGAAGAGGCAGGATACAGCTTTACATATTGACAACAGAAAGAAAATAGAATTGGGCAATAACAAATTTAACAGATGTTGCAACAGAGCATGGAGTTACCACATCTATCACCAAGGCCAGGATTCTCTGGTTCTCTCCCCCTCCCCACCCCGGGCTGGCAGGAATCGGCAAGGGCAGGATGGTAAATCTGATGGACCAGCAAAAGGTTGGCCGGCTTCGGGTGGGACTGGAGGGCGGCACGGCAGCACAGTGTGTAGCACTGTTGCTTCACAGTGTCAGGGTCCCAGGTTCGATTCCCGCTTGGGTCACTGTGTGGAGTCTGCACGTTCTCCCCATGTCTGTGTGGATTTCCTGCATTGCTCCAGTTTCCTCCCACAAGTCCGGAAAGACATTCTTGTTAGGTGAATTGCACATACTGAATTTTCCCTCTGTGTTCCCGAACAGGTGCCGGAATGTGGCAAATAGGGGCTTTTCACAGTAACATCATTGCAGTGTTAATGTAAGCCTACTTGTGACAATAAAGATAATTATTATTTTAAAATTCCGGCTCCAATGCTTGGGCTAAGGTGGTCGTACATTAGATAAGTGTGATTGCTGACACATCTGCAAGCACAAGTTACTGTTTTAAAGTCAAAATATAAAACCTCCAATACTTAGGTGTAACGGTTTTGAAACTGAACTCAAACCTAGAAAAATCAACAGGATTCTCATACTGAATTACTAGGGGACAGAATTTAAATTCCAAAGGTAATATCCAGAGTGAATATTCCAGGTATTTGCACTTGCACTGTTGCCTCACAGTGCCAGGGACCCGGGTTCAATTCCAGTCTTGGGTCTGTGTGGTGTGGAGTTTGCACTTTCTCCCCGTGTCTGCGTGGGTTTCCTCCGGGTGCTCCGGTTTCCTCCCACAGTCCAAAGATGTGCAGGTTAAGTGGATTGGCTAAACAGCCACTTAGTGTCCTGGGATGTGTGGGTAAATGGGGTTACGGGGTTGCAGGGATAGGGTGGGAGACTCAATGGGCTAAATGGCCTCCTTCTGCATTGTAGGGATTCTATGATTCAGTGATTCTTTGATACTGCGCAAACTGATCATGATGTTCACTGCACTGCAACATGTCGACATATTATCGCTTCTCCCAGACTGCATGATATAAACAGTGACACATTTCCAAATTGTATCCTTTTATGCAAGATAACACTGGATTAAACAACAGCCTAAAAAGACCAAAGGGTGTGACTTCAGCAGTTAGGCTGGGATTGTGCTGGCTCAGAACTCTGCCACTGACCCTACTATAATCATAGAATCCCAGTGCAGGAGGCCATTCAGCCCATCGGGTCTGCACTGACACTCTAAAAGAGTACCCAACCTAGGCCCACTTCGTCACCCTATCGCCACCTAACCTTTTGGACACGACGGGCAATTTAGAATGGCCAATCCAATTATCCTGCACATCTTTGGAGTGTGGGATGAAACCGGAGCACCCGGTGGAAACCCACGCAGCCACAGGGAGAAAGTGCAAACTCCACACAGACAGCCACCCAAGGCTGAAATTGAACCCGGTCCTTGGCACTGTGAGGGAGCAGTGCTAAGCACTGTGTCACTGTGTCGCCCTGGTGAAGAACTGAAATTTATAGGTTTCTGGTGAACCCAGGCACATGTGCTGACGGGTCACTGGTCCCTGAGAGCAGAGGAGTTAGACGATCTGTCTCCTGTCCCTGCCTCAAATATCAAAGGCTTTATAGCGGATGGCAGAGGTACGTCCAGCCTAAATTCAGGGTCAACGATTTTATCAGATATTATAATACACAAATACTTTGGACTTCAAAGGGTTAAATCTATGTCTGAAATATTTTAAGACTCACTAATTCCGAACATTTAGTTACATTAACACTTCCAGAAAAGGCCACACATCATGCTGAAGCATTTATCCCCAAGATGGTGAAGTGACCTTATCTTGAGCAATCCTCGGGCACAATGGAACCTGAGTCACAATTCTCTGAATAGATGACTGACCTGTCTGGGAGACAACACTGTGATGTAACGTTGCTGAAATAAATTGTTCATCACTGAAGAGGCATTATGGCCTTTTCAACGCATATAAGATTTTAAAAAACATTTAAACATTTTATGATTTATTCAGCTGCCGTAAAAGATATCTGATTGACATAAATAATAGAATGTGTTGTGAGTTCATCGGTAAGGAATAATGCCATTCTTTACAGTATTTAATCTATCATTTCTATTCATTTAACCAATTTACTTTAACATAGCTAGGTTGTAGAATATTAGGGCTGCCATTCAGCTACTGAAATACTATTAGAATGAGATGAATATTATGTAGAACAAGTTGGGACTTTGGGAGAGGGGTGTAAAATTCCACTTTGGCCTCCACCTTTAACAAAGCTTTTAATAAATCCAATTGCCTTTCTTGTGGCCAATGTGCGGAAAAGTGCTGGGAAGACTATACAATGACTGGCCTTGCAATTTACGAGCTCTAACTGGCTGCTTTCTTGAAATTAACTGAATCCAAAAATATAGCCCCAATTCTAGAGCAGGTATGGTTAATGTAGCTGCAGTGCCTCTGAGTCTAACAGACGGACAGAGCAGAGTCTGCAGAGAGGGAAAGCTCTGCAAAGAGGGAAGAATAGGAGCACATTAGTTAAGACTTCAGCTGGAGTACTGTGTACAATTCTGGGCACCACACTATAGGAAGTATAGTGCACTTCTGCACTGTAAATTCTATGATAATCTATGAAGTACGTGAACACATTGGAGAGGGTGTGGAAGGGGTTTAGAAGAATGGTCCTTATCTTCAGTTATGAGGATAGGTTGGAGAGGTTGGGGCTTTCCTCCTTGGAGAGGAGAAGGCTAAGAGGAGATTTGATAGAGATGTTCAAAATCATGAGGGGGCTGGATAGAGTAGAGGGGGAGAAACTGTTCCCGCTTGTAAAAGGATGAAGAACGAGAGGGCACGGATTTAAGGTGATTTGCAAAAGAAGCAAATGAAATGTGAGGAAAAGCTTTTCCACACAACAAGCGATTTTGGGTCTGGAATGCACTGCCTGGAAGTGTGCGTGGAGGGCATTAGATATTTGAATAGAAACAATGTGCAGGAGTACAGGGAAAAAGGCAGGGGAATGGCACTAATTTGTGATGCTCGTTTGGAGAGCTGGTGCAGACATGAGGGATTGAATGGCCTCCTTCCGCACTGTAACATAGAAACAGAAAATAGAAGCAGGAGGAGGCCATTCAGCCCTTCGAACCTGCTCCGGCATCCATTATGATCATGGCTGATCATCAAGTTCAATACCCTGATCCCGCCTTCTCCCCGTATCCCTTGATCCCTTTAGCCCCGAGAGCTATATCCAATTCCCTCTTGAAATTACACAACGTTTTGGCCTCAACTACTTTCTATGGTAGCGAATTCCACAGATTCACTACTCTCTGGGTGAAGAAATTTCTCCTCACCTCAGTCCTAAAAGTTTAGCCCTTATTCTCAAACAATGACCCCTAGTTATGCACTGTAAATGAAGGTCTGGACTCCCCCACCATTGGGAACATTCTTTCTGAATCTACCCGGTCAAATCCTATTCAAATTGTTTCTATGAGATCCCCTCTCACTCTTCTAAACTCCAATGAATACAATCCTAACCGACTTAGTCTCTCCTCATATGACAGTCCTGTCATCCCAGGAATCAGCTTGGAAAACTTTGCTACACTCCTATAGCAAGAGCATCCTTCCTCAGATACGGACACCAAATCTACACACAATACTCCAGGTGTAGCCTCACCAACATACCAAACATCTCTATTCTGAGACTCAAATCCTCTCGCTATGAAGGCCAACATACCATTTGCCTTCATTACTGCCTGCTGTACTTGTGTGTTTACTTTCAGCGACTGATGCACAATGACACAAAGGTCTTGTTGAGTATTCACCTCTCTCAATATACACCCAGTCAAATAATAATCTGCCTTATTATTGCTACCGAAGTGGATGACCGTACATTTATCCATATTATACTGCATCTGCCATATATATGCCCACTCACTCAGCCTGTCCAAATCCTGCTGAAGCATCTCTGCATCCTCCTCACAGCTCACCTTCTCACCCAACTTTGTATCATCTGCAAATTTGGAGATAATACGTTTAGTTCTCTCATCCAAATCATTAATATATAATGTGGATGGCTGGGGTCCTAGTTATGATCCGTGTGGTACCTCACTAGTCACTGCCTACCAATCAGAAAAAGACCTATTTATTCCAATGTTTTGCTTCCTGTCTGCTAACCAGCTTTCTATCCATCTCAAGACACTACCTTTAATCCCATGCACTTTAACTTTACATATTAATCTGCGATGTGAGACCTTGTCAAAAGCCTTCTGAAAGTCTAAATAAACCACAGCCACCAGTTCTCCCTGGTCAATTCTACTAGTTACATCTTCAAAGAATTCTAGTAGATTTGTCAAGCATGATTTTCCTTTCGTAAATCCACGCTGACTTTGTCTGATTACACCACTGCTTTCCAAATGCTGTGCTATGAAATCCTTGATAATTGACTCCAGCAACTTCTCTATTACTGACATTAGGCTCACTAGTCTATAGTTCACTGTTTTCTCCCCACCTCCTTTTTTGAATAGCGGGGTTACATTTGCTACCCTCCAATCTGTAGGAACCATTCCAAAGTCCAAAGAATTTTGGAAAATGATCACCAATGGATCCACTGTTCCCAGGGCCACTTCCTTTAGTACTCTGGGATGAAGATTATCAGGCCCTGGAGATTTGTCCGCCTTCAATCCCATTAATTTCCCCCAAACCATTTCTTTACTAATACTAATTTCCTTCAGCTCCTCACTAAAACTTGTGTTTCTCAGAACTTCAGATACATTATTCATGTCTTCCTTTGTGAAGACAGAAGCAAAGTACGAATTTAGTTCCTCAGCCATTTCTTTGTTCCTTGTTCTGAATTCCCCCTTTTCTGATTGTAAGGGGCCTACATTATTTTCATCCATCTTTTTCTCTTTACATACCTATAGAAATGTTTACAGTCAGTTATGTTCCCTGCTAGTTTACTTTCAAATTGTATTTTAAACTGTTCCCAAACCTCAGGTCTATTGCTTTTTCTACCTAATATGTATGCCCCTTCTTTGAATCTAATACTATCTCTAATTTCCCTTGTAAGCCATGTTTTGGCCACAGTGCCCTTTCTACCCTTGCGCCAAATAGGAATAAATAACTTTTGGAGTTCCCCTATTCGTTCCTTGAATGCCTGCCATTGCCTGTCCTCTGTCCTTTCAGTAATGTTTTCCAGTCCGGCACAGCCAGCTCATGCTTCATACCATCATAGTTATCTTTATTGACGTTCAGGACCCTGGTCTCAGAATCAACTCCCTCACTATTTGCCTTGATATAGAATTCTACCATATTATGGTCACTCATCTCCCAGGGTTCTCTCACTAGATTGCCAATTAATCCTTTCTCATTGCACAACACCCAGTCCAAGATGGCCTGTTCCTTTGTTGGTTCCTCAACATATTGGACCAGAAAGCCATCCCATATACACTCCAGAAATTCCTCCTCTATTGTACTGTGACTAATTTGAGTCACCCTATCTATATGCAGTTTAAAGTCACCCATAATCACAGATGTCCCTTTATCACAAGCATCTGAATTTCTGTCTACCTGTCTAATGCTATTCCCAACATTATCACTGCAGTTTGGTGGTCTGTATACCACCCCTACGAATGTTTTTTGCCCCTTGATGTTTTCTAACTCCACCCAGAGAGATTCCACATCATCTGTATGAATATCGCTCCTCAATATTGTATCAATATCTTCTTTAATCAGCAATGCAACTCCATCACCTTTTCCTTTCTGTCTGTCTTTCTTAAAACCTGAATAACCCTCAATGTTTAGTTGCAATCATTGGTCAGCTTGGAGCCATGTGTCCGTAACCCCAATTTTATCATATCCCTTTACATCTGTCTGCGCAACTTATTCAACCATTTTATTTTGAATGCTCCGTGCGTTCAGGTACAAAACCTTTTAACGTTTCTTGTCCTGTCCCTACTATTTTTTATAGTGTCATTATCTGATACAGGCCCTTGATTTCTCTGCATATCACTTTTCTTATTCTCCTTTCTGTCTTTTTGTTTTGTTCTTGATTTCTCCTGCTCTGAATCCTTACAGGTTCCCATTCCCATGCCATATTAGTTTAAACCCTCCACAACCACTCTAGCAAGTACCACTAGGGTGATATGCTGGCAGTGCCAGGGTGAAAGACTGGCAGTGTCAGGGTGCCCAGGTGGCACCAGTGCTAGGCTGCCACCGTGCCCAGAGGGCAAGCATCTATTGCTTCCGATCCACTAAGACACCCACGAGTGCCATTCTCTCTGGTTCCCATTTGTGGAGACCAGCACTGATTGGCGCGCGCCCCACGTCTCCAAGACAAGGGGGTTAGATCCCATGCCTTGATTAGGTCTCGGAAATGCATATTAGAGTGAGACTAGCTGTCTCATTCTAATATGTAGATTTGCCAGAAAATGATCCCGGCCACAATGGGCAGGATTCACATCGTGACGTCTTGCAAGACCGCGTTAGATCTTGTGAGGCTTGGCGAGCCTGGTAGATCCCGAAAGAGTGATCTCCTGGCCGCACCCTGCTGCTTTTCAGGCGCAAAGTGGCCTGTAGATCTCGCCCTCGATTCAAAAAGGAGGCCATCAAAGAAACAGCCACCCCCTTCCTTAAGACCTGTAACCTCACACTAGGGCCAGGATGGCACGACCATGGCTGAAAAGATCATGCTTGCATCAATTCTCTACATGAGGAAAGAAAATAAAATCTTCGGATCAAGAAGTCTCCTGTCGTGAGAAAGATTGAACTGTCATTATTTAAAAATGTAAATTTTTACTAAAATGATATTTACTGTGTTAAAAGATTGGAATAGAAAGTGCAGAATCAGGCTATTTGGCCCTACCAAACCATGTATGCACCATTCAAGCCTACACCCATTTTTTTCTCATCTAAATCTAAACCATCTATTCCCTTCCTCCTTAAATGAATATATTGTAAACTATTTGCTTCAGCATCTCCCTGTGGTAGCGTGTTCCATATTCTCATCACAATTTGGGTAAAGACGTTTCTTCCGAATTCCCTGTTGAATTTCTTGGTGACCATTTTATATCAACGGCCTCTGGTTCTGCTCTTCCTCACAGGAGGAATCGTTCTCTCTGTATCCACTCTATCAAAAGCTTTCAACATTTTAAAGACCTCTATTCGGCCACACAACAAAACTTTGTTTTCTACAGAAAAGAGATCCTGGTTGTCAGTCCTTTCCTGATATGTATACACAGAACAATCACGGCTTAGCTATGGTGGAAAGGGCTAACAAGGTTCAGAGATGCATTCGGAGATGGATAGAGCAAAAATCAAAAGGAGTTGTTGTTGAAGCTGCTATTCACACCATCTCAGGAGTCATTGCTAACGTGAAACGTTAACTCTTTCTCTCTTCACAGATACTGCCTCATCTGCTAAGTATTCCACGCATTTTTTGCTTTTATTTCAGATTTCCAACATCTGTAGTGTTTTGCTTTCTTACCTCAGGAGTAACCTATTCTCCTGTGAACAGGTGTTAGTGTCATTGGTCCAAATCTTCCAGTATGGGGAGAGGAGGACAATTCAACTCAAGTCGCTGATGTGCCACGGGACCGAGAGGAGCGGACATGTGCGGTATTTACACAGGAAGGTTAAACGTCCAATTGCTTGTTTTTACCTGCCTGGACTGACCTGTGATGAAGCAGCCTACTGAAAATCCAAATACATTGGGTGAGATTCTCCGTTTAGGAGACTATGGGCTGGATTCTCCTTTTCAGCGGCTAAGTGCTGGTTCGAATGGAGAATTCGCGGGCGTTTTACGATGCCAAAAGCGGCACTGAACCTTCACCGATTCCGAGACCAGTGAGGGGCTAGCAGTGCTACCGGGTGAAACGCCCGGCTCCCGAGCCGTAAATGACTGGAGAATGGCCGGGTCCCTGGCCGCGCATGCGCATGCCGACGACCTGCAGTGGTCATGCCGTACAGCATGGCGTAGGCCATGTGCGGACCCGACCCGCCATCCGCGACCCCACAGGCTACCCCCTGACCACCCCCACCAGTCCCCCCAGTCCTGGAGGAAGCCCCCCCCCCGCTAGTGGCCCGGATTCCAGCCGAGTGTGGACACATTCTGCAGCCTTGACTCCCCCAGAGCCCCCTTAATTGGAGACCCCTCCGGGACCCCCTAACTGAAGAGACCCCTTTGACTAAAGAGACCCCCCCTTTCCAATCACTCAAATGCTTCAGCGATTGGAGTGCATTTAGTGATTGGAATGCATTTACCTCTTTTTGATGTGGTTGATGTTTGTAAAAATTTGGCACTTTAGAGTCCCTCAGCCATGAAGGGAGATGAATGAAACAAGGTTGCAGCTGTTTTGTGGAAGCTGTCAATCACAGCCACTACTAGAAATGATTGAATGGCTTGCAGCTAATGAATCTGAGGGGGTTCTCTTTGTAGGAATGGACACATGGAGTTCCCAGGTAAGTGTTACAGCTGTAATCTTTTCACTACCCCTGTCTGGACTGCTCTCTAGTTAGTCTGTGGGGGGCTTCCCTGTTCTGGGGGAGGGAGAAGAGGAGTGTTGGGGGTGTCTGGTAGAGGAAGGGTGGGCAGGTTGTGCATTGTGGGGGGGGGGGGGGGGGGGAGCGGGGGGAGGGTGGCCCTCGGATTGACTTTGGGGACAACTCCCAAAGGAATTACCCACTTGACCCAATGCGAGGTCCACCACGTCAGGCTCACATTCGGTGAGACCTGTAGTAATCCTGCCCACGCGATTCCCAGCTCAGAGGACCGGAGAATCACAGAGGGCCAGAAAACAGGGTGCCGGACCTGCTAAATGGAGGTAAATGGGTCATTAAAACCCATTTGCATTGAAGTACATCCTCCTGGTGCGTGGGCGCGAACCTCAATCCCACCACCAGCGGCGCGTCGGAGCATCGCATTAGGATTGGTGTCAGCGGCCGATTTTGGTCCTCCGTCACATCTGGGATTTACGCAGTGGATAATCCAGAGCATTACATCTTCTGCATTTGTTTTATCTAGCCAGTCAGTTACCTCTTCAAAAAAAACTTGATCGGACTTTTCAAAAACTACTTGCACTTAACAAATCTATTCCTGATTAACTGATGCATTTCGAAATACTCACACGTTGAAAACTATTATTTTTTACTATTGATGAGTTAAGCCTTCTACCCAGTTAATATGGGTCAGATATCCTCTGATCCAGCAGAACTTTGCTGCTTACCTGGTTCAGCATCCTCACTTTTGGCTTGTACAGTCATTTTATATTCTTGTATGGATCCCGGCATTGTAACCTGCATTCTTTCTTTCATCAGTCATACATAATTCCCCTTAGCTCAATCAAGCAATATTTATTTTCTTGCTTAAACAGCAGCATAGATCGAGCACTGTTTTTGCACATAGCTTGAACAAACATACTTTTCTCACGTCTTTATATCAATGTATAATCTGCAGTTTTACTGTCATTTTCATATTGTGCCTTTGTGCCCTTCTTTATGTCATCTTCTCCCATACCTCCCATTGGGGCCTTGCTCTCCCACCAAAATCTAATTGTGATATTCCATTTTTAAAAGTTACCTGCATATCAGGGACCCGATTGCTAAATCAGATTCTTGTCAGTTTTCATCGAACCAATAATTACGAATATTATACACTGCACCACTTCAAACAACTATTCTTTTTGTTGATAACGTAAGCCTGATAAGCGATTGTGTAGCTTGACAGAGTTAACTGAAGTGCATTATGGCTGCCAAGTTGTTTTTGTCACTTTTAATAAAGTTGTGTTCTCGAGAAGCACACATTCAAAATCAAATATTTCTCTGATGAGAAATAAGTTACAATGAAGAGCCCGCTACTGTTTTTGAAGATCTAGTTTACAATATTCCAGTAAAATGATTCTGGAGAATGCTGCAACAGGAGTGAACCCAGACCACCAGCTGGGCACAGTGGTATGTCAAAGTGTAGATTTTCTTCCAATTAGGATTAGATTGTGAATCAACCAATCTGGATTTGATTTCCGCAATGCAGAGGGGACCACATTGTGAGCAGCGAATACGAGATGCTAAATTGAAATAGTGCATGTGAACCGTTGGGGGCGATTTTGAGCCGGTTCTCTCCATCTGTGAGAAACTCGGGGGGGGGGGGCTGAAAATCCACGGAGAGTCGCATAACGTGATTCTCTCCGGTGTGATAGTCTTTTGGAATCTTCCCCACCCCCTTGTGAGTGGAGTAGTGCAAATTGCGCTGCATGAGTCCAGGAAACTCATTTTAATACATTGGCATGTCATTAGTGAGCACTCTTTCCAGACCTTCACCCCTCACAGAATATTCACTGGGCACTGGCATGATGTCAGTGTCATTTACAACAGGTCTACAAAAGCATGTACAAAAAGGGATATCGGAGGCAGCCATGACTTCCCAGGCTCTTCACTGCTCAGGGTGCACTGGAGAGGACGTGGGGGGACACAGATAATTTCAACTTGGGGCCGGGGGTTAGTAGTCACTCATTCTTGGGGGGGGGGGGGCGGGGGAAGAGAAGGTCACTAGAAGGCCTTACTTTCCATTCATTTCCACATGCTTTAAGGGGGTATGGAGGCTGGCATATAGGCATGGCTTCCTGGGTACTCCTTGCTGGGCTTGTGGCCAAGTCACCGCTGAGGGAGTGTCAGGCCTTACTTGGAGCTGGAAAGTGGGTGACAGGAGTTGAATACTGAGGGTCAGTAATAGAGGTGACTGTGAGGGAACTGGGTGGGGTACCATGTAAAGTCAGGCTGAAAGGGCAGAGTGGACACCTCAGGAATGGCTTTCAACCCTGCCTCAGGCCTATTGAAGACCCTTTCACTTGGGGAAGTGCAACTGAACTGTGTGCAGAACCTCACACTCAGGCAGCACTCTGAGGACCAAGGGGTTCAGCTCTATTGAGTAGCAATTGCACTTGTCTCGGAGGTTTGTCTATCAGGAATAAGCGTATAGGGCTGTGAAATGGGAGAAGAATGGTGCCCCCTAGATGTGCGTTTGATATGCTCATTGCAGGCTTTACTCTAATCAGCTGTTCCTTCTCAGTCACAAGAGGCATCCAATTCATTGGAATGCAATTTCACCTTTTATTGGCAACTCAACAGTACCAATGGGATCTGCAGAATGAAGGAGAATTGCCACTGATTTAAGTCCCAAGCATTTACCCCAATGATCAATCAAGAGTTTCCATCACATTGGATATGTGACCCCCATAACAAGAATTCATGGTGAAGTCTATCATCACTCACCCCGTTATATGTCTTGACGGTGAGGAGGGGGGGGGGGGGGGGGCTTCTTTGAGGTTCTCTATGAGGAGCAGATGCTCCACTCAATAGCCTTGTCAATTAACGCAAGGAATTTAGGGCAGCACGGTAGCATTGTGGATAGCACAATTGCTTCACAGCTCCAGGGTCCCAGGTTCGATTCCGGCTTGGGTCACTGTCTGTGCGGAGTCTGCACATCCTCCCAGTGTGTGCGTGGGTTTCCTCCGGGTGCTCCGGTTTCCTCCCACAGTCCAAAGATGTGCAGGTTAGGTGGATTGGCCATGATAAATTGCCCTTAGTGTCCAAAATTACCCTTCGTGTCCAAAATTGCCCTTAGTGTTGGGTGGGGTTATGGGGATAGGGTGGAGGTGTTGACCTTCGGTAGGATGCTCTTTCCAAGAGCCGGTGCAGACTCGATGGGCCGAATGGCCTCCTTCTGCTCTATGAATTCTATGAATGGGGCTGGCGAGTTGGGGAATGGTCGTAAGAAATGTGACAATGAGACTCTTCTGCGAATTATGCAGGTGTGTGCCCGTTTCCTGTGGAGCATCCATGACTATTACATCTTGGGATGCCCGCAGATCCCAAATGTCTTTGAGGAAGAACAGCGTCTGGAAGGTTGGCTCCATGGGAAAAGTTGAACCCAACAAGGAGGTGGTTGATGACGCCAGTGCAGAGGCCACAAACTGAGGCGTATACTCACTACAACAAGGCTCATGCTGGTCGAGCAGGCGATCGGACTGTTGAAGATGCGATTCCTCCCCCACAGGGTGTCCCGCATTATTGTGGTCTGCTGCGCTTTACATTTGGATTTGTTTATTGTCACGTGTAATAATAATAATCACTTATTGTCACAAGTAGGCTTCAATGAAGTTACTGTGAAAAGCCCCTAGTCGCCACATTCCGGCGCCTGTTTGGGGAGACCGGTATGGGAACCGGTACGTGTACCGAGGTACAGTGAAAAGTATTATTCTGCGAGCAGCTCAACAGATCATTAAGTACACAAAAAGAAAATAAAACAAAAGAATACACATAATAGGGCAACACAAGGTACACAATGTAACTACATAGACACTGGCATCAGGTGAAGCATACAGGGGTGTAGTGTAAATGAGGTCAGTCCATAAGAGGGTAGTTTAGGAGTCTGGTAATAGCGGGGAACATAGAACATAGAACAATACAGCGCAGTACAGGCCCCTCGGCCCACGATGTTGCACCGAAACAAAAGCCATCTAACCTACACTATACCATTATCATCCATATGTTTATCCAATAAACTTTTAAATGCCCTCAATGTTGGCGAGTTCACTACTGTAGCAGGTAGGGCATTCCACGGCCTCACTACTCTTTGCGTAAAGAACCTACCCCTGACCTCTGTCCTATATCTATTACCCCTCAGTTTAAGGCTATGTCCCCTCGTGCTAGCCATTTCCATCCGCGGGAGAAGGCTCTCACTGTCCACCCTATCTAACCCTCTGATCATTTTGTATGCCTCTATTAAGTCTCCTCTTAACCTTCTTCTCTCTAACGAAAACAACCTCAAGTCCATCAGCCTTTCCTCATAAGATTTTCCCTCCATACCAGGCAACATCCTGGTAAATCTCCTCTGCACCCGTTCCAAAGCCTCCACGTCCTTCCTATAATGCGGTGACCAGAACTGTACGCAATACTCCAAATGCGGCCGTACCAGAGTTCTGTACAGCTGCAACATGACCTCCTGACTCCGGAACTCAATCCCTCTACCAATAAAGGCCAACACTCCATATGCCTTCTTCACCACCCTATCAACCTGGGTGGCAACTTTCAGGGATCTATGTACATGGGCACCTAGATCCCTCTGCTCATCCACACTTTCAAGAACTTTTCCATTAGCCAAATATTCCACATTCCTGTTATTCCTTCCAAAGTGAATCACCTCACACTTCTCTACATTAAACTCCATTTGCCACCTCTCAGCCCAGCACTGCAGCTTATCTATATCCCTCTGTAACCTGCTACTTCCTTCCACACTATCGACAACACCACCGACTTTAGTATCGTCTGCAAATTTACTCACCCACCCTTCTGCGCCTTCCTCTAGGTCATTGATAAAAATGACAAACAGCAACGGCCCCAGAACAGATCCTTGTGGTACTCCACTTGTGTCAGAACTCCATTCTGAACATTTCCCATCAACCACCACCCTCTGTCTTCTTTCAGCTAGCCAATTTCTGATCCACATCTCTAAATCACCCTCAATCCCCAGCCTCCGTATTTTCTGCAATAGCCTACCGTGGGGAACCTTATCAAACGCTTTGCTGAAATCCATATACACCACATCAACTGCTCTACCCTCGTCTACCTGTTCAGTCACCTTCTCAAAGAACTCGATAAGGTTTGTGAGGCATGACCTACCCTTCACAAAGCCATGCTGACTATCCCTGATCATATTATTCCTATCTAGATGATTATAAATCTTGTCTCTTATAATCCCCTCCAAGACTTTACCCACTACAGACGTGAGGCTCACCGGTCTATAGTTGCCGGGGTTGTCTCTGCTCCCCTTTTTGAACAAAGGGACCACATTTGCTATCCTCCAGTCCTCTGGCACTATTCCTGTATCCAATGATGCCATAAAAATCAAAGCCAATGGTCCAGCAATCTCTTCCCTGGCCTCTCAGAGAATCCTAGGATAAATCCCATCAGGTCCCGGGGACTTATCTATTTTCAGCCTGTCCAGAATTGCCAACACCTCTTCCCTACGTACCTCAATGCCATCTAATCTATTTACCTGGAGCTCAGCATTCTCCTCCACAACATTATCTTTTTCCTGAGTGAATACTGACGAAAAATATTCATTTAGTATCTCGCCTATCTCTTCAGACTCTACACACAACTTCCCATCCCTGTCCTTGACTGGTCCTACTCTGTCCCTAGTCATTCGCTTATTCCTGACATACCTATAGAAAGCTTTTGGGTTTTCCTTGATCCTTCCTGCCAAATACTTCTCCTGTCCCCTCCTTGCTCGTCTTAGCTCTCTCTTTAGATCCTTCCTCGCTACCTTGTAACTATCCATCGCCCCAACTGAAACTTCACACCTCATCTTCACATAGGCCTCCTTCTTCCTCTTAACAAGAGATTCCACTTCTTTGGTAAACCACGGTTCCCTCGCTCGGCACCTTCCTCCCTGCCTGACCGGTACATACTTATCAAGAACACGCAGTAGCTGATCCTTGAACAAGCTCCACTTATCCAGTGTGTCCAACACTTGCAGCCCACTTCTCCACCTTATCCCCCCCAAGTCACGTCTAATTTCCCTTCCCCCAGGGAAGAAGCTGTCTGTTTGTGCGTGTTCTCAGATTTTGTATCTCCTGTCCGATGGAAGAAGTTGGAAGAGTGAGTAAGTCGGATGGGAGGGGTCTTTGATTATACTGCCCGCTTTCCCCAGGCAGTGGGAGGTGTAGATGGAGTCAATGGATGGGAGGCAGGTTCATGTAGACTGGGCTGTGTTCACGACTCTCTGAAGTTTCTTGCGGTCTTGGGCCGAGCAGCTGCCATATCGGGCTATGATGCAGGCAGATGGGATGCTTTCTATGGTGTATCTGTAAAAGTTGGTAAGAGTTAATGTGGACATGCCGAATTTCCTTAGTTTCCTGAGGAAGTATAGGAAGTATCCGTCAAAGAAAGTTGTGCATTGTTGGTCTGAGGAATCGGATGATCTCCTACAGGACTGCTTAGAGTCAGTGGACTGGTCAGTATTTAAAAACTCTGTGACCAGCCTGACGCCACTACAGTAACTGACTTCATTAGCAAGTGTGTAGAAGACTGTGTGCCAAAGAAAAAAATCCGCGTGTTTCCCAACCGGAAACCCTGGATGAACAGGGATATCCACTGCTTGCTGAAGTCTAGGTCTGAGGCATTCAAGTCAGGCGACCCTCACCTCTACAAGGAAACCAGATATGATCCAAGGAGATCCATCAAAGATGCCAAAAGACAGTACTGGACTAAGCTAGAGTCCCAGGCGAGCCACACGGACCCCCGCCGTCTATGGCAAGGTCTGCAAGACATAACGGGCTACAAGATGAAGGCATGTAAAATCACTGGCTCCAATGCACCCCTCCCTGATGAGCTCAACGCATTCTATGCACACTTTGAACACGAGGTCAGCGAGAGCAAGCCCTCCACACCAGAAACCTCGGATGAACTTGTATCTGAGGTCACCATTGCAGACGTCAGAGCAGCGTTCTCGAAGGTCAACCCACGGAAAGCCACTGGCCTGGATGGGGTACCCAGACAAGCACTCAGGTCTTGTGCGGGTCAGCTGGCGGGGGTATTCGCGGACATCTTCAACCTCTCTTTCAAACAATCTGAGGTCCCTATCTGTTTCAAGAAGATGACCATCATCCCTATACCAAAAAAAAGCCAAGCAGCGTGCCTTAATGACTATCGTCCAGTGGCTCTGACATCCATCATCATGAAGTGCTTCGAAAGGTTAGTCATGGCACAAATCAACTCCAGCCTCCCGGAATGCATTGATCCACTACAGTTCGCCTACCGCTGCAACAGGTCCACAGCAAACTCTATCTCTATGGCCCTGCACTCTACCCTGGAACACCTATATAACAAGACGCCTGTGTCAGACTCCTATTTATCGACTACAGCTCAGCCTTCAACACCATCATTCCTACGAAACTCATTTCCAAACTTCATGGCCTTGGCCTCAGCTCCTCCCTCTGCGACTGGATCCTGAACTTTCTAACCCACAGGCCACAATCAGTAAGGATAGACAACAACACCTCCTCCACACTCATCCTCAACACCGGCGCCCCACAAGGCTGTCTCCTCAGCCCCCTACTATACTCTTTGTACACCTATGACTGTGTGGCCAAATTCCCCATCAACTCAATTTTCAAATTTGCTGATGACACCACAGTAGTGGGTCGGATTTCAAACAATGACGAGACAGAGTGCAGGAATGAGATAGAGAATCTGGTGAACTGGTGCGATGACAATAATCTTTCCCTCAATGTCAACAAAACGAAGGAGATTGTCATTGACTTCAGGAAGCATAGAACAGAACATGCCCCTGTCTACATCAATGGGAACAAAGTAGAAAGGGTCGAGAGCTTCAGGTTTTTAGATGTACAGATCATCAACAGCCTGTCCTGGTCCCCCCATGCCGACACTATAGTTAAGAAAGCCCACCAACGGCTCTACTTTCTCAGAAGACTAAGGAAATTTGGCATGTCACCTACGACTCTCTCCAACTTCTACAGATGCACCATTGAAAGCATTCTTTCTGGTTGTATCACAGCTTGGTATGGAGCCTGCTCTGCCCAAGACTGCAGGAAACTACAAAAGGTTGTGAATGTAGCCCAGTCCATCACGCAAACCAGCCTCCCATCCATTGACTCTTTCTACAATTCCCACTGCCCTGGAAAGGCAGCCAGCATAATTAAGGACCTCGCACACCCCGGACATACTCTCTTCTACATTCTTCCGTCAGGAAAAAGATACCAAAGTTTGAGGTCACGTACCAACCGACTCAAGAACAGCTTCTTCCCTGCTGCCATCAGACTTTTGAATGGACCTACCTCGTATTAAGTTGATCTTTTCTCTACACCTTGCTATAACTGTCACATTATATTCTGCAGTCTCTCCTTCCTTCCCCATGTATGGTATGCATTGTTTGTACAACATACAAGAAACAATACTTTTCACTGTATACTAATACATGTGACAATAATAAATCAAATCAGGTGCTGTTGTGCTTGCTTGGTGGTAGCGTCGACGGTTATGTATACCCCTAGGAATTTGAAGCTGAATTTGAAGCTGGAATTTGAAGTTACACAACTTGGCAGTGCAGAGGGGAGACCACCTGGACCAGGAAGAGATGAAGGACTGCCACATTTAGGGGAGGCACGGTGGTACAGTGGATAGCACTGCTGCCTCACAGCATCAGGGACCCAGGTTCGATTCCGATCTCGGGTGACTGTCTGTGTGGAGTTTGCACTTTCTCCCCATGTCTGTGTGGGTTTCTTCCGGGTGATCCGGTTTCCTCCCACAGTCCAAAGATATGCAGGTTAAGTGGGTTGGCTATGCTAAATTGCCCCAAGGCGAGGTTTCGGGGATAAGGTAGGGATTGGGCCTCGGTAGGGTGCCCTGTCTGAGGGTCGGTGCCGGGGGGAAGCCTCAGTCTTGGTGGTCATGCCCTCAGTATGAAAGTCATGAGCTGAGACATGCAGAGCACATCCCGCACCATGGCCTTCATTCGGACACCACCTTCGCAGTATTGGCCTCGTTGCGAAGGAGTGACTTGGATGTCTGAGGAGAGATGCTGACAACCTTTCCTGATTCACACGACTCTACCTTTGCAGTTCCAAAAGCTCAGGGATGACCGGCACCAGGGGCACATCATCAGCCAGAGGCTCAGCAGTGTCCAGGGCTCCAGCATTCCTCAGAGTGCCGGATCCCTGGGACGTCCCTGCCTCCACCTGTTGTGGATCATCAGCTGTGTGGTTCTCATCAGTGTGTGACCCGGAAGCCGGTCTACTGGGTAATTCCAGCGAGGTGTGAGTATCTGAGTTAGTGGAGGATGCGGGTGACAGCTGTGACGCCTCTTTAAGGGTTATATCTGAGAAGTTTCCTTCAGAGCTGCTCGGGTCTGGTGATTCCAGGGGGTGCAAGGATGGTCCTGGATGCTCGTCCGAATGCCCTACAAGGGAAGGGAGATGGCATTAGCACATCGTGGGTGAAAAATTATGCAACATGTCTACTCGCATGAGGTTTCAGGAATGATCAGTGCTGGCGGACTCCTGCTCCTCCCCACCCAGCTCAAGGGTTCTTTACTCATGTGAAGTCAGGTTTTGGAGCTCCCACATGACATGCCTGCTCACGCCTGTTATACTCAAGTTTGTCCTACGGAGAAATTGATGGGGAGAGTATAGGTGGGTGTCCCGCCAGTTCAAATAGTTGAGGAGTGGCATTTGTGGGGCTGGAGTGGGAATGGGGGTGTGAGGAGCAGAATTAACAGTTGGGGGCAGCATGTAAGATGGGGTGGGGGGACTGGATGGGTGTGGGGAAGAGGTCCTCATCACTTGTGAGCAACCTGCGAGGTGTCTGGCTGAGAGATCACCTTGGAGGTGTGAGGAGGGTGCAGTGAGAGACTGGAGATAGCAGACCTACCCTGGCCACGCGAAGAAGGTGATTCAACTTCCTGCTCTGCTGCCCATCTTCTGGAACTCACCAAGGCAGCTATTGCCTTCCAGGCGGGGGTGGAAACCCTGCTGGTGGGTCGCCTCCAGGACTTCCCACCTCTGCTGCACACCATCCAGGAGTCCGGTCAGGGCTCCCCACTCACAGATCTGGAACTAGTGCCGGGGAAGCGTTTATATGGAGATCCCCAGTGATTGCAGAGATTAAGTTCCCCCAGGGTGCGTGAATCAGCAGGAGGGCGTTCATAATGCGCGTGGTTCTCGTGGGAAGAAAAATCTTTCTTTAAAAGGCATATATTTCGATGAGAGTTCCTGCTAGTCACTCTATGTTTCTCACTGGTACTGACACTTTGTCATTTTCTGGTAAGATTCCATCCATTGTTTCCCTTCAGGACTGTTTGTGGCTTTGGACAGTAAGAGAGGAGGTGGAAGTGCAAATGTTGTGTCTCCTGTGTTTAAACGGAAACATACCGTAGGAAAGGGAGGGGATATTGGGGGTGACTGAGGTGTCGACCAGAACGTCATAGAGGGAATGGTCCCTTCAGAATGCTGAAAGCAAAGGATGTGTTTGATGGTGGCATCGCACTGGAGCTGACGGACATGGCGGAGGATGCATTGTTGGCCGGTGGGGTGGAAGGTGAGAGCATAGGGAACCTTATCATGGTTTTGGGAGGAACGGGAAGGGGTGACAACAGAAGTGTATGAAATGGATCAGACATGGCAGAGGACCCTGTCAACAACACTTGAGGGGAAACTTCAGATGAGGAAAAGGAAAGTGCTAACATGGAAGGTTGTATCAGCTGGACAGATGCGACAGAGACAGTAAAACAAGGGAAATTGATTAGATCCTTACAGGAAGTGAAGGTGAGGAAATATAGTCAAAAGTAACTGTGGACTCTAAGGAGTTATAGTGAATATTGATTTATATATGCCCCAAGAAATAAAGGCACAAACGTCAAGGGAAGAGTTGGAGAAGGATCAGGTGAAGGTGAGAGATGGTTGCAAGCAAAGTCAATGTAATTTTCCAGTTCAAAACCGGAGTAGTGCAAGTGTCTTGCATTGAGGAGCGCAGATACCGCTGAGTGTTGGAGGACTGTAGAAGGTTCCAGAGACAGGAGGCGAGCGAGGTGTGGAGCGAGTTGAATTGAAAACAAGGATGAGAATTTTAAAACTGGCATTATCAAATAGGCCACTTGTTACATACCCCACCGCTTTTCCTTTCATTGGTCCGATTCGCTACGGTCAGTTTTCCACCTCTGTCTAAGCTGAAAATGATCTCCAATAATTTCGAGGCTAAAATGTTTAATTCAAAACTGCTAGAATAAATAATTAAAGCCAAGTTGCTGCTTACCATATTTGATGGGAGGTCGACCCAAATCTGAACAAGTCATCATGCATTTCATGGATTATGCTTTCGAGTGTGAGAATGACCTTCAGAAAAATGTCGAATTACAATTTAAACTGTATATATTATTTAATGCACGGACTTTGGGATGCATTCTCAGCTGAGTGTTTCATGTTTCTTAACCATCATTAGGAATAAAGTAATAATCAGAACCACATCATAAAATTTTGATGTCGCAATATCATTACAAAATGAACCTTACCCAACAAAAGCCATAGCAATTGAAAAATGATACTAACTCATTTTTATTAAAATATCGGCTCGATTAAAAAATTATGAAAGGAGTCTATCATACTGTGTGAGCAGCTATGAGCTACATTACAATTAATTGGAATAATAATGAGGTACTGAAGCAGAATAAGTCTTATCAATGAAATCTATTTTGAAAATAATGTGCAAAAAGCCATGCGTAACATTAACATTGATTTCATGTTTCTGTGCATTATTAAAAATTTAAGCAATGATGGCGATCACGGTATAAACATTAAACAATTTATTTGGACCGGCACTCTGAAGCTGAATGAACATCAGTGACTGCAAGCAGGAATGCCTCAGAATCAACTGATTTAAATTCATTCACAGTGCCAGGGTCAGCAATCTTTCTAATTCTCTCATAAACAATGATCATTTCAATAAAAAGTATTCACTAATTTAACAGAAGTAAACAAAAACATGTTTCACTTATTCATATTTCTTTGTAGCACGGAAGTCAAAGAATAGAATGCGCCATGCCTATTATTAAAATTTCCATGGGCAACCATAAGACGCTCTGGGCCTCAAGGGCCTGGCTGCAAACTTGGGTGTGGGGTGGAGAAGTCTGGCCCAGCTGGCTGTGTGGCACTAAGCATTGGCGGACTGGGTAGCTGGGGAGCAGGTGTACTGTCATTTTGATAGAGGAGAGCTGCTGCTTAACCTACTCAATCCAAGGACACTATCAAGGAACTGCGCTTCATCACGCCTCTGGTTCTGTGCGAGAAGAGAATGCAGTGGTGAGGTGACACGCAAAATACCCCTTGAGTACTGACTCCCACAGCCAAGATAGCACCAATTAGAATTTCCATTGATTAGCAGATTTCAGCAGAGGCTCGATTGTGCTTGTGGCCACTATGTTATTGATAGAGCTGGCCACTCACTCCATGTTGGATGACCAGGTCTCCATGTTCTGCATGAAGACCCGACACATGATGGAGTTGGATTCCTCCAAGCTCTGCAATGTTGTGCAAGTGCTCTTTAGCCAGCTGCTCTGCGTATCAGCATTTCCTGGTGTGCCCTTAATCATCTTTGGTTGCCAGGGCCCATGGGGTCAGCTTCTACGTCCTCTGTACTGGAGCTGATGTGTGGTCTTGTCATCTGGTGATCTGGCATCAGTTCTTTCCTATCTCTCTGCTTTAGCTGCCATACTTGCTGCCAATGATTCACCCTGTGCAAGTCCCTCCCTCCTCTAAAGTATACGTGGTGCCAGTCCTGGGCTCAGATTGAGAGACTGTGCATCTTCAGGAAGAATGACCTCTTCCAATAAAATGTCACAAGAACATCCACATTTTCAGCAGCTGAAATTAAAGAGGTTAAAGTTTAGTTTTCAGTGTAAGGGTGAGTGGAACAAGATGAGTGGCTAGTAAAAGAAGTTACAGTTCATCATGCAGATATTGCAAATGGAGAAGGAAAAAAAGAATAGAAGTCAAGAACAGATATGTAAAAACACTACCTGATATCTCCTTCAGCGATGCTTCTCACCACAGCCATGCCAATTCCCACCTGCCCATGAGGTCCAGTGTGGGTTCTTCCACACGAGTATGCAGGCGGACTCAGATGCCTCATGTTACGCATAACCTTCTCTTCAAGAAAGAAGGAAGTCTGTTGATTATTTCTTGTCAGGTGTTTAGGGAATTTGTCTTTCATAGTCAAATTGTTTGTGTATTCTGTGGAAGTGGCAATGTTTGGATAAGTAAGGGGTGCAATTGGGTGGCAATAGAGTGGTCAGAGTGTGTGACTGGAGGGAAGAAGTAGAGTGGTATGGTGCAGTGATAGCAGAAGAGTGAATGGAAGCAGGGAGAGGAGAAATACTGGGAGCAGTGAGTCTGCAGGTAGGCGTGAGGAAAGGGTCAGAGCGCAGTATTCCAGCGAAGTCAATTGACTTTACCTTACATTGCAACATTGCCATTGGAGCTAAGCTTCTGGCATCAACATCAACTCCAATCTCTTGCCACAGGCAGCAGTATTTCTGGGAGTGCTTTTTACTTTGAGGTGGAAACAGAATCCCGTACCGATCCACTGCCCGTACCAGGATTTCCAAAGCAATATTGCAGAAACTGCGATGGGGACTAGATCTGCAGGTTTATGCTGCCACTGCTTTATTCGGAAGCATTCCTGCTGTCTGCACCAATTTCACTTCAAACAGTTTTGTTTTAAGGTTCTCTTTTTAAGTCTTTCCCCCCCCCCCCCCCCCCCCCCCCCCCGCCGCATTGGAGGCCTTTTATTTTGCTATTATTTCCCATACTATATTCAGTGTCTTGAACTATTTTCTTTGGTCTACAGGTGACATCCTGCAGGCTTTATGTAGAGATGAAAGAAAATGTCATTTAGAATTACAAAAGGAAAAGTACTTGGTTATTTGAAGATAATTTTGTCTTTGTCTCTAACCCAGAACCACATTTCTAATGATTTCTGGGCAGTCACTTGTAATGGTAGGGCAATCCAATTTTGGTCCAATCTGCAATCTGTTAATGTTGTTCTATTATCACCTGATTAGAAGTGTGATTAGAACCGTGCCATTCAGTCCCTCCGTCACCAGTTGAAAACATGATATGGTGCTCCAAATATAGTGGCTTGATATCGCTCTCTTAGAGTGCAGGCTGTCCTCTCTTTCTGAATTGAAACTGAGGGTGAGACTTTAACTCATTCAAAACCACTTCCACAGAGTTAAATATGGACCCTCCAAGTTCAAAGTTAAATTGATTAAAATTTAATAGGTTAGCTGAGTCACCATGCTTTTGTATTATTGTCAACCTTTGCTTTCCAAATTAATCTTGATCCTACAATGATCAGTTTTTAAATTTTTGCAGCCAGAAGGAACACGTGCACGCACACGTTGCCACTTAAACAAAAGTTTAGGAACAGCCATTCTTTAGTTCAGTCCCCAGGATAATGCCTTAACCAACCAGTCTCAACCTGCTTGGTTTGAATTTGAACAAAGCTGGGCAGTTAACTATTCCATGCTGCAGTCACCATGGCAATACCTCCACCAATTAAGAGTCCACTTGCCAACCGATCAGCACTCTCTTTTCATGCAGTACAAATTGTTGTTCCCTCGTTACAGCTGGTAATTTTTTGCAAGTTATCCTGATGGGTGATGTGTCATTTTTTAGCAATACTTTTTAATTTTTCCTTGGTATTTATATTATTGTTTACTATCAGTTACAGATAATAAAGTGCTAATTAACTAAGCACAGTTTATTTCTCATACCATTATACAGCACATGAACTTTTGGTGTTTATCTTATTCAATTTATTAAACTCCTGTCTGTACCTCAGCCTAAAGGAATGATGCACCTTATTTGGAAATGACTCACAGTGATTTGGATAATAATATTTAAACATTTACTCCAGTTAGGCTGTACTAACATCTAAGACTTGAAAACATCCATTAACATGAAGCAAAGTTGGAACAAAGTTATAGATAATTCATGAAACAGTGTAATGAAGCCTTATGAGATGAAAATGGAGATTATGCAGAATTTGAAAGTATGGTAAGAGAATCACATGATGACACTCAGGCTAGGGCAGAAACAAGTCGTGATCTCATCACCATATCTGCAGGGTGAATTATGGTCCTGTATTTCCCCGATGGAATAAAAGTAGCCATCAGACCCATATAAATATTTCTGTGCATTTCCTTTTTAGGAATCTTTTAGAAAAAATATATTGTTAGAGGACAAGCAGCAATAGTTAAGGAGCATTTAATTGTTCAGCTTACCGACTTCCTCCTTGATATGAGCAAGCTCAATGGAGAGCTCTTTCTCTTTGATAAGGACGCTTTCATTCTGCAAATAAGGATATAAACATTTAGAATACAAGGACTAGGCAATTGTAATAATAGGGCACTTTGGACTCTGCCCCCACCCAGTGAACCTCATGGAATAAAAAACAAGTTGCTTCTATAACAGGCGGGGGTGACCCAATCTGCCTAACTGTTACCCAGGCAATGACAGTGGAAATCTACTCCTGTAATCTGTACTTCCTGACAAATGTCTGTTCTGAGGTAAGTGTTCACAATCACAATTAACTACGCACATACACCCCTGGAGATTTTAGTTAATGTACTTTCTACGATGACCCCAACCTATCCTTTATCACAGTAACTCATTGAGGCCTTTTTATTAGCTACTAAAGTCAGGAGCTACCTTTTCTGAGACTTGCACGTCCAGAATTATCTCGGAGCTGCGAAACATTAAATAGTTACAGGAGATTAGTAAATTGCAAACTCAGAAATAATATGCAAATCAAGAGGCTCAGAAATAATATGCAAATCAAGACAAAAACCAAAAAAATAAGCTTCTCTTCAAATTGAAAAGCCAGAGATCTGAGATTGAAAAACTAACTTCCAGTGAAAATGAAAAGCAACCACACACATTCTCCCAGCCTATTCAAATGTTTATAAAATAACAGCGATAGTGCAACATTATTAAAATATAGGTTAAAATAGTGAACAAAACTTCGCTTTGGAGTTGACCCCTAATTATAATGTCACCCAGTAAGACAGAAAATGGTCAGATTAAGTTAAGATAGTGGATAGAGTTGTGAATTGAACTGCAGCTTTGCATATACCCTGGATCTTCAACATTTGCAATATAATAATATAAACCTGCCAGGCCACTACAAATAAAAATTGGGTATTTTTCCTCATAAAACACTTTTAGAATCATAAAGTCAACCCCAAAATTATTTCAACTGGGGCTGCACCATGACTTTAGTCTTCACCCTGCATCAGTGGAACAAAAAGAAACAACGGAAGCTCAATTACCCTCTTGTCCAGGCAGCCAAAGCAGTAATACTGCTTGCAACAGCAATGGCCCATCCTAGCAGGCTTGCTGATCCACAAGCCTGCTTCATTCAGTCGGTCTGCTCATAAGTCCTTTGCTGCAATGATTTTTAGTAAATGCTGCACACTGGCGACAGTAGCCACCGCTCCCCACTCCCCCAACCTACATGTGGCACTACAAACTACCTTATTCCTCCTAATATTTCCAGACACACATAAAGGGGAGCGAAGTATACAGGGAGGTTATCGACATCCTGCTCAGGAGGAGGTTACTGTGCCAGTGCATTCAGCATCAGACTGAGGCTGATCAATAAGGGTATGTCGCTGATTCCGTGACTCTTAAAGCTGACAGCTGGGGATTTGTAAATGTAATGCACAGAAACAAAAAGAAACAAAAGTCCACAACAAAAAGTATATAAATCGCTGATTTAATGAAGGAAATGGTTCCCTGTAATCAGCTGTGGCATCGATATAAATCTACATTCCTGGCAGCTGGCTGTAGCCATCAGTCGTGTATTTAAAATAGGTCCCTTTAAAAAGTCACTTTTGTTACACAGCCACTAGCTTCATTGTGGTAATGGGTGGGATTACAATAATTCAAACCCAGATATATGCAAGATACCTTTGTTTAGTGTACATAAGAACTAAAGTGGCACTGCACAGTACATCAATCAATTCGGATTTGTTCCTTCAATTTATTGCGTTCCGTTTTTAAGATTGTGTACACAGCCTGAATTTTACAACAGCAAAATAAATAAAAATCAGACTCCATCAGCATCTGAGAAGCAAAAAGATAGGTTTGTGTTTCACAGAAAGCTTTTGTTGTAGCTGACGTCTTCTCTGATGCAGATGTATTTTCTGTTTTTTATTGCAGGTCTGCAATATTTGCAGGTTTTTCTTTTTATCTCCATGTAAGCTGAACATAGAATCACTAAAACAACCATTCACTACAATGGGTAATGAAAGTTAACTTAAGAGATGGAGCAATTTAAAGTTATTTATCTCTTAAATGCATCAAGAGGAAATGTGCATTAATTACTAAGAAAGAAATGGCTGACATTTAAACATTATTGTCCTCCTTTCAGGTCATCAATAACAATTCACTGATAAGGGAATAATTTTACAGTGTTGCAACTGTTATTATATAGGCAGATTTGGCAGTTTTCTGTGCACAGTAAAGGTACTCACGAACAAAGGAGAACAATGATCATTTTTGGTAAAGACAGGTTTGCTAGCCATGTTACGTGAATTGCCTGATCTTTTATAGGGGAGATCTTAACAATCCAGCACCAGGCAGAGCCTCAGTTTATAGTCCTTCCAGAAAGACAACGGGCTGGATTTTCCAATTTTGCGGCTAAGCAACGACGCCGGCATGCGAATTGTGGCGTTATATGACGCCGAAATTGGCGCCGAACCCTCACCGATCCTGGGACCGGTGAGAACCTAACAGCGGCACCAGGTAAAACTCCCTGCTCCCATGCCAAAAGCCACCGGTGAATGGCCGGGTTCGTGGCTGCGCATGCTCACGGCGATGACCTGCAGCGGACGCGCCGTACAATATGGCGTCAGCCGTGCGCGGACCCGACCTGCCAAATACTGCCCCACAGGACAACCCCTGGCCAACTCCCACCACTCCTCCCAGCCCATGTGGAAGCCCCACCGTTCCCAGGCTCCCGGCCGACTGTGATAGCGCTGCACACAGTCTGTGGCCACCATGACAGGTTCCTGACCACTCAGACCACACGTCAACCGCGCGGTCGGGAACTCGACCCATTGGAGGCGGAGCATCGAGGGAGGGCCTTCCGATGACCCGCCAACACTGTTCCAACGGTGTGCAACGCGATGACGCCATTTCGGAGGGGGTTGGAGACTAGTAAACCGGCGTCAGACTGGCACCGCCCCCGATATGGGTGTCGGAAGGGATTCTCTGTCCGATCACCAAATTCGATATCGGCTCAGGGTAATGGAGAATCCTGCCCTACACCTTTGAAAATGCAGCATTCCCTCAGTATTGCGCTAAAGGATCAGCAGAGTCTATGCGTTCAATTCCTGGAATGGGTCTTTGGTCCCACCACCTTTTAGTGTAACATTATGAGCCCTGCAGAGACTGATAACCTTAGAAAAATAAATTTGAGCTTCCAGTTGATAGCTGAAAGGTTGACACAACAAGATTTCACATTTTAAAATCTTTACTGTAACAAAGAGACTAAACATAAAATTGACCAAACACTATTTTTGCAGGTACTTAACCTTTAAACTACAGAACAGAACATTCCCCTTTTTATTTTTAACGCAACCAAAAACAACTTCACAGGTATACCTGACATCGTCTCCTAAGGAGTCATTTGATTTTCCTGGGCCTAGTTCAATGGGATTCTTAGCGTCCGAGGGTTAAGTTCCATTCCTTTCTTATCCCAGCCTGGTAACTTTTAACCCCAGAACCGTCTTTCACAGTGAGGGTTTTTCCTGGAGATTCTCCCTCCAGTGCAGATCTTCCAACCTAATTTCAAGTCCTCACAAATTTGGTCTTTTCAATCCGAGCATGAGCTCCCATACACATTTCTGCACACTAAATAATAGAGCCTTTTGGCCTCCAGCTGAGTCATATCTGCCAGATCTTGACAAACCGCATCTATCTGTGAGTTTTCATGGATATCCACTCTCAAAGCCCATCTCCATGGTAATGTGAATCGCATAGGCCTGGTATCCAGGTGGCAATACGGATAATCTATCCATGAGGCAGCAGCTTTCTTTCAACTTAAATGGGCAGTTTAAAGAATAACTGCTCATGATCTGACATTTTCAACACCTTTCCAGGACTTTGGGGACCATCAGTCCAACCACTGTAAACATAGATGCTGCTGCCATTATCTCCAAGTGTGAACACCTTAAACTTTATTTTCAACAAAACAGCCTAGGCTGCCCCTAAATCTATAGCAGCCACATGGCCCAGGCCTGTTGGGCGGCACGGTAGCACAGTGGTTAGCACTGTTGCTTCACAGCTCCAGGGTCCCAGGTTCTATTCCAGGCTTGGGTCACTGTGTGAGTCTGCACGTTCTCCCTTCTCCCCGTGTCTGAGTGGGTTTCCTCCGGATGCTCCGATTTCCTCCAACAAGTCCCGAAAGACGTGCTGTTAGGTAATTTGGACATTCTGAATTCTCCTTCTGTGTACCCGAACAGGCTCCGGGATGTGGCGACTAGGGGCTTTTCATAGTAACTTCAATGCAATGTTAATGTAAGCCTACTTGTGACAATAAAGATTATTATTATTATTGTTAGGAAGACTTCAGAACAAGTCACATGACTCCCTTCATTGTATACAATCTGAAAGACACAGTGTAAAAGTATACATTTTATTATTAACCTCATATATGTAACAGTACTATCACTGAGCCAAGATGACACTATCTTCTTGTTATACTTGTGGTAGAACTGTGTATGACCTTCTTTGCAACTAATGACCCACAAATGTCCTAATTAGGTCCAAGACTTAATCATGTGATTTTCCTTCATAAAAATGAAGGCATTTATAGTTCAGTGAAATTCGATAAACTATGTTACCAGATGACAGAATCGTAGAAACATTAAAGACATGAAGGAGACCATTTGACCCATCACGTCTATGCTATTTATTGAGCTAATGCTATAATTATTTTACAAAGACACGGTTTTACACTGGTAAAACTGTCTTTTATTTTAACCCCTGGCAATTAAAAAAAAATTGATCATGGGATGTGGGCGTCGCTGGCTGGGACAGCATTTATTTCCCATCCCTGAGGGCATTTAAGAATCAGCCACATCGTTGTGGGTCTGGAGTCACATGTAGGCCAGACCAGGTAAGGATGGCAGATTTCCTTCCCCAAAGGACATTAGTGAAGCAGATGGGTTTTCACGAAAAATCGACAATGGTTTCATGGTCACCTTTAATTCAGACTTTTTGTTATTGGATTCAAATTCCCCAGATGTTGGTAAGGAGAACTTTGCAGTCAACTGGGCAGTGCATGCCTCCATCAATTTCATTGCCATAAAAGACCTGTCTGTTTTACCAGTATAATCTCTTTAATCTTTGTCAAATAATTACAGCATTAGCTCAATAAACAGCACAGGCATGGGGCGTCATTCTCCGACCCCCCGCCGGGTCGGAGAATGGCCGTTGGCCGCCGTGAATCCCGCCCCCGCCGAAGCCTCCGGTACCGGAGATTGGGCGGGGGCGGGAATCGGGCCGCGCCGGTTGGCGGGACCCCCCGCTCAATTCTCCGGCCCGGATGGGCGGAAGTCCCGCCCAGAAATTGTCTGTCCCGCTGGCATAAATCAAAGCTGGTATTTACCGGCGGGACCAGGCGGCGTGGGCGACCTCCGGGGTCCTGGGGGGGGCGCGGAGCGATCTGACCCTGGGGGGTGCCCTCACGGTGGCCTGGCCCGCGATCGGGGCCCACCGATCCGCGGGCGGGCCTGTGCCGTGGGGGCACTCTTTCCCTTCCGCCTCCGCCATGGCCTCCACCATGGCGGAGGCAGAAGATACTCTCCCCACTGCGCATGTGCGGGAAACTGTCGGCGGCTGCTGACGCTCCCGCGCATGCGCCGCATTTCCACACCAGCTGGCGGGGCAACAAACGCCATTTCCGCCAGCTGGCGGGGCAACAAACGCCATTTCCGCCAGCTGGCGGGGCGGAAATCACTCCGCCGCCGGCCTAGCCCCTCAATGTTGGGGCTCGGCCCCCAAAGATGCGGAGCATTCCGCACCTTTGGGCCGGCGCGATGCCCGTCTGATTGGCGCCGTTTCTGGCGCCAGTCGGCGGACATCGCGCCGTTGGGGGAGAATTTCGCCCATGATGTCTTTAATGTTTCTATGATTGCCATCTGGTAACATATTTTGTTGAATTTCAGGGGGCAGAGGCAGGATGCATGGGTACAGTAAGATAAAAGCAAGTTACTGCAGAAGATCGAATCTGAAACAAAAACTGAAAATGCTGAATGATGTCAGCAAATCTGACGGCATCAGTGGAGAGAAAGGAGCTAACGGTTTGAGTCTGGATGACTCTTTGTCAAAGCAAGAGAGAACTCGAAATAGGATCAAATTTGATCCCGTCAATTGCATCTGCGAGGATTCAGCACTGGGCCTTTTATTGGCTGTTTATGAATACTCTTTCGGCATCGCCAGGGACTCGGATTGCCAATGCTGATAGAGTGAGCTGCCTTCCCCTGCAGATCAAATCCGCAAACCTCCCTACGACGGACAAAGTGGTTGTAGTCCTGAAATTTATGGACTCCTTGCCCGTCATTGTGTCATGTATTTGTGACTGGACGCAGACCGCCCCAACGGTTATCAAGGTGCGGCATCTGGTGCCATATGGTGGGCAGCATCGACACTTACCAGGGGAGTTGAAAGCTTTCTCCTCCAAGCTCTCGGAGCTGACTGTGGAAGATGGTATCCTTCTGTGGGGCATGAGGGTTGTTGTTCCAACAAAGGGCCAGGCAATTGTGTTGAAGGACCTTTACAATTGGCACCCCAGAGTGTCCAAAATGAAGATGCCGGCGAGGAACCATGTCTGGTGGCCGGGTTTGGAAGCAGATATTGGCCCAACAGTGCTTGACCTGTCAAGAACACCAGAAGCTCCCTGTGGCGGCACCACTCCACCATGGGCAATGGCAAGGTGTCCCTGGTTCGTGTGCATGCCAATTTCACCGATCCATTCCTGGGATCAATGTTCCTCGTCCTGGTGGACACCCACTCAAAGTGGCTGGAAGACCACAGAATGGTGACGATCATCTCCCAAGCGACCGTCGGACAATTGCGCATTTCATTTTCCACTCGTGGAATCTCTGAGGTGCTCGTGACAGATAATGGGGCCTCTTTCATGAGTGAGGAGTTTGCCCTTCTTGTACATGAGATTCGTCATGTCTGCACTACCCTCCGGAATTGAATGGCTTCTCACAGAGCCGTGCAAATGGTTCAACGGGGACTAAAGAAACTGACTTCAGACTCAATGGACACCAGGCTGGCAAGACTTTTGTTCACATACAGGATCACGCCGCCCACATTAACCTCGGTGGCCCCCGCTGAGATGTTAATGGGTCGTACACAACTGAGCTTGATTATTCCGTCATCAGTGTGAAGGAGGACTGTAACCAAAATCTGCAAGGGCATTGACCAGTTTGACGTTGACCTCTACCATTTTGCACCTGACGATGCAGTGTTCATTCGTAACTTCAACGATGGTGCTCGCTGGCTCTCTGGGATTGTCATCTGACAAACAGGACCAGTGTCTTACCAGGCTCGACGGAATTTGGATCACGTTCGCTCACGCAGGTTGCTCCCTCGTGAGGTTCTTCGAAAGAAGCGTGACCTTGATCCTCCGGCCCAATTGTCAAACCAGCCTGCTGTGAATACGTCCAGTCTCTCTCGACGCCTACTTACCCGAAGTGTATCTCTCGACTCTGAAATGGAGACGCAGACCTCTGAGGTCTCGGACACCGATCAGCCACCTCCTGCAGTTCATCTGCCATGGTGTTCCTGCTGCGGACTATGTTCACCAGAACGGTGTATGCCAACCAATCCAGCTCATCAGCTCAATGAAGAATTGCCAGGATCGAAAAGATTCCGACGCCCCCCACCTGTCCTCCTTCTCCACCTCGTTAGTCGTCGGGTGTGGGGGGGGGGTCTTCAGACTTTGTGGGAGAGGAATGGAATAGCCCGCTTGGGGCATATGGGGTGGGAATGATTATCTTCCCCGTGGCCCTTGCGGAGTACGAGCTTCCCCGCTACGGGCAGGGGAGCTCTATTGACCTCCTTATAAAAGGTCGGCCATAAGGCAACAACCAGAAAAGAACCTGGTAGGGATCTACTGGGCTGTGTTTATATTGTGCTGTAAATAAAAACTATGTTTCTTTTCTTTTACTGAGTGTGGACTCCCTGTGTCGTTACGATCAGGTCATAAGATCTCGCCAGCGAGATATTGCACCCACTTCGTCCTTTGTGCCCATGGAATCGCGGGTACAAAATCCTGCCCAAAGTCATGAGATTATACCTTACAGACAATGTCCTAGCCACTACCATCACCATTCCTGAGTAAATCTTGTCCCACCGACAACAGATTCACCAAAGGCGGTGGCGGCACAATGGTATAGTCAGGGGGGTGTGACTCAAGGAGTCATTAGCATTGACTCCAGGCCCCATGAAGTCTCACGACATCAGCTCAAACATGAGCATATGAACATAAGAACTAGGAGCAGGAGTAGGCCATCTGGTCCCTCAAGCCTGCTCCGATCATGGCTGATCTTTATGTGAACTCAGCTCAGTGGGTCTGTAGCAAGTGGTGAGGGAACCATAAGAGGGAAAAATGTATGTGGCCTCGCCTTCATCGACCTACCTGTCGCAGGTGAACTTGTCCATGACACTATTGGTAGGAACAATCACAACTCAATCCTTGATTATGTCTCCACAATGAGGATACCCTCCATCATGTGTGCGGCACTACCACTGTGCTAAACAGGATAGATTCGGAACAGATATAGCAGCTGAAAACTGGATATCCATTAGACATAATAGGACATCAGCAGAAGCAGAATTTTATTCAATCACAATCTGTAAACTCATGATCCAGCATATTCCTCATTATCATTGCCATCACGCTGAGGGATCAATTCTGGTTAAATGTGTGTAGGGGATCATGTCAGGAGCAGCACCAGTGGCTTAGTGGTATTGCCATTGGACTAGCAATTCAGAGACTTTGGGGACCCAGGTTCAAATCCCAACATCGCAGAAGGTGAAATTTGAATCCAAAAAAAAAAATCTTAGACTTAAAAGTCTAATGATGACCATGAAACCATTGTTGATTGTTGCAAAACCCATCTGGCTCTCTAATGCCCTTACCTGGTCTCTTACATGTGACTCCAGCAATGTGATTGACTTTTAAATGGCCGTGCAAGTCACTCAGTACAAGATCAATTAGGAATGGCCAATAAAATCTGGCCCAACCCACACCCATGAATAAAAACAAAGCTAACACAAGGACAACTTGCATGATAAACAGCAGAAGTAAAAGCAAAGCAAAGTGATCCCACAACAAATATATCTGATCAAAATTCTGCAGTCCTGCCACATTCAGTCAGGAATGATGGTAGACAATCAAACATCTCTCCCGACTCCTCCTAGCCTCTCCGAACTCTTCTCTGCCTCTCCTGTCTCCTCACCACCTCTCCCGACTCCTCGCCATCTCTCCCATCTGCTCGCCGCCTCTCCTACTTGCCGCCACCCTCCTGGCTCTGCTTCCCTTCCCAACCATCCGACTTGCTGCCTCTTCCTGGCCCTCCCATTCACTTGTTCCCTCTCTTCTCAATCCTCCCAACTCGTCACCTTCCTCCATGGTCCCTCTGCTCACTGCTCCCCTCGCAAGCACTCCTACTTGCTGTCTCTCCTGTTTGTCACCTCCCTTCTGACCTTCCCGTTCACTGCCTCTCCTAGCTCGCTGGCTTCCCTTTCTGATCTTCCCGCTCAACCATTCCCACCTGCTCGCCAACTCTGCTGTTTGTTAATCCCTTCAGTTGCCACATCTCCCGCCGCTCCCTCTTGCTCATCAATTCCTGCCCCAAATATTTGCTGTGAGTGAGGGCTCCAGAGAGCAAACCAGGAGTTCTCGGGGGCCCTATGCTGGAGGCAGGAGACGTGTTCATGAGAGAGTAGATAAGGCTTTCTGCTCAGAATGCTTCACTCCTCCTCCTCCATTAGCGAGTAGCTTGCCTTATGGCCTGTGTGCCATCTCCCTCTTATGTTGCAGCCCAAAGGGGTACTGTTCCTGTATGACAGCCATTATTAAGACTAAGTGGTGAACCCAGATTCCTTCCAGGCACAGTCAACACCTTTGGCATGTGCATTGGCACTTCCTACAATCTTCACAAACTGTAACCAACTCCGCAAACACCCCTGGACTGCCACAAACCCAAACAGAGTTCGAAAATAATCATTAACTAACATGCAAGTTAATGATACTGCCTTTAAATAATGCTGGTGAGGGGCCCTTTGACCTGCTGAGCAAATCTGTGTTGTCAGGAAATAAGAATTTATTTGATTTCCGGCTGGAGGTCTGTAACTACAAGTCCTGATGCCCTGTGAGCTTCCACGCATGAGTGGATTGGGAGCAGGCAGTACGATCTTCAGGCCGAGGACGTGCTCAGGGCGCCTGGGTGGGAAAATAATTACGGGAAAACCCGACCACCAAACCCAGGAGTGGGGGTCCACAATACAGAGGAGTTCTGGGACCTGAGGCAGGTAGAGGTCCCGGAAAGGTAAAGGGAACACATCAGAGGACCAGGGGATAGAATCCATTGGGAAGAGGAGCAAAAAAGGAGGCTTGCGGGAATAAAAGTGCTGTGTTTAACAGGCTTCAAGTAGGCAGGGCTTGGGAGAAGCATTGGAGAGCTGAAAAGGTAACTGGAAATATGTGACTGTGCTGCGAGCCGTTGGGGCAAGGGTAGCACTTTGGAGCGGGAGAGGTCTGTCTGCTTGGTGTAGCTGAAGAACTGTAGTTGTGCCTGTCAGTTGGTACTGGAGTGCAGACCCTGGAATCCAGGGGAATAGAGTCTTGGGAAATGTATTTGAAACCCTGGAAGGTGATCAGTCATTAAGGCAGTGCGAGTTGGAGTGACTTTCTGAGACAATTCTGAGGCTAGATCTTCTAAAAGGGAAGAGAAAAGACTTGCAATTCCTCATGAGAGAGACAGTTTATACAAGATTGTATAACTTGCGATGGATACTGACATCTGGGCGGGTTGCGGAGAAATCCATGGGATCTGTCTTGGTTGTATCTGCCATTTGTTGTGCAGTGTGGTGTACTTGACCACAGTTTGCCTGTTAATTCACATGTAGAACAAAGAACAAAGAAAATTTACAGCACAGGAACAGGCCCTTCGGCCCTCCCAGCCTGCGCCGATCCAGATCCTTTATCTAAACCTGTCTTCTATTTTCCAAGGACCTACTTCCCTCTGTTCCCCGCCCATTCATATAGCTGTCTAGATGCATCTTAAATGATGCTATCGTGCCCGCCTCTACCACTTCCGCTGGCAAAGCATTCCAGGCACCCACCACCCTCTGCGTAAAAAACTTTCCACGCACATCTCCCTTAAACTTTCCCCCTCTCACCTTGAAATCGTGACCCCTTGTAATTGACACCCTCACTCTTGGAAAAAGCTTGTTGCTATCCACCCTGTCCATACCTCTCAGAAGTTTGTAGACCTCAATCAGGTCCCCCCCTCAACCTCCGTCTTTCCAATGAAAACAATCCTAATCTACTCAACCTTTCTTCATAGCTAGCACCCTCCATACCAGGCAACATCCTGGTGAACCTCCTCTGCACCCTCTCTAAAGCATCCACATCCTTCTGGTAATGTGGCGACCAGAACTGCACGCAGTATTCCGAATGTGGCCTAACCAAAGTCCTATACAACTGTAACATGACCTGCCGACTCTTGTACTCAATACCCCGTCCAATGAAGGCAAGCACCTCATGTTGATTGTGAATGTGATGATATACGATAGATACCGTCAATTGTTCCACATTTCTGATTTTATATAGTAAAGTTTATGTTGTTTGTTCAAAGCCGTAGAATGTTTTGGCTTTATTTTCTTATTAAGAACGTTGGATCTCAGACTTTGTCTACTTTAAACAAAACGTTACTGGTCCCTGACCAGATTATATCAAAAATCAGGGTGTCTGGTCCAGGATCATAAGTGTTAACTAGAGTAACAAGGTCCAAAATGGCATTAGACACTGGCTAATATCACAATATGCCTACTCTGTATACACAGAAAGCATGCTTGTAATGCCCGTCCTCACTAATACGGCATTTGCCACGAAGTGTACCAAAGGTAAGTAAGATGCACAGATATAACCAAAATGGCACCAGCTTTGCTAAAATCACTGACACTACAGACTCCAATTCTGCAGCATTTTTAAAAATTCAATTAACTTTAAAACACATAGCAAAGACCACATGTATATGACTGATTCTGGTGACTGCCTTCTTCATTTGTGGAAAATTGCAGTAGCAGACAGCTTATTACTACCTATCCCTTTGTGATATGTTACCAAGGAAACCAGATTCAGGAATTATGGAGACAGTAATACACTGATGAAGTTCCCCATGGCAATCCACTTCTGTGATCTCAAGTCTGGTCAAGTCTGCTCCAGATACGATATGGGGTTTGAAACTCAAGGTGAAGATTTAAAAAAAATGTTGACCTATTTTTTTTTAAAAAAATGCTACATTAGTCACGCTATTACTGTCACAATGCAATATTGTGTCAAGCTTGGCTCAGTTATAGCACTCATATATCTGAGTCAGAGGGTTGAGGGGGTCAGACTAAACTCCAGAGACTTGAACCCTTCAGTGCAGTACAGAGGGAGACATAAAGAAAACTGCAACGGGATACTAAGAAAGCAGCACGAGCTAAAGAATGGAATCCAAGAGAAAACTTGTGAGGGATTTCAAGGACAATACTAGAAGCTTTTACAAACATGTTAAGAAAAAGAGGGTGACTAATAGGCCCCTTATTAACAATACCAATGACAGTTTAATTGGAAAACAGAAAATGTCAGACTTACTGAACAGTTATTTTGTACAGTAGAAGGTAAGCATAAAGTATCAGAGATACAAAGAGAAACAAAAATAAATCAAAGAAGATACAAACCACATTAGATATCAGTCATGATTTAACAAACCATTTTCTGCGTGAATAGCGGGGTGCTTTTCGGAGCCTGCAGCGCCGAGAGCGACCCCACTTTTAAATGGGACTTTGTTTTTTTGGGGGGCCTCTGATGGAAACGCCCCGCTAAGGCCGCACTTACCTTTATTTCTTGCATTGATGAGCTCAGCTTGGCAGTGCAGTAAGAGGTCGTGGCGCCATTTTTAAATGCTGCCCTTGTCTCTCAAACCCACACCGCGACCTCTGGCCCCTCCCCAATGCTCCAACTTACCAATTAGGGGGTCCTCGAACCCCCCCCCCTCACCCCACCGCATAAGGGCGGGGCACCCCTACGCCCAATCCCCGGCACGGGAAACCTGGCGTCCGGGCACCTTGGCACTGCCAGGGTGCCCAGGTGGCTTCTGATTGGCTGATGGCTCTTGGAGGCATGTGACAAATGCAGGAATTTAGATATATTGGATTATAAACATTTGGAAATTTAAGGGTTAAAAACCCGGGTTAAACTGTGTTTGACTGCAGTAGTCATGTCTGTAAAAAGCATCTAGTTTTGCAAGACCAGAAAGCTTTTAGGAGGCAGAGTTTAAATTAGCCTGGGCTAATGCACTGTTGTTTGACTGGGGGGGGGAAAGAGTCCCTGGGGAGTTAATGTGCGCGATTTCACGGAAAGTTTTCTAAGTGTCATTTCAGGCGGGTTTGGCTGGGGGTTTCTCCCTGGCTCTGTTGGTGAGATCCCCGTCGCTCTTGAACCACACATAAGTCATGGGCATGAGAACAATATTAGTGTTAAATAAGGGGTCTTAGCGGGACATAGCCCCATTTTCTACACCAAGGAGCTTCTCTCGCTGTATAGCAAGAGAACCCCGAGGCTCCCACCGTGAACCCCGATACCCCTCAAGCCCCAATGGACGATAAGAGGGTTCCTGTTTCCCAACACCTGCGCAGGGCACCCCCGGCTCGATCACCAGCACACAGAAAATGCTAGTTTGGCATTTGGTCCTGTTAACCTGGCACCCTGGCAGTGGCACTGCCAGGATTCCAGACTGGCATTGTCAGGGTGCCTGGGTGGCACCAGCAGTGCCAGGGTATTACCCTGCCCAAAGACATGCACCTGGGGGCTTCTGATTGCCTGGCAGACCCCCACAAATGCCATTCCATCTGGTCTCCCTTTGTGCCGAACAGCACTCGCCCAAGGTCTCCGAGGAGATGCCATGATGTGGAGATGCCGGCGTTGGACTGAGGTGAGCACAGTAAGACGTTCTACAACACCAGGTTAAAGTCCAACAGGTTTGTTTCGAATCACTAGCTTTTGGAGCACTGGTCTTTTGGTGAGGAAAGAGCAGTGCTCCGAAAGCTAGTGATTCGAAACACACCTGTTGGACTTTAACCTGTGGTTGTAAGACTTCTTACTGCGACGAGAAGGGGATAGATCCAATGCCTATGGTAACTAAGGAATCTGCACATTCAAGTGAGACCAGCTGTCGCGCTTTAATATGCATATTTGCTAAAAAGTGATGTGGGCGGGATTTACATTGCAACGTCTCGCAAGATTGCGTTAGATGTGGTGAGACACTGCGAGCTGGGTAGATCGTGGGAGCGGGGTCTCTTGGCATTTATCGGCCACACTGTGCTGCAGCGAGCTGCGTTTTGGGCACAGTGTGGCCATTGGATCGCACCATTATTTTGGGCCGTGGGAAGTTTCTCTCCGGGCTAGCCCAAACTTAGAATTGTTTTCATCACTGGGAAGCTGAACTCCAGACCAGCTCCTCAGAGACTGGGCCACCTTTTGAAAGGGTGCCCCGATCTAAGTGAGCTCAAGAGTCCTCAACGCCCCTCCACCCATGGGCAATAGAACCCCCACACACATGGGCATTCCCCACACCCCCCAACTGAGGAACCCCGCTATGGGATCGCTGAGGGCTCCCCTTTGCAGACCTTAACAATGCCCCCTTTCGGGTCCCCCTTCAGGACACCCAGTCTTAACCCTTCCCAACCTTCTGGAGGCCCCTTCATACCTAACCTTCACCCCCACCACCCTTCATACTACCTTTCATGTGCATGGTACCCCTCAGGCCCTGAACTTGGCACTATCAGGCTGACACTTGACAAGGTGCTGGGTGCCAGGGGGAGAGGCAGGGGGCCACCCTGCCCAGTCCACTTTGGGGCCTCAAATGGCATGGGAGACCTTCAGGTGCCATTCCACCTGGTCCACGTTTATGTGGACCAGTACTAATTGGCACCCGCTGGCGTCTCCCTGGAGATGACGGGAGCCAATAGATGCCAGGAACTGGTTAGATCCGGTGTCAGCATGGCTAAGTGGGTTCTTAAAGCCACTTAACTGCGCCAATCGCAACATCTCACGAGATCTGGTTAGATCTCACAAGTCCTAACGGCCTTCAGGAAGGCCGGGGAAGGCCTCTCCTAGTATTTACCGGCTGCATCCCGCTCTGATTTCGGTGGGACACATCCAGTAGATTGCATCCAATGTATTTTCAATCTGGGGAGTTAATTTGTTTTCAGCTTGGGGAAATAATGTCATTGCTGTGTGGAGCTAAGGCATTTAGTCATTTTGAGAAAGATTTTGAGTTGAGTTCTGATCTGGCTAATACTGAGTCCACAAGTAAGGTCTTCTACTCTCACAGTAGGATAGTTAAAAAAGATTAATAGTATTTAAGGAAGTGCAGACTTGTCAGAGGACAAGGGGTAAGCTGAAACAAAGTAGGTGGAAAAGCTTTTATAGACATACAGCCGGAGTCTTCAGGGGCTCTAACCGGAGCCAAATCTGTTTTGGAAAGCAAGTATTTCTCTGTGCCATTGGGTTGTAGGATGGATTATTTATTTATTTATTGAGAGCTGTATGTTGCTTTTCTTTCTTATTATTTAATTGGGAAGTGAGTAGTATTGTTTAAGGGTTAATTGTAAGCTATTTTCGGGTGTGATGTTAAAGAGTTTAATATTGTGTTAATAATAACGTTTTGTTTTAAAAGTACCAAATCCCAATATTTTTGTGCAATCACTCCTGGAGCGAAGTATTCTTTCCGCACAGTCTTAAAAATAAACTAAAATATTCAGGTTTAGGTCCAGTCTCCTAGCCACTGTTGGGGTCTGGTCTGCGGACATAAAAGGCCGGACAAGGCCTCAGATGAGAAGTCCAACTTTGCCCCAATTGAGGTTCTAAAGTGGCCAATTAATGGTCACCCAAGGGTCATTTACCATCCAGCCTTAAATTTTAGACTGGTGGGAGGATTGAACTTGCATGGGGGAAGACCAAAAATGAAGAGTTACATCTCGGGCGGGCAAGGGCAGGTAGGGGCGCCTTCATCAGAAGACCCGTTATGAAGTTGGTGGCCTCAGGACCTGCTTCCCCCAAAGCCCCTCCCTTGAGAACACTATCGCCCCCTTCACGTCACCCATTGGCCTTCCCTACGCACTCTGGGACCCCTTGAACCTACCTGGGCTTCAGTGCCCGGACTCAGACTCCAGAGTGCTCCTGAATATCTTCCTCTGACCACTACAGTGCTGTTACTGCAGGGACTACAAGTCTCTGAGTTAGGACTTCTACCTGAATGAGGTCGGAGGTCCTGCCTGCAGCACTTAAGCCTCATCTGAGTGTGAAATGGCTGAGGGCACACGGAATCTGGGAGGGTCAGCGGGGAAACAAGACCCCATCAACCAAAAGATTCAGGCCATGATGTTAAAATATATTTTATCTACAAAGAGCTGCAGAGTATGAATGGCTTCTTAATTTACTGATGGTGGAAGTGTAAAAGTTAAAGCTTTGGCATCAGATACAGTAAAGACTGAGGCTGTTTAGCACTACAGAGTTCTAAACAAAATTGTTTCTCCAGAAAATTTATTTCGGACAAGTCTCTCAGAATAAAGGCTGAAAGATTATGTTTTATCCTAATACCCTAAAAGGGAAATATCAGATACTAGATTTTTAATGCAGGGTCAGGAACTTGATCCATTGAATCCATAAAATCCCTACAGTGAAGAAGGAGGCCACTTGGCCCATTGGGTTTGCACAGTCCTTCTGAAAGAGCACCCTACCTAGGCCCACTCCCCCGCCCGATCACTGCATATTCACCATGGCCAATCCACCTAACCTGCATATCCCTGGACACTAAGGGGCAAATTAACATTGGCCACGCCACCTCACCTGCACACCTTTGGAATGCCGGAGGAAACCGGAACACGCCCACAGGCACGGGAATATGTGCAAACTCCTAATGTTGGCATTTAACCCAGGCCCTGATGCTGTGAGGCAGCAGTGCTAACTGTGCCTCTGTGCCTGGATCATTTCAAGGTTTCAAGCAAGCACCATATCAGCATCAATAATTTGACACTACCTTGACATGCAAAGCCACTAACTGGGCCCGGAGATGGCAGCCATGGCTGGGCTGCCGTTGCCTAGATGATAGAGCAGGCAGACCAGCAGCCACATGGTTTACACAAGTTCACAAAAGCTCTTAAGTCCTTCATCTGTCCTGCTCAAATGATGGCAATTGTGTGTCACTGCTGGGCAGCTCACTTTGACTTTCCCTTTCGTTTTAAGACCTTAAATCAGCAGCCACAATAAATAATCACTGCCCGCTGTGCTCCCAACAGCTGTACACTAATGTTCCTCCGAGCTTTCGCTTCTTCCATATCTTCTCTTTGAAAGTGTCATTGTCCCTTTCCAGCACATTGTAAGAGTCCTTCTTATTTATTCCCTGTCTATTCCCTTATTTCCCCTTTCTTTTATTTTTGCCATTACATTTTTGATCCATGGATGATTTATGGACATGTGTCTTTAAGGCAGCTTGCTACTTTAATTCAAGCAGCAGCGGCCTGTGCCTTTAGCAGTGGCCTGTGCCTTTAATTCAAACAGAAACATGTGCTTGTAGACTGACCAACACCAATGACAGAGATTGGCTGGGACTCGGTTTGATTGCTTTGGCTGGTGGCCAATGAATTGAGCCAAAAGGCTGTGCTCTGCCCAATAACAAGTGGTGATTGGATCTGATCCCACTGGAATGTTTTCAGAGTCACAAGGTTCCATTTTGGTTTCACTTTTGATTCTGCAGCCTGGATGGAGCGATCTAACTAACTCTGTCCAGAGAATATATAATTAAACCTCTACAGATGGCCACTCTGAGGGCTGACTCTCTTTCCAGCAAGTTCCGTTGAGACTGCAAAGGCCTGAAGTCAAACCATGAGCTGAAAGCAAGGTTTGATGTGAAATAAAGTGTCAAGACAGAAAAGTTTAGGCCTGAATGCGAACCTCGAGCTGAAGGCGTAGTTTGATAAGAAATAAAGCGTCTTCAGAAAACCTGCTGTAAGTATCACATATTCTAGCCTGCGGGGACCCTGAATGAATGACTTTGCAAGGAAGACCATTACCAGCTGGAAACCAGAGGCTTTGGTCAAGTAATGTGCTGTGAACAAAGCCTGCTCAAGAACCACCATTTGAAGCAAAGACTCTTATTTTTTTTACCTTCATCCTTATTATTTTCCCCCTTTCCACCCCTCTGTGTTTGTCTGTTGTGTGTGTAGGTAGAGGATGGGACAGTTAAAGGCGGTAGTAGGTATTAGCATGCTGTTTTCCAGTTGCATTTACTGCATATTTCATGATAGTTCTTGGTATGAATAAACAGTAATTGTGTTTCAACTTACAAACCTGGTGACTGTAATTAGCGGACAGCGAAGAGCCAAAGACTTCGTGAATTTTTATAAGAGTTACTGGTTAATTCAATTGTGTTGGGATTCCGAGACAAGTGGGGCTGGAATTGACTGCGCACTTGTCCAGGGTATCATAACAGCCTTAACAAGCCCTACAATCAGTTAATTGGAGGCATGTCTATTGCCAGCTCCTCATCCCCATCCTCCCTTTGAAAACTGTAGCATGTCATGGAGGCATTGGGAGTGTGACACACCATCCCAGTGTACTATTTTCATAACGTACCCAAACCTGATTACTAAGGTGGGGGAGGTGTAAAGTCAAATAGCCACATAGAAGCAGTGGTTAGCATTGTTGCTTCACAGCACCAGAGTCCCAGGTTCAATTCCCGCTTGGGTCACTGTCTGTGCAGAGTCTGTACGTTCTCCCCCGTGTCTGCATGGTTTCCTCTGGGTGCTCCGGTTTCCTCCTCCCAAAAGACGTGATTGTTAGGTGAATTGGACATTCTGAATTCTCCCTCTGTGTACCTGAACAGGTGCCGGAGTGTGGCGACTAGGGGATTTTCACCGTAACTTCACTGCAGTTTTAATGTAAGCCTACTTGCGACAATAATGAAGATTATTATAGATCCATCTCAATTACCAAAGTGTAAGGGTCAGATAAGGTGATCTCTTTTAACTTTTATTTCCAGGCTCTATTTATTGATCCTACATATCGAACAGAAGAGAATCCTCAGACTTGAAGAAAATTCCCTCTGGCCCCCAAGTCATTGAACATAAAGCCTGCACTCTTCATGAACCAAGGGAGTCTCTTATTCTTAGTATGAAGATTAAGACCTCTGTTAATATTATTCTTAGTTTCATATATAACAAATACTTTTTAAAATAAATGGATTTTTAAGCAAAAACACTAGCAAAGATTAGCCGCAGCTGATGACAAGAAAAAATTGATTAAATTTGTAGCATATAAATTCAACTGATATAAAAATGTCAAAAAATCAAAAATGACTCTCATAAAACAAGTGATTTTTGACATTTATATTGGAGCAATGGTAAAGCAAGGTAACATTTTTGTACAGTGGAAATAATATTTTGGTACTAAATCTTTGTCACAGAAAATGAAATTTTCCTTCTAGATTTTAACCTTGCTCATTGTGGAAATGCCACCATTAGAAATAACAAGCGTGAAACATTCGGTGAGCCGCTGGTTAATGACATTTTATAAGGCACATGGAGGACCATTACTGGATTAATGTGCCTCATCTGCGTGTGTAGCCACAAGCAATTATTAGAAAACAGCACCTGATCATGGTGAGATACATATCTTTTTTGTTGCACTCGACTGTGAAGAATGAAAATGTGTAAATGGCTTACATGCATGACTTTTCTTTCATTGCTAAGCATCACATGGCTATAGATTTATAAAAACAAAGCTGGTTTTCAGTAGGTGCATGGGCATTCACAATGGCTGGGGTTTCCCGGTTCCGTCCGTCGGGTATCGGCAAGGGCAGGACCGGAAGATTTGGAGAGCAGCCACAGGCGGAACTAGAAAATGCTGCCCCGTATGTCATGCAGAACCATGCACTAAATGCTGAGTGATCATATTGGCAATAAATAGAGTCCAATGCTTTTAGATTTACTGACTGATAAATAATATTGACAAATTATTTTCTAATTTTTTGGACAATTACAAATAAAACGTCAGAGCTAAGGTTCAGGTCAGTAAACACAATGGGCGGCAATCTGGCAATCCCCCCGGCAATCTCACCCCCACCCCTGGCTTGTTTTGCAGTGGTGGAGGCAGCCCGCCATTGGGCAGCAGTGGGATTTTCTGGTCCTGCCACTGTAAACAGGGTTTCCCGTTCTAGCCCCAGTGGCGGGGGTTCACTGTCAGCGAGACCAGAATGGCCAGAAAATTTCAGCAAATGCCTGTCCTAAGTACATATTTTTCTCTGTACACTTTAAGGTCAAACCCTTTGATTAAAAATTTTGATTTCTATAGGTAGTCTCTCAAATCTGGCTATCTGAAAACTGGAGTTTGCATATGTGCAGTGTTGTGCTTCCTGCACTTCCAGTAGGCCCAGCAACCTTTGACTCCATTTAACCCAGCTTGGCCCAATCCACCCAACCTGCTCTTACTTATCATTTTATTAATTCCCCCCACCCCCACATGGCCACATAAGCTTCAGGCCGAAAACCCCACGCCAAGACTGCATAGGGTGATTTGGGTGCACTCTCCCCCCTCCACACGTTTGTCAGTGCATACCTCTTTCCCCTTCCACCACACACAAGGGGAAGCCCTCCTCCCACATTGGAGGAGGGTAACAACCTGGGAAATGCCCACCTCCGTGAACGCTGGCGCTGCCATGGTGCTAGGTGGAAATGCCCAGCCTCAGACCTCAACGCCAGGGCCTCCAGGCACCACTGTACCCCCGGAGTGGTCATCACGACTGGTTTTTGTTTTCGAGAACCAGAAGTGATTCGTGTCAGCGTGACGTTACGCAGCCAGGGGCGGGTTGCATTCCACGATGCCGGACACTACGCCATTAAGCTGTTTAATTACATTCAAGTGCATGTAAATTTATGGAAATCCTGATCACGTCAACGGCGGGGTTGGGAAAGATCTCGAACTGAGACCTCGCCGGCATTAATCCCGTAGGATTAATGCCGGATTTAGCAGCCATGGATGCGGCTAATGGACCCGAAATCTTCTGTTTTTTTCCAAACCAATAAAAATAAACTTATTCACTTGATTTGATGTGTCTCCTATTAATTGAATTAAGGTTCCAATTTTGTCCTCCTAAAACTTGCAAGATTGAAATCCGACCCTGTCCCTGTATTTTTTCAATTCTGGGACAATAAACCAATTTTTAAAAATTGAGTTGGTGGAGTACCACATATATATCAGTGAAACCAGGATATGAATTCCAATGGTCATTGTAGCCTTGATTTTCCGATTGCTACCATTAGCCTGCTTAAAACCACTGTTACAATAACAGTGACTGGGGAATCTAGATTTAGGTGCAGCAGCATGCTAAGTATATTTGAAAGATTTCCTCTGGTCAGTATTTCTAGCAAATCATAAACACATTTTAAAAGCACGTGCTTACAGCCTGTTACGAATAATGAATGGCAGAAATTTCTACAAATGCATTTACGTTATTAGATAATGTTCAAAATTTTTTTTTTTTTAACATTTGTGCGGAAATGACTTTTTTAACATTTACCACTTCAGCATTTCTTTCAGGAATACTTACACATGATTAAAGCATCATTCATGAACAGCCACTATACCTGGTGTCAAGAAATATGGATCAGTACTGTTAAACGGTTGAATGTATATATTTTTATTTTTTATATAGATTTTGCCAAGCTTTCATAAATTTTATGATGCCCTTATGGATAAACAGAGTCAAATCCCTCCTCCCTATTTCAAATTGGCTTATCAGTTTTGTGACAACTCCATTCATATTTTCTCTACAAAACTATTCTGAGCAGCCTTATTAAAAGCAAACAAATATAAAAAAAAGATTGATTGATTCTTATGGCGCAGGTCTCTACAGCCACATGAACATTTGGCAATTTGAATAGACTATTTTATGGGGACAAACATCAGACTCTACTGGGAAATCAAACGTTATACCATGATAAATCCTGTTTTCAAGGTGCATTTCAATAAAATATTAGCATAGACATGCTACTCAATTTTGCTTGCTCTGTCCATTTGGCAGTTCATATTACGCAATGTGTTCTTTGTACATCTTTTGTGCATATATATTGTATAGAATATAACCAGGGATTATTTATCAGACTACTTCTTTGAAATGAAATGAAAATCGCTTATTGTCGAGTAGGCTTCAAATGAAGTTACTGTGAAAAGCCCCTAGTCGCCACACTCCGGCGCCTGTTCGGGGAGGCTGGTACGGGAATTGAACCGTGCTGCTGGCCTGCCTTGGTCTGCTTTCAAAGCCAGCGATTTAGCCCTGTGCTAAACCAGCCCCTTGTTATCTTTGTTTGCAGGCTGTAGGACACATACACTTGGCTATTCCTGAAGATTAAATGTCACAATTAAATTAATTTATTTCCAATCAGATTAAGGTTTAGCTTCCTCGTGAAACTCTTAATTATTCTGATGACTTGTTAAATTGACCACAGATTAAAAGTGGCGGCAACACATTCTAGCATCAGTTGCTAAAAATAGTAACCACAATAATAATCGCTTGATATCTTGCACCTGTGTATTATACAATTTATGTTCAATTTTGAGCAAATTTTCAAAATACTGTCAAGAGTTCAATGAAAACGTTCAAAGAAGAAGAACTTTTGTTGCCACAAACCAAATAAGGTCTGGTCCAATGAAGTAATCGAATAAACAAAATCATCAGCAGAGCATAGGGTGTCCTTATATGCCGATGACTTATATGTGTCAGAACCAAGTGTGTCAACAGGAGAATTAGGACACTAAAAGATTTATTTCTTGGGGGTCGTTTTGCGGGATTGAAGGAGCTGGAAGCGAAGTATGGGCTGGAGCAGGGGGGAAATATTTAGAGACATGCAGGTTCGAGACTTTGCTAGAAAGGAGATACAGAACTTTCCAGTAGGGCCGGCTTCCACATTGCTGGAGGAGGTACTGACGACAGGTGGACTGGAGAAGGGGGTAGTATCGGTGGTGTACAGGGCTATTTTGGAGGAGGAGAAAGTGCCACTAGAAGGGATCAAGGCAAAGTGGGAGGAAGAGTTCGGAGAGGGTATGGAGGAGGGGTTCTGGTGTGAGGTGCTCTGGAGGGTGAACGCCTCCACATCCTGTGCGAGGTTGAGGGGCGACCTGATAGAGGTCTACAAGATTGAGGGGCATAGACAGAGTGGATAGTCAGAGGCTTTTTCCCAGGGTAGAGGGGTCAATTACTAGGGGGCATAGGTTTAAGGTGCGAGGGGCAAGGTTTAGAGGAGATGTACGAGGCAAGTTTTTAAACACAGAGGGTAGTGGGTGCTTGGAACTCGCTGCCGGAGGAGGCGGTGGAAGCAGGGACGATAGTGACATTTAAGGGGCATCTTGACAAATACAGGAATAGGATGGGAATAGAGGGATACAGACCTAGGAAGTGTAGAAGATTGTAGTTTAGTCGGGCAGCATGGTCGGCACGGGCTTGGAGGGCCTGTTCCTGTGCTGTACTTTTCTTTGTTCTTTGTTCGGGCTGATACAGCCGAAGGTGGTGTATAGAGTGCACCTTACAAGGGCGTGGATGAGCCGGCTCTTTGAGGGGGTAGAAGATGTGTGTGAATGTTGCGGGGAGGCCTCGCAAACCACGTTCATATGTTTTGGTCCTGTCCAAAGCTTGAGGATTACTGGAAGGAGGTGTTTAGGGTAATCTCTAAAGTGGTGCACGTTGTGGTGTTGGGTGCTCTGGTGCACAGATGAGCCAACACAGTTGTATGTGGTACAACTCTATTTTATTATAACTCTTATAATACAGTTCGTTCTGGATACTCTGCACGTGCTGTCTCCCTAAGTGTGTTTGGCAACAGATGTGTCCTGGTTCTCCTCTGCAGCTAATACTGACCACCGGGGGTCGTGTCTGTGCTTTTATATCTTTCTGTCATTGGTTGTGGTGTTGTGTGTTCTGATTTGTCTGTTGGTGTGTCTATCATGATGTGTGTGTTTGAATATCATGACATCCCCCCTTTTTACAAAGATATGTGCCTACGTGGTTATAAATATAATTGTGTCGTGAGTGCATCGAAGAGTGTGTGTGTGTGTTATGTACAGCGTGTGTATACGACGTAACTATTTACATGGGGCGATGTCGGGTGCGTCACACTAACAAGGTTGTACCATAACAAAACTTGGATGCGAGAGAAAAAAAAAACTTGAACATTGGTCTGGTCAGACGATATCTGGAACAATAAACAACAACAGGTTATAATACAGAAGTGTTTGACTTTTTGAACGTATGAACAGCGTTATAAGTCCAGTCTAATGGGTGACCGCCTCAAGAATGGGCTGGTCCTCAAGCCGGTTCAGCTGTGGAGATTTGGGGTCACACTGGTTCACCTTGGACTGTTGGAGGTGATGCTGTTGCCGAAGTCTCTACTTTACCATTTGTTGTACTTCGTGCAGTGCTTGGTTTTTTCATTCGTGCAAATATAACATTCAACATCTTTGTTAGTGGTGCCTTGGCTGTGGTTTGGTTCTGGTGGCGATGGAAGGGGCATGATCCGTGGCATCTCCACGAAGTCATCCTTGGGAACCAGTGGAGGATCCGGCGTGTGCGTACGGTTCAGTTGCGAGCGTGGAAGGCGGCGCAAAGCTCGCTGATTGCGCCTACGCACCAATCCATCCGCCCTGCATGCCAGGAACAAGGTGGAGTCTTTTTCTTTTTATGTTTGTGGTGGACGGCATCTTGTAGCCGATGGGTCGTCGCCATCGAAGTAGCACCATCACTAATGTCATGCAAGGCGATGACTGTGCCAGATGTGGAAGTTGGCCGAGACCGTGTACGCTGGTTCCGGCCACCTGCTGTGCCGGAAGGGCGACTCCGCAGAGAAACGTCGAAGCATGTCGCCTTGGAGAGAGAATTGTTGCTCGCATCAACGTCTGGCGATGGCGCGAATTGGTGTGTCCATCTTGGACCGCCGGTGCTGGTTGCCACTGCCGACCCAGTGGGACTGCCACGCGATCCATTCCCTGTCGCCGTGGCATCCGCCGTCACCCTGAGCGTGCCATCACCGAGGCCGTGACACCGCCCGTCCGGAGCAAGGTCTGGCGTGCGCGAATCAGAGTCGGCGCTTGGCTGCTCCCCATCTGGAGTCCGGTCTGCCTTCCGTCGATGCCCCCCGTCCGGAGTCCCAACAGGTTCACTGGAGGCAGCCGAGATTCCCTGAAGCTGCACTTCTGGAGTCGGAACATGCAGGAATGCACCAACCAGTGGAGAGGGTCGAGCCATCGAGGGTGGAAGCGGTGCGCCGCCACCGCAGTCGTCAGTGGTCCCACCGTGATCGTCGAGTGCCTCGGTACGCACTAGGCGAGGTCCGTCACCTTGCACCTTTTGCATGGGAAGTGGGATGCTGTCGTCACTCGTCTCACATCCCGTGGATAGATCGTCATTAGCAGCTTGCTGTTCACTAGGGTTGGGTAAATTGTCAGAGTTTTCATCTGGTGGTGCACACCATGTCGGTGGACTGTCATTGTCTTGCCGTTGTCCTTCATTTGGGCTTTTCTTCTTTGGAATTTTAAATCTTCCCCCAGACATTGCAGAACCTTGTTTATTACCCCCAAATTCTCCCATAGGTATGGTCTCGAATATAGGATCCAATGTTTCTATCGACATTGTACTATTTTCCAAAGAACATTCCGTTTCACTTTTCTTCTCAGGTGCCTCATATGTATCTTTGTCTAATGTACATGCCTTCATGGTCTCTGGGTCGGATTTTGCTGGGACTGGCATGGTCACAGTCTCTCTTTTACTGTTCTCAATTGCCCACATTATACTCCCCATACATAACTGCTTAATCACTGGGGTTAGTGTGGTACAATGGATAATCGGGTCGACCTTATCTGCATCTTCACCATTAGTGGAAAGCACACTTGGTTCACTTGAAACTGCTGTGGGTTTTAAATTCGTTATCTGGCTACTCGATGTCGGTGTCCTCAGGATTCTTGCTCCAATGTTCTGCTCAATAATCAGTGGAGCGTGTATAGGTTCAATGCAATTAATGTTCCCCTCAAGGTTTGAAGAGTCATTACTGACTAACTGCTGGTCTCCGAAGTTGGGATTTTGCGGTGTTGTGTTGAAGGGAGACATTTGTCCCTGCTGTAGATATGATTCAGGTTGTGTTATTTCCATTACCTGAGGATCAATGTCTTGTCCATTTTTTCGATCCGTACTAAAACACTGGCAATTCTCAGTCTGCTCCTTGCAAGTTAAACATTCAATTAATTTCGTTAGCAAATCCTCAGCATCCTTCTGTGGCCATGCAGCATTATTAATCTCTGTTCGGCTATAATGATCCTGAAGGTCAGCGCATAAACCTTTTTTCTTCGGGCTTGGACGAGGCGATTCCTTTGGCTTGTCTTCAGTTGGGCTTGAACAGTCTTCAGCGCTGTGCCCTTCATTGTAGCATGAGAGACCGTCATGTTCATGCTGCTGTGTAGTGGAGCATGGTAGGCTGTTATAGCCTTCTTGCTGTTCACGTGAGCATGGCAGACTTGCATCGTCTGCCGCTGGTTGGTCAGGAGAGGTTGCTAGACCCTCATGGTCTTGTTCCTGCAAGGACTGCGCTCTGGAGTCTTGCGTTCCTTCCATCGTGGAGTCCGTCCACGAGCTCTCTGTGGAGGCTTGTGACACTGGAGTCACTTCTTGTTCGTGCAAGGACTGCGCTCTGGAGTCTTGCGTTGCTTCTATCGTGGAGGCTGTCCACGAGCTCTCTGTGGAGGCTTGTGACACTGGAGTCACTTCTTGTTCGTGCAAGGACTGCGCTCTGGAGTCTTGCGTTGCTTCTATCGTGGAGGCTGTCCACGAGCTCTCTGTGGAGGCTTGTGACACTGGAGTCACTTCTTGTTCGTGCAAGGACTGCGCTCTGGAGTCTTGCATTTCTGCAATTGTGGAGTCTGTCCACGAGCTTGCTGTGGAAGCTTGTGACACTGGAGTCACTTCTGGTTCATGCGAGGACTGCACTCTGGAGTCTTGCATGTCTTCTTTCATAGAGTCGGGAACGTTGAGCGGGACGTGGACCACGCTCTGTGTGGCAGCAGGGCACTCTCCGTGTGCTTGCACCGCTCCCTGTCTGTTAATGTCAGGCTGCAGCATCATCCGGTACTGATAAGTTGGAACGTCATATCTGCTGGATTGAAGATCCTCAAATCCGAAAAATGAATCCGCATCTGCGTCGGATTCAATGTGGGGGCCGCCAATGTGCAACACGAAAGGTTCGTCCGAGTCATAGTCATATAGGACCACGGAGCTATCATTGGGCTCGCGAGGTCCGGAAACACTGTAAAGATCGTCATCGACGTATTCAAGGTCGGAATTATCGGCTTGTGCGTAGGTAACTGCTTGTTGGAGGGTTCTTCGGAGGTCAAATTCATCTCCTGGGTCAATTTGCGGCACTGTGCTGTCATTCCAGGTGAGGGAAGGTTGTTTTACAGCTTTAACAGATTTTTGTTTTTTTGATTTGGGACGTTTCCCTTTTAAATTGGATTTGGGACGTTTCCCTTTTAAATTGGTGCAGTCTGGGGCCTCTGACATCCTGACGCTCGGTATGTAGCACGTAGGAAGCGACTGCGCATGCTCAGATCGCTGTTCCTTTAACGATGGCCGTTTTCTTGACTGCGCATGCGCAGCATCTCGCGCATGCGCAAACGAAACTTCCGGTTCTGCGCACTGCTCGCGCAACTGTGCTAGCGTGATACCTTTAGCAAGATGGCCGCCGACCTCGACCCAGCCTTCTCTCAGGCCCGGGATTTCGGCCTCTGGGAATTCGGGCTCCGGGATCCCAGCCACGAGGTGAGTACTGCAGCTTTTCTTACCTTTATGTGCCGATTGGATTGCGTTTTCTTCACAGTACTTGGAGAATTTGCCCAGGACTGCCTGGTAATCGTACCTTTGCTGCCTCCTGAAGAACCTGAACCTTCTGAATATTTCTCTTGCCCTTGCACCGGCGATGGTGAGGAGAAATTCAATTTTTTCCCTATCATCCAGGTCTTTGAGTTCAGCTGCCACCAGGAACAATTCGAACATTTGCCGGAATCGCCGCCAGTTTTCGCGGAGGTCGCCGTGGCACTGGAGCGGCTGCGGAACCGGGAGCTCGTACATCATGCCTGGGCACTGCTGGTTGTCTGTGTACACGGAGGTATGCCGGCAGGTATCGATCCACTCCTGTACCATGTGGTGTTGGGTGCTCTGGTGCACAGATGAGCCAACACAGTTGTATGTGGTACAACTCTATTTTATTATAACTCTTATAATACAGTTCGTTCTGGATACTCTGCACGTGCTGTCTCCCCAAGTGTGTTTGGCAACAGATGTGTCCTGGTTCTCCTCTGCAGCTAATACTGACCACCGGGGGTCGTGTCTGTGCTTTTATATCTTTCTGTCATTGGTTGTGGTGTTGTGTGTTCTGATTTGTCTGTTGGTGTGTCTATCATGATGTGTGTGTTTGAATATCATGACACACGTGAAACTGGACCCGGGCCCTCGGGAGGCCATATTCAAGGTGTCGGACCAGCCGGGGTTGGAAACGGGCGCGGAGGCAGATGTTGTAGCCTTTGCCTCGTTGATCGCCCAAAAGCGGATCCTGTTAGGGTGGAGATCAACCTCTCCACCCTGTGCCCTGGCATGGCGGGGGGACCTGATGGAATTCTTAACGCTTGAAAAAGTCAAATTTGAACTGAGGGGAAGGATGGAGGGGTTCTACAATTCATGGGCGTTATTCATTATGCACTTTTAAGAATTGGATCACATCGGACATTAGGGGGGTTGGGGGCAGGGAGGGTTGGGGGGAGGGGGTCTGTATGCGTTAATGGTGGGGTGGGTGATTCCTGATTCCTTTTTGTCATTTGTTTATGTTAACATGCGGGCTCATGTCGGGGGTTTGGTGGGAGGATGGAATCGTTGTTGATATGGGGATTGACATTACATTCGTTACTGATTATTGTTTATTGTTGGGTGTAAATTTGAGAGAAAATGTGAAAAAGGAGGAGAATAAAAAATATTTAACAAACAAAAAAACAAAATCATCAGCTGAAATGATGAAACCTTCTTGATCATTAAATACAAACTGGGCCAAAGTAATATTTTAGAGAAATACTTAGTTGCACTTACAAAAGAATTCCAGAAGGTGTCAGCAATGCAAAGCTTCAGTCTAATCAATATCTTATCAAAAACAATATAGAGATTTGCATTATAAATTTAAAAAACTTAGCCGATGTTTTGTTATTTGGCAAACCTTTCAGAAGTGAGATGGGTGTGACATCAAGGCTGCGTTTGGCCAAGTGTGGTATCAAGGAGCCCTGACAAAACTGAAGTCAGGGGTAAAACTCCACTGGTTGGAGTCATACATAGCACAAAGGTAAATTGTTGTGATTGTTGGAGGTCAATCACCTCAGTCCCAGGACATTGCTGCAGTAGTCCCTCAGGGTAGTGTCCAAAGCCCAACCAGCTACTTCGTAAATGGCCTTCCTTCCATCATAAGCTCAGGTGCGGGGATGTCCACTGATTTTTTTTTATATATATATATATATATATTATATATATATATCTATTCCCCCTCTCTATATCTCTCTATCCCCCTCTCTATATCTCTCTATTCCCCCTCTCTATATATATATCTCTCTATTCCCCCTCTATCTCTCTCTTTCCCCCTCTAGCTCTCTCTCTCTATCCCCCTCTATATCTCTCTCTCTATCCCCCTCTCTATATCTCTCTATCCCCCTCTCTATATCTCTCTATCCCCCTCTCGATATCTCTCTATATATCTCTCTCTCTCTCTGGGGGAGGGAAAGAGGAGGTTTTGGCGCCAACTCTGTGGAGTGACTCCGCGCCCGGATCTTCTTACGGGGCCGCTGTCCCCGCGCCCAGGCGGCTCGCCTTCCGCGGGGAGAAAGTAGGGCCGTGTTTGGGCGGGCGGGGGAAAGCGCAGGAGGGGCCGGGGCCGGAGGGGGGGTAGCCGCGGTGGAATCCGGTGCCGCCGGTAGGGGAGGAGGAGGAAGCAAGGTGAGTATGAGAAAGGGGGAGGGGGTGTATCCCTCCACGGGGGCAGCACGGCTTCCGGGGACGGGCGGCCGCCATCTTGTCTCCCCTCAGAGAAAATATATAATTATTTAATTTAATTATTTTTTTCCTGCCTCTCGCTCCCTGTGAGTGCGGGCGGAGGCGCAGGGATCCTCCCCCCGGGTGGGATGCCGGCTGCCACCCCCCCCCGGCCCGGCGCCCAGACTGAGAGCGGCGGCAGGAGGAGGAGGAGGAGATGTAAACCCGGGCGGGGAGGGAAACCCGGGCCGCGGGGTAAACCCAGGAGGCCGCCGGATGTCCACTGATGATTGAAGAACGTTCAGCACCTTTCCTGACTTCTCAGATACTGAAACAGTCCGTGTCTATATGCAGCAAGACCTGGACAACATTCAAGATTGGGTTTATAAGTGACGAGTAGCATTTATGCCACAAAACTGCCAGGCAATGTCCATTTCGAGAATTGGCAGCACAGTAGCATAGTGGTTAGCACAGTTGCTTCACAGCTCCAGGGTCCCAGGTTCGATTCCTGGCTTGGGTCGCTTTCTGTGTGGAGTCTGCACGTCCTCCCCGTGTCTGCGTGGGTTTCCTCCAGGTGCTCCGGTTTCCTCCCACAGTCCAAAGATGTACGGGTTAGGTGGATTGGCCATGCTAAATTGCCCTTAAGTGTCCATAAAGGTTAAGTAGGGGTTACGGGAATCGGGTAGATACGTGGGCTTGAGTTGGGTGCTCTTTCCAAGGGCCGGTGCAGACTCGATGGGCCGTGTGGCCTCCTTCTGCACTGTAAATTCTATGATCTATGATTTCCAACAAGAGGGAATCCAACAATTGCCCCTTAACATTCAATGGCACTTCCACCGCTGGATTCCCTGCTGGAAAAATCCTGAGGGATAACATTGACCAGAAACTGAACTGGGCCAGTCACATAAATTCTGTGGCAACAAGAGCAGGTTCTAAGCTGGGAATTCTGCAGTGAATAACTCACCTCCTGACTCTCCAAACCTGTCCACCATCTACAAGGCACAAGTCAGGAGTGTGATGGATTACTCTCCATTTGCCTGGATGAGTGCGGCTCCAACAACACTGAGGAACATGATCCCATCCAGGACAAAGCAGCTCGTTTGATTGGCACCTCATCCCCCACCATAAATATTTACTCCCTCCACCACCGTTGTACAGTGACAACAGTATCTACAATATACAAGGTGTGCCCCAGCAACTCACCAAAGCTCCTTCGACAGCATCTTCCACATGTGTGATCTCTACCACCTACAAGGACAAGGGCAGATGCATGGGAACACCACCAATTTCCTTTCCAAGCCATTCATCATCCTGACTGTTCCTTTACTGTCACTGGATCAAAAACCTGTAATTCGCTTTCTATTAGCACTGTGGTGTATCTACTCCACAATGACTGCGATTCCTCTCGAGGGCAATTTGGGAATGGCCATAAATGCTAGCCCAGCCAGCGACGCCCACATCCCATGAATGAAGAAAAAATCTTTACAGAATAATTTATACAGCTTAAACTGCTGGGCTCACAATGGAACATTAATACAGCCCAAGTTTATTCATAACCCTATCCCTGTTGAATATTTATTCACTAACGCTATATTTATAGTTTAATCATAGACTGTGCTGAAGCAGAAGGCCGTACTAAAACATGTGGGTAGGTGAATAATTCACTTTTATAATTAAACACTCTCATATGGGCAGCTCTAAACTAATGGAAGTGATTTCCATCTATAAGCGGGGATGATGATGTTAACGGTAAGCTGGACCAATTCAGGTTAGCATCCCTCATGTGTATTGTCCGGGCAAGCCAACAGTATCAGCTGCACTGCTTGTGTGTAGCTCACTGTTTGGGAGGGTGGCTAAATGGGCAGGGCTTCCAATTATCATGGACTTGCATCAACCCCTTTATGGGAAGTGGTGGAAGCATGAGGTTTAAATAAAGCAACAAATTACACTGACAGGGTAATTTCAGTAGCATCTGAAGCAGCACGAAAGTGGAATAATGGAAGCCTCCACAACTTTAAACATATTGGAGACTGCGGAAAAAATGAATACCAAACATGCTCTCAGTTTCTCCAACCTGCAAAAACAACTTCATAGAATCATAGAATTTACAGTGCAGCAAGAGGCCATCGGCCCATCAAGTTTGCACCGGCCCTTGGAAAGAGCACCCTACTTAAGCCCATCCTATTCCCGTATCTCATTAACCCCAATTGATGCACGATCAATTGCACAAAGACTAAAGTTGGGTACAACTGTGGCTTTAATACAGTCAGATGCGTGGCCTCCTGTTAATCCCCTGTTAAAAATGAGTCCGGCAGGGGGTGACATGAAACTACATACAATTAGTGCAATTATGTACAGTGGTAGGGAAAGAAAAATCCATGTTGACGGTCCGGAGTCCGTCAAAGGTTCAGCCGGTCCGGTGCTTTGGTGCTTCGTTGGGAGCGGCGTAACGGTGGCAGCAAAGTCAGTGCTGGGAGTGGTGGAGATGGCACCGATGGCGGTGCTGATGCTGCCCAGTCATCGGGGAACTCGATGTTCCCTCGATGCGGAAAAGGTGCTCTGGTGGGGTCAATATTGGTGGCGCGGTGGGAGCACATTGGTGGTGGTGTGGGGGGGGGGGGGGGGGGGGGGGGGGGTGTTGGTGCGGAACCTGACGGTGCCAGGTCCCTGAGTGAGACAGTATCTTGGCGGCTGGCGAGGAACTCCACGTAGGCATACTGAGGGTTGGCGTGGAGCAGGTGAACCCTGTCCACCAAGGGGTCCACCTTGTGGAGCTGGACGTGCCTACGGAGAAGGACCGGTCCTGGAGCAGCAAGCCAAGTCGGGGGCGACACCCCGGATGTGGACTTCCTGGGGAAGGTAAAAACACGTACATGGGGCGTGTTCATAGTGGGGGTGCACAATGGTGACCGGATGGAGTGTAGAGCGTCAGGGAGGACCTCCTGCCAGCAAGAGGCAGGGAGGTTCCTGGAACGTAGGGCCAGTTAGACAGCCTTCCAAATCGTTCCATTCTCCCGTTCTACTTGCCCGTTTCCCCGGGGGTTGTAGCTGGTCATCCTGCTGGAGGCGATACCCCTGCTGAGCAGGAACTGACGCAGCTCATGGCTCATGAATGAGGATCCCCTGTCACTGTGGATGTAGGCGGGGAAACCGAACAGAGCGAAGATGGTGCTGAGGGCCTTGATGACGGTGGCAAACGTCATATCGGGGCATGGGATGGCGAAGTGGAATCTGGAGTACTCATCGACCACACTGAGAATGTACGTGTCACGGTTGGTGGAGGGGAGGGGCCCTTTGAAATCCACGCTGAGGCGTTCAAAGGGGCGGGAAGCCTTCACCAGGCGCGCACGGTCTGGCCAGTAGAGGTGCGGCTTGCACTCCGCACAGACCTGGCAGTCCCTGGTGACTGTCCTTACTTCCTCGACGGAGTAGGGCAGATTGAGAGCTTTGACCAGATAGTACAATCGAGTGACCCCCCAGGTGACAAAAGCTATCGTGTAGGGCCCGGAGTTGGTCCACTTGTGCACTGGCACATGTACCTCGGGAGAGGGCGTCTGGGGGCTCGTTGAGTTTACCGGGGCGATACAAGATCTCATAATTATAGGTGGAGAGCTTGATTCTCCACCACAAGATTTTAACATTTTTGATCTTGCCCCGCTGTGTGTTATTGAACATGGAGGCTACCGACCGTTGGTCAGTGAGGAGAGTGAATCTCTTACCGGCCAGGTCATGCCTCCAATGCCGCACCGCTTCAACGATAGCTTGGGCATCCTTTTCGACGGATATGTGTCGAATTTCAGAGGCATGAAGGGTGCGGTAAAAGAATGCCACGGGTCTGCCTGCCTGGTTTAGAGTGGCGGCAAGGGCGACGTCTGAAGCATCGCTTTCTACTTGGAAAGGTAGTGACTCGTCCACTGCGGCATCCCGGCCTTGGCGATGTCTGCTCTGATGTGGGCGAAAGCGTGTTGTGCCTCGGCTGCGAGGGGGAATTGGGTGGATTGAATGAGTGGGCGGGCCTTGTCCGCATTGTTTAGGACCCACTGAGCGTAGTTGGAAAAGAACCCCAGGCAGCATTTGAGGGCCTTGGGGCAGTGGGGGAGGGGGCACATGCGGAAGGGGTTGGGCCCGAGAAGTTAGTTTTGGAGGAATTTATCGAGGTTGGCATCGTGGTCCTGCTGGTCATGGCCGCAGATGGTGACATTATCTAAGTACGGAAAGGTGGCCTGCAAACCGTACTGGTCGACCATTCGGTCCATCTCTCTTTGGAAGACCGAGACCCCATTTGTGACCCCGAAAGGGACCCTAAGGAAGTGGTAGAGGTGACTGTCCGCCTCGAAGGCAGTGAATGGCCGGTACGATTTCCGGATGGGGAGCTGGTGGTAGGTGGATTTCAGGTCAATTGTTGAGAAGACCCGGTACTGTGCAATCTGATTGACCATATCAGATATGCGTGGGAGGGGGTACGAGTCGAGCTGCGTGTACCGATTGATGGTCTGGCTGTAGTCAACGACCATCCTGTGTTTCTCCCCAGTTTTAACCACTACCACTTGGGCTCTCCAGGGGCTGTTGCTGGCCTCGATAATACCCTCCTTAAGAAGCCGCTGGACTTCGGACCTGATGAAGGTCTTGTCCTGGGTGCTGTACTGTCTGCTCCTAGAGGCAACAGGCATGCAATCCGCAGTTAGATTGGCAAAAAGGGAGGGGGATCGACCTTGAGAGTCGCGAGGCCGCAAACCGTAAGGGGGGGGGGGGGGGGGGGTAAGGGCCCGCCGAATTTGAGGGTGAGACTCTGGAGGTTGCACTGGAAGTCTAGGCCCAACAGGAGTGCAACACAGAGATTAGGAAGGACATAGAGGCGGAAGTTACTAAATTCTACGCCCTGGACAGTGAGGGTGACTGTACAAAAGCCTCGGATCGGGACGGAATGGGATCCGGATGCTAGGGAGATCCTTTGATTGGCAGGGTGGACCGCGAGGGAGCAGCGCCTTACCGTATCTGAGTGAACAAAGCTTTAGGTGCACCCGGAGTCCAGCAGGCACGAGGTCGTGTGGCCGTTGATTTTAACCGTCGTCGACGCGGTTGCCAGGTTGTGCGAGCTGCGGGTAGCCATCGGATGCTTTGGCTGGTGAGTGTGTGCGGCTCCGATGTTGGGATGTCCGGAGACCCTGTGTGGGACAAGATGGCGGCGCCCATGGACCCGGGAGGAGAAGATGGCTGCTCCCATTGTGCGTCTGGCGTGGGGGAGGGGGCGATAGCGGGCGCGATCACAGCGACTGTGCGGGCCTGGCACACAGCCGCGAAGTGGCCCTTTTTACTGCAGGCTTTACAGACTGCAGTGCGGGCCGGGCAGTGTTGGCGGGGGTGCTTCTGCTGACCGCAGAAGTAGCAGCGGAGACCCCCGGGGTGCGCGGATCGGCTTGCGGCGCAGGCGTATTGGGAAGGCCCTGGCTGAGGAGGTCATCCCGGGGTCGGAAGGAGTAGAAGGGTGGGCAGCGCGGCAGCAGGGGTACGATTGTATGTTACGGGATGCGACCGTCATGGAGAGGGCCAAGGTTTTCGTCTCCGCCAGTTTCAAGCGTGGCCCCTTCCAGTAATCGTTCTCGGATGCGGTCCGACGCAATCCCCGTCACGAAGGCATCGCGCATGAGGAGATTCGCGAGTTTGGCGGCGTAACGGCCTGACAGTCACAGTCCCGGACGAGTGGAATTAGGGCCCGCCAGAAGTCTTTGATGGACTCGCCAGGTAGTTGCGAGCGGGGTGGCGAGTACATGCCTGGCGAAGAGCGTGTTCGCCTACTGCGCGTAGTGTTCCTTAAGGAGTTCCATTGCTTTTGTGTAATTCGTGGCGTCTTGGATCAACGGGAACACGCTGGAGCTCAGTCTGGAGTACAGGACGTTTAGCTTCTGAGCCTCCCTTGGCTCGGGGTCCACAGCCTTGATGTAGGCCTCAAAACATGCTAACCAGTGAGTAAAGTCTTTTCTGGCGTTGGGCGAGTGCGGATCCAGCTGCAGGCGATCGGGCTTAATTCTGATATCCATTCTGTGGAAAATCTGACTGTAATAAATTGATGCACGATCAATTGCACAAAGACTAATGTTGGGTACAACTGTGGCTTCATTACAGTCAGATGTGTGGCCTCCTGCTGCAGCTGGCGAAATGGCAGGACACTGGAAGTGATGCATATTTATACAGTTCTCCGTGGGCGGAGCCAGCCGACAGGAGCTACTGGCGAACCTGTAGTGCAGGTCCTACCTTACATCTCCTATTATAGTGGTTCACCACACTCCACCTAACCTTTTTTCACTAAGGGCAATTTAGCTTGGCCAATCCACCTAAGCTGCACATCTTTGGGCTGTGGGAGGAAACCGGAGCACCCAAAGGAAACCCATGCCGACACGGGGAGAAAGTGCAAACTCCACACACAGTGACCCGAGGTCGGAACTGAATCCAGAGCCCTGGAGTTGAGGCAGCAATGCTAACCACTATGCCGTCCTTTGTATTGATATAGCATCTTTCATGAGGTAAAACATCCCAAGGTACTTCACAGAAACATAATCAAAATCTGACTGAATGGTGGAGCAGGCCCAAAGGTCCGAATGGCCAATTCCTGTGCCTAACTACGATGATTTTTCTAATATCTAGCTACAATTCAGATCATTTTAAATTTCTATCATGATGATGGGATTGTCCTGTGAGGAGAGACTGAGAGGGATGGGCCCGTCTTCCTAGAATTCAGAAGAATGAGAGGTGAATCTCATTGAAAAGTACAATATTCTTCCAGGGCTCGACAGGTTGTTTCTCAGGGCTGGAGAGGAACTTGCAGTGGGAGGACGAGGATTCAGTCATTGTGGTCCGTGCAGGTACCAACGATATATGCAGGACAAGGGAAGAGGTTTTTTGTAGTCAGTATGAGAAGCTAGGTAGCAAATTAAGCAGAACCTCAAAGGTAATATTCCTGAGCCGCGTGCAAATTGGCATAAAACAAATAAGGTTAGAGAGATGAATGCGTGGCTCAAAGACTGGGTGGGAGAAGTGGGTTCCAGTTTTGGGGCACTGGCACCAGTCTTGGGGAAAGCAGGGGGGCTGTACCATTGGGATGGACAACACCTGGGATAAATATTCTTGGAAATTGCTTAACTAGTTAGGTAGAGGGGTCATTAAACTAAACAAGGGGCATGGGGAATCAAGCTTGGGAAGATGTGGCAAATCAAGGGGTAGAGTCATGGCAGTAGACTGTAATAATAATATGGGAAATGAGGATCATAGAATAGTAGGGACAGAGATAAAACCTAAAAATACATTAAGAGTAAAGAATAGGGGCGTGACCAAACAGCCATGTTGCATCAGAAAAGCAGCGCGACGTGGCCGATGGAAGCCTGGAGACCCCACGCCCTGGATATACCCGGCTCGCAATGCCTCGTGAGATCTAATGTGACCTCGCAAAACATTACGATGTAAATCCCACCCATTGTGGACGGGATCACTTTTTGGCAAATCTGCATAGTAAAGCAAGACAGCTAGTCCCACTCTAGTTTCCCGATGCATTGGGATCTATCCCCTTTGCCTCAGAGACCTTGGGCGAGTGCCGTTCAGTGCTGGTCTCCACAAATGGGGACCAGGTCGAACAGCTCTCGTGGAGGTATCCCAGGGGATCAGGTGCCCCTAAGTGTATGCCCTTTTACAGGGTGGTACCCTGGTACTGTTAATTGGTTAAATTGCACCCTAGATGTTACAAAGATAACAAAAAGACAAAACTAAAGGCTTTGAATCTGAATACTCCAAGGTTGATAAGGCGGGCCTTCATGAATAACCTCAGCCTGAATGGGAATTGAACCCACGCAACTGGCCTTGCCCAGCATCACAAACTAGCTGTCCAGTCAACTGAGCTAAACCGGCCCCCGAAAAAGAATGAAGCTAGGTAAAGGTGGAGCGGGTAATACTGTTAATTAAGGATGGCATTGGTGCAATAGTTAGAGATGACCTTGGTTCAGGAGATCAGGATGTAGAATTGGTTTCGGTGGAGATGAGGAATAATAGGGTGAAAGAAGTCACCAGTGGAAGTGGTCTACAGGCCTCCTAACACAGTAAGTAAAGTGAGTGTGTGGTCTAGGGAGTGTGAATGGGGAGTTAATAGTACATAATTAGGAAATGACAAATGAAACGAACATATATTTTGCTTCTGTCTTCACTATTGAGGATACAAAAACCTTTCCAGTAATAGCTGTAAATCATGAGGCAGAAGGAAGAGGGGAACGAGGTGAAATTACAATCATTAGGAAAATGGGGCGGGATTCTCCGCAATTGGCGCGATGTCCGCCGACCGGCACCAAAAATGGCGCAAATCAGTCCGGCATCGCGCCGCCCCAAAGGTGCGGAATTCTCCGCATCTGGAGGGGCCGAGCCCACACCTTGAGGGTCTAGGCCCGTGCCGGACTGATTTCCGCCCCGCCAGCTGGCTGGAAAGGCCTTTGGTGCCCCACCAGCTGGCGCGAAACTGACTTTGCCGTGCGGCGCATGCGCGGGAGCGTCAGCGGCCGCTCACGGCATCCCCGCGCGTGCGCAGTGGAGGGGGTCTCATCAATAGTGGAGACCATGGCGAAGGCGGAAGGAAAAGAGTGCCCCCACGGCACAGGCCCGCCCGTGGATTGTTGGGCCCCGATCGCGGGCCAGGCCACCGTGGGGGCACCCCCTGGGGCCAGATCACCCCGCGCCCCCCCCCAGGACCCCGTAGCCCACCCCCGCCGCCTTGTCCCGCCAGTAAGAGAGGTGGTTTGATTCTCGCCGGCGGGACAGGCATTCCAGCAGCGGGACTTCGGCCTATCGCGGGCCGGAGAATCGCCGGGGGGGCCCCCAACCGGCACGGCGCGATTTACACCCCCGTCAAATATCCAGTGGCGGAGAATTTGGCAACCGGCGGGGGGGGGCGGGGGGGGGGGGATTCACGCCAGCCCCCGGCGATTCTCTGACCCGGCGGGGGTCGGAGAATCCCGCCCATGGTACTTAACAAACTGATGGTGGTGCAGGCTGACAAATCCCCAGGTCCTGATGGACTTCATCCTAGGGTCTTAAAAAAAAAAAAAAGAGGCTAATGAGGTAGTAGATGCGTTGGTGTTAGTTTTCCAAAATCCCTTAGATTCTAGAAAGACTCCGTCAGGCCGGAAAGTCTCAAATATAAACCCTTTTTTCAAGAAGGGAGGGAGGAAGGAAAAAGGGAATTTATCTTGTCGTAACCTTGGTGCAAATACGGATAAAAGGGCTGAATTCCAGGAGTAGGATGAGAGCTTCTGTCCCTGACATTAAGGAGCCCTACAAAACTGCAGTCAATGGAAATCGGGGAAAACTCTCCATTAAGTAACGGCAAATCGAACACGGAGGAAGGGGGTTGTGGTTGTTGGAAGCCAATCATTTCAGCCCAGGACATTGCTGCAGGAATTCCTCAGAGTACTATCCTAGCCCCAACTATCTTCAGTTGCTTCATCACTGTTCTACCCTCCATAAGGTCAGGTGGGGATGCTTGCTGATGATCAGACAACATTCAGGCTTAATTTGAAACGTGTCATGTAACATTTAAACCACACAAGTGTTAGGCAATGACCATCTTTAACAAGACAGGATTTTACCATCTCCCATTGACATTCAGTAGCATGACAGTCATTGAATTCTTCTTCATTATCCTGGGTGTCACTGTTGACCGTACGTTCAACTGGACCAGCCATATAAATACTGTGACCAGAAGAGGTCAGAGGTTGGATATCCTACAGTGAGCGAAGAGCCTGCTTGATCAGCACCCCTTCAATCACCTTAAATATTCACTCCCTCCATCACCAGTGCACAATGGCAGCAGTGTGCACCATTTATAAATTGCACTGTGGCAACTTGTCAAGGCTTCTTTGACAGCGTCTTCCAAACCCATGGCTTTTACTTTTTAAAAATATTTAGAGTACCCAATTCATTTTTTCCAATTAAGGGGCAATTTACCGTGGCCAATTCACCTAGCCTGCACATTTTTGGGTTGTGGGGGCGAAACCCACGCAAACACGGGGAGAATGTGCAAACTCCACATGGATAGTGACCCAGAGCTGGGATCGAACCTGGGACCTCAATGCCATGAGGTCGCAGTGCTAACCCACTGACCCATTGCTTTTACCACCTCTAAGGACAAGGGCAGCAGTCGCATGGGAACACCGTCACATGCAAGATTCCTTTTAAATAATACACCATCCTAAGTTGGAGCTATTTCGCTGTTCCTTCATGGACACGGGGTCACAATTCTGCAACTCCCTTCCTAACTCCCTTCCTAACCCGGATCGTGTTTTCCGGGTCCTTAAGGGGGAGGGGGAGCAGCCCCAAGTCGTGGTCCACATTGGCACTAACGACATAGGTAGGAAAGGGGATAAGGATGTCAGGCAGGCTTTCAGGGAGCTAGGATGGAAGCTCAGAACTAGAACAAACAGAGTTGTTATCTCTGGGTTGTTGCCCGTGCCACGTGATAGTGAGATGAGGAATAGGGAGAGAGAGCAATTAAACACGTGGCTACAGGGATGGTGCAGGCGGGAGGGATTCAGATTTCTGGATAACTGGGGCTCTTTCTGGGGAAGGTGGGACCTCTACAGACAGGATGGTCTACATCTGAACCTGCGGGGCACAAATATCCTGGGGGGGAGATTTGCTAGTGCTCTTTGGGGGGGTTTAAACTAATGCAGCAGGGGCATGGGAACCTGGATTGTAGTTTTAGGGTAAGGGAGAATGAGAGTATAGAGGTCAGGAGCACAGATTTGACGTCGCAGGAGGGGGCCAGTGTTCAGGTAGGTGGTTTGAAGTGTGTCTACTTCAATGCCAGGAGTATACGAAACAAGGTAGGGGAACTGGCAGCATGGGTTGGTACCTGGGACTTCGATGTTGTGGCCATTTCGGAGACATGGATAGAGCAGGGACAGGAATGGATGTTGCAGGTTCCGGGGTTTAGGTGTTTTAGTAAGCTCAGAGAAGGAGGCAAAAGAGGGGGAGGTGTGGCGCTGCTAGTCAAGAGCAGTATTACGGTGGCGGAGAGGATGCTAGATGGGGACTCATCTTCCGAGGTAGTATGGGCTGAGGTTAGAAACAGGAAAGGAGAGGTCACCCTGTTGGGAGTTTTCTATAGGCCTCCAAATAGTTCTAGGGATGTAGAGGAAAGGATGGCGAGGATGATCCTGGATAAGAGCGAAAGTAACAGGGTAGTTAGTATGGGAGACTTTAACTTTCCAAATATTGACTGGAAAAGATATAGTTTGAGTACATTAGATGGGTCGTTTTTTGTACAGTGTGTGCAGGAGGGTTTCCTGACACAGTTTGTTGACAGGCCAACAAGAGGCGAGGCCACATAGCGAATGACTAGGGAAAGAGTAGGACCAGTCAAGGACAGGGATGGGAAGTTGTGTGTATGGTGTACCCGGCGAAGCTGAGGGGAACATATAATGCCAAAGACTTTTATTTTGAGACAGCGGAGGCGGCTGAGGCGTTCGTGAGGGCAGAAGGCTTGGGACAGACATGAGGAGCGGAACTGGAAGAGAGACTGTGGACTGTGTTTGGACGGCTGTAAAATGTATAAATGTTACAACTTTCTTTTTACTGATGTGTATTGTAATTTACTTCTCTTTGCATTGTTACAGAGTTCAAGTTAATGGTTAGGTTGATTGGCGTTCTGTGTTGCGACGGTTAAATCTTATGTTAGTGAATTGTATGGGTTGGATTGTTGGTTTTGTTTTTTTCTTTCTCTGGGACTGGGTGGGAGGGGACGATATATCTTGGCGGGGGGAGCCACCCGTGCTAGCTAATTAAAGTCAGCTAGTAAATGGAGGGGAGGTGACAGGAGGGCTGCGGACGTTGGAGCCTGGATAGCAGGCTTCAATGGGCCTACGAGACGAGCGAGGGGGGGGGGGGAAGGGATTGATGCTGGGAGATGTTTATTCAAGGGGAAATGTAGGGGGGGGGGGGGGTTCAAGGCGTTCGATGTTAACAATGGACAGGGGCGGGTCAGGCTTATGGGGCAGGGCCCGGTGGTATGATGATGGTGGATAAGAAGGGTGGAGAAGTGAGACACCCCCAGTAAGGATAGTCACGTGGAACGTGAGAGGGCTAGGAGGTCCGGTCAAGAGATCAAGGGTGCTTGCACATCTTAAAAGATTGAAACCCGATGTGGCAATGCTACAGGAGACTCACTTGAGGGTGAAGGACCAGGTGAGACTTAAAAAGGGCTGAGTTAGTCAGGTGTTTCACTCTGGATTTCACGGAAGGGTTCGAGGGGTAGCGGTGCTAGCCAGCAAAAGGGAACGCTTCCAGATGGAGAAGGTGATGGCAGATCAGGGGGGTAGATATGTGATTGTGACAGAGGCACTGGAGGGGAGGTTGGTGGCGCTGTTAAGTGTATACGGTCCCAATTGGGATGATGTGGGATTCGCAACGAAGGTGCTTGGGGCCATCCCCGACTTGGACGCACACAAACTGATTGTACGGGAGACTGGAACTTGGTGCAGGAGCTAAGGTTGAACAGATCACGGCCACGCATGCTGGTCCCATCAGGGGGGGGGGGGGGGGGGGGTGAAGACGCTGGCTGGGCTAATAGTGGAAATGGGAGGGGTGGACCCTTAGAGGTTCCTGCACCCAAGGGAACGGGAGTACTCATTTTTCTCAGCAGTCCATAAGGTATACTTGCGGATTGACTTCTTTGTGGTGGGGAAGGCTTTGCTGGCTGTAGTCAAGGGGTCGGAATACTCTGCAATTGCAGTGTCAGATCATGCTCCGCATTGAGTGGGTATGGTACTGGAGAAGGGGGTAGCGCAGAGGCTGGGGTGGAAACTGGATGTGGGGCTTTTGGGGAAACCAAGTGTTCTGTGAGAAAATTGAAAAGGTAATTAAGGAATATGTAGGTTTCAACTGTTCGGGTGAGGTGTCGAAGGCAGTTGTCTGGGAGACTCTAAAGGCGGTGGTGAGAGGTGAGGTAATTTTGTTTAAGGCCAGGGTGGACAAACAGGAGAGGTTGGAGCGGCAGAGGGTAATAGATGAGATGTTGGAGGTAGATAGGAGGTATGCAGAGGATGGGGACCCGGCGAAGCTGGAAAAGAGGAAGGAACTACAGGCGAGCTTCGACCGACTGTCTACCAGGAAGGTGGTGCGCCAACTGAGACGAGCAAGGGATGCAGTTTATGAAAATGGAGATAAGTCAGCTCCGGAGGGAAGCAGCGGCAAGGGAAATTCTTCAGGTGAGGGATAGGGTAGGGAAGTTGGTGGTGGCTCCGGAGCTGATTGACAAGGTTTTTGAGGAGTTTTATGAGAGGTTGTACAGGTCAGAGCCACCTGGGGGAGACCGGGAGATGCAGGAATTTCTAGATGGGTTGTAGTACCCGAGGTTAGGGGAGGGGGACAGGGCTACATTAGAAGGAGCAATAGTGGAGCAGGGGCTAAAGGATGCGATTGGGAGGATGCAGTCGGGGAAGGTGGCAGGGCCGGATGGGTTTCCAGTGGAATATTACAAAAAGTTCAAGGATAAGCTGGCACTCCTGACGGTGGGGATGTTTGAAGAGGCGATAGGGAAGGGGTGTTGCCACAAACCTTGGGGCAGGCATCGATTTCACCGTTGCTACAAAAAGATAAGGATCCGACGGAGTGTGGGTAGTATAGGCCCATATCACTTCTGAATGTGGATGCAAAAGTATTGGCGAAGGTACTGGCGGGTAGGCTGGAGGAGTGCCTCCCGAAGGTGCTAGGTGAGGATCAGACGGGTTTCGTGAGAGGAAGCCAGCTTTTTTTCGAACATTATGAGGGTTTTAAACGTTGTTATGGCACCGGTGGAATGGAAGGAAACAGAGGTGGTTGTGACATTGGACGCCGAGAATGCGTTTGACCGGGTAGAATGGGGGTACTTGATGGCAGTTCTGGAGTGGGTTGGGATTGGACCAAGATTTGTGAACTGGGTGAGGCACGATCAATTTGACTGGAGACGAAGTCGAATCCAAACGGAGGCATTATTAGTATCAAATGTGTGGCCTCCCACAGCAGCTGATGAAATGGCTGCGAGCTGGAGACCACGCATATTTATAACACGGCTCCTGAGTGGAGCTAGCATGCAGGGGCCCAGGTGAACCTGTAGTGCAGGTTCTACCGTACAACCCTTAATATAAGAACACAGTGGTTTACCACATTCGCCCCCTGTTAAAATTGAGTCCGGCAGGGGTAGTGGATAACTATATATAATTAGCAATTTTTAATATTTACAGAGCAGTAAAAAAAATGTCTCTGGTCATCCGGCGGGCCGGTCAGAGGTTCAGCCGGTCCGGTGCCTTGATGGTCCTTTGAGATTGATGAAGTGGTGACGGCGATGTTGGTGCTGTCGTGGTCGAAGTTGACTCCGGGTGTGTGCCAAAATTCTCTTCATCAACGGGGGTGGGCAGGGGGAGGACAGACGGTCTTAGGGGGGGTGATGGGAGCGGCAGGGGAGGGGAGGGTGGCGCCGGGAGCGGTGTGGGGGTGGAACCTGCTGGTGCCAGGTCCCTGAGGGAGACAGTATCCTGGCAGCCATCGGGAACGCCACGTAGGCGTACTGTGGGTTTGTGTGGAGCAGGTGCACCCTTTCCACCAATGGATCCGCCTTGTGGAGCCGCACATGTTTCCGGTGAAGCACGGTTCTCGGAGCTGTGAGTCAAGTTGGGAGCGATACCGCGGATGTGGACTTCCTGGAGAAGTGTACTGTTAGTAGCAGTGCAGAGTAACGAGCTAATGGAATGTAGTGCATCAGGGAGGACCTCTTGCCAGCGGGAGGCCGGGAGATTTCTGGACCATAGGTCCAGCTGCACGGCCCTCCATACCGTCCCATTTCCCCTTCCTACCTGTCCATTTCCCCGGGGGTTGTAGCTCGTCGTTCTGCTGGAGGCAATACCCCTGCTGAGCAGGAACTGACGTAGCTCATCACTCATGAATGAGGATCCCCTGTCACTGTGGATGTAGGCGGGGAAGCCGAACAGAGTGAAGATAGAATTAAGGGCTTTAATGACGGTGGCAGACGTCATGTCGGGGCATGGGATGGCGAAGGGAAACCAGGAGTATTCATTGATTACACTGAGGAAATATGTGTGACGGTTGGTGGAGGGGAGGGGGCCTTTGAAATCCACGCTGAGGCGTTCAAAGGGACGGGAGGCCTTCACCAGTTGCACGCGGGCCGGCCGGTAGAAGTGCGGCTTGCACTCCGCACAGACCTGGCAGTCCTTGGTGATCGTCCTTACTTCCTCGACGGAGTAGGGCAAATTTTGTGCCTTCATGAAGTGGTACAACCAAGTGACCCCTGGGTGACAAAGGCTGTCGTGCAGGGCCCGGAGTCGGTCTACCTGTGCGCTGGCACATGTACCTCGGGATAGGGCGTCTGGGGGCTCGTTGAGTTTGCCAGGGCGATACTTAATCTCGTAATTATAGGTGGAGAGCTCGATTCTCCACCGCAAGATTTTATCATTTTTGATCTTGCCTCGCTGTGTGTTGTTGAACACGAAGACTACCGACCATTGGTCAGTGAGGAGAGTGAATCTCCTGCCAGGCAGGTAATACCTCCAATGTCGCACAGCCTCAACGATAGTCTGGGCTCCTTTTCGACGGATGAGTGCCGAATTTCGGAGGCATGGAGGGTGCGGGAAAAGAATGCCACGGGCCTGCCTGCCTCGTTGAGGATGGCGTAAGGGCGACGTCCGATGCGTCGCTTTCTACTTGGAAAGGAAGTGTTTCGTCTACAGTGTGCATTCCAGCTTTGGCAATATCAGCTCTGATCCGGGCGAAAGCCTGTTGGGCCTCGGCCGTCAAGGGGAAATGAGTGGACTGTATGAGTGGGCGGGCCTTGTCCGCATATTTTGGAACCCACTGTGCGTAATATGAGAAGAACCCCAGGCAGCGTTTGAGGGCCTTGGGGCAGTGTGGGAGGGGGAGCTCCATGAGGGGGCGCATGCGGTCGGGATCGGGCCCCAGAACTCCGTTCTGGACCACGTAGCCGAGGATGGCTAAGCGGTTTGTACGGAACACACACTTCTCCTTGTTATACGAGAGGTTGAGGAGAGTGGCGGTGCGGAGAAATTTAGCGAGGTTGGATTCGTGGTCCTGCTGATCATGGCCGCAGATGGTCACATTGTCTAGATACGGAAACGTGGCCCGCAAGCCGTACCGGTCGACCATTCGGTCCATCTCCCTTTGGAAGACCGAAACCCCATTGGTGACGCCGAAGGGGACCCTAAGGAAGTGATATAGCCGGCCGTCTGCCTCGAAGGCGGTGTATGGCCGATCCGATTTACGGATGGGGAGCTGGTGGTAAGCGGATTTCAGGTCCACCGTTGAGAAGACCCAGTACTGTGCAATCTGGTTAACCATGTCAGATAGGCGAGGGAGGGGGTACGTGTTGAGCTGCGTGTACCTGTTGATGGTCTGGCTGTAGTCCACGATCATTCGTTTTTTCTCCCCAGACTTAACCACTATCACTTGAGCTCTCCAGGGGCTGTTGCTGGCCTCGATGACTCCCTTCCGAAGCAACCGCTGGACCTCGGACCTGATGTAGGCCTTATCCTGGGTGCTGTACCGTCTGCTCCTGGTGGCGACGGCTTTGCAATCTGGAGTTAGATTGGCAAAGAGGGAAGGAGGATCGACCTTTAGGGTCGCGAGGCCGCACACAGTGAGGGGTGGTAAGGGTCCGCCGAATTTAATGGTCAGGCTCTGGAGGTTGCACTGAAAATCCAGGCCGAGGATAAGTGCAGCGCAGAGGTTAGGGAGGACGTAGAGGCGAAAACCGTGGAACTCTACGCTTTGGACTGTGAGCGTGACCGTTCAGTACCCCCGGATCGCTACGCGATGGAATCCGGAGGCCAGGGAGATACTTTGATTGGTAAGGTGTACCTTAATGGAGCAGCGCCTTACCGTATTTGGATGTACAAAGCTCTCGGTGCTCCAGGAGTCAAGTAGGCAGGAGGTCACATGGCCGTTGACTTTCACGCTGGTGGATGTGTTGGTCAGTTTATGTGGTCGGGACTGGTCGATTGCCATGGAGGCGAGCCGTGGTCGGGTAGTGAGGCGGCCGTTGAGTTGGGGTCCTGAAACGCCGTTGGTGTCCATGTGCTGCGGGGTGGACAAGATGGCGGCACCCATTGCTCGCACGTGGCCTGGGGAGGAGAGGAGGGTAGCGGCGCCCATTGCCCATGACCGGGGGGTGGGGGGGGGGGCGACCGCGGCCGCTGAGCGGGCCTGGCACACCGCAGCGAAGTGGCCCTTCTTCCCGCAGGCCTTAGAAAGTAACGTCCTGGTAGTCACAGTCCCGCATTAGTGGGATCAGGGCCCTCCAGAAGTCCTCGATTGACTCACCAGGTAGTTGAGTACGCATTGCGAGCACTTGTCTGGCGAAGAGCGTGTTCGTCTTCTGCTCATAATTTTCTTTGAGTCGAATCATGGCATCAGCGTAATTGGGCGCATCCTGGATCAGCGGGAAGACTTTGGAGCTGAGTCTGTAGTACATTATTTGAATCTTCTGAGCCTCTGGAACAAGGGTCGGCGCCGCGTTGATATACGCTTCCAAACAAGCTAGCCAGTGCTGGAAGTCCTTTCTGGCGTCGCTTGCGGGTGGATCCAGCTGCAGGCAATCTGGTTTAATCCGGAGGTCCATCTTCTGAATCTGATACTAATAAATTGAGGCACGATCAATTGGACTGGAGACGAAGTTGAATCCAAACTGAGGCTTTATTAGTATCAGATGTGTGGCCTCCCACAGCAGCTGCCAAAATGGCTGCGAGCTGGAGGCCACGCATATTTATAACCCGGCTCCTGGGCGGAGCTAGCATGCAGGGGCCCAGGTGAACCTGTAATGCAGGTTCTACCGTACAACCCCTAATATAAGAACACAGTGGTTTACCACACTGGGTAAAGCTACTATATAAGGAGCCGAGGGCGAGTGTCCGCACAAACAACATCGGCTCGAGATACTTTTCTCTCCACCGTGGGACGAGGCAGGGATGTCCTATGTCCCCCCTGCTGTTTGCACTTGCGATTGAGCTGTTGGCCATCGCATTAAGTTCGGGAGCATGGATAGGAATAGTGCGGGGGGGATAGAGCATAGGGTGTCCTTATATGCCGACGACTTGCTGTTATATGTGTCAGAACTGAGTGTGTCGATAGGGGGAATATTGGAGCTATTTTGTGAGTATTTGGGTCTTTCTCTGGGTGCAAGCTGAACCTAGACAAGAGTGAGTACTTTGTGGTGTCTCGGCCGGGGGTGGGGGGGCTGCCATTCTGTAGAGCAGGGACTCATTTTAGGTATCTGGGGGTGCAGGTTGCCCGGGAGTGGGGGATGCTTCGCAGGTACAACATCACTAGTTTGGTGGGGAGAGTGAAAGCCGATCTGGCAAGGTGGGATGGCCTTCCTGTGTCACTGGCGGGTCGCGTACAGGCGGTTAAAATGAATGTGTTGCCGCGATTTCTGTTTATTTTTCAGGGAGATTGAGGGAAGGATTACGTCGTTCATATGGGGAGGGAAGGTGGCCAGAGTTAGAAAGGTGCTACTACAAAGGGGAAGGCAGGCAGGGGGTTTGGGTCTCCCGAACCTGATATATTACTACTGGGCGGCGAATGTGGAGAAAGTGCGGAGCTGGGTCAGAGGGGTTGATTCCCAGTGGTTCAGAATGGAGGAGAGTTTGTGCAGGGGGTCGGGGCTGAAGGCACTTGCAACAGCGCCGCTCCCGATGGCTCCGGAGAATACTCAGGGAGTCCGGTAATAATAGCTTCATTGAAAATCTGGAGGCAGTTTTGCCAACACTTCGGGTTGGGGGTCGGGTCAAGGGAAATGCCGATTTGGGGGAACCACAGATTTGAGCCAGGGAGGTGGGATGGAAATTTTTGGAAATGGGAAGAGAAGGGGATTAAGACGCTAAAGGATTTGTTTCTTAGGGGTCGGTTTGCAGGATTGAAGGGGCTGGAAGCGAAGTATGGGCTGGAGCAGGGAGAAATGTTTGGATACATGCAGGTTCGAGATTTTGCCAGAAATGAGATACAGAGCTTCCCGGAGGAACCGGCCTCCACATTGCTGGAGGAGATGCTGACGACAAGGGGACTGGGGAAGGGGGTAGTGTCAGAGGTCTACGGAGCTATTTTGGAAGTGGAGAAGGCACCAATGGAAAGGATCAAAGCAAAGTGGGAGGAAGAGTTGGGAGAGGTTATAGAGGAGGTGGTCTGGTGTGAGGTGCTCTGGAGAGTAAATGCCTCCACCTTATGTGCGAGGTTGGGGCTGATACAGCTGAAGGTGGTATATGGAGCACACCTCACGAGGGCGAGGATGGGTTGATTCTTTGAAGGAGTAGAAGATGTGTGTGAACATTGCGGGGGGGGGGGTGGAAAGAGAGAGCTCTAATCACGTTCATATGTTTTGGTCCTGTCCAAAGCTAGAGGATTGCTGGAAGGAGGTGTTTAGGGTAATCTCCAAGGTGGTGCCTGTGAAACTGGACCCGGGCCCCCGGAGGTCATATTCAGGGTGTCGGACCAGGGTTGGAAACGGGTGCGGAGGCAGATATCGTAGCCTTCGCCTCGTTGATCGCCTGAAGGCGGATCCTGATAGGTTGGAGAGCAACCTCTCCACCCTGTGCCCTGACGTGGCGGGGGGACCTGTTGGAATTCTTGACTCTTCAGAAGGTTAAGTTTGAACTGAAGGGAAGGACGGAGGAGTTCTACAAGTCATGGGCATTATTCATTATGCATTTTCAAGAACTGGATAACATCGAACATTAGTTAGGGGAGATGGGTGGGAGGGTTGGTGGGGGGGGCTCTGTGTGTATTAAGGGTGACTGTGGGTGATCCCTGATTCCTTTTTGTCATTTGTTTATGTGAACATGCGGGCTAATGTTTGGGGGTTGGTGGGAGGGTGGGATCGTTGTTATTGTTATGGGGATTGACATATTTGTTGGTGATTATTTTTTAATGGTGGTGGGTATATATTTGGGAGAAAATGTGAAAAAGGAGAATAAAAATATATTTTTAAAATCAACAACCTACATGGGTGAGTTGACACCAACGTACCCCCCCCCCAACCCCCAGACCCCCGTGGCCTTTCTGCCCCCACGAGAGTATCCACACCCCCAACCTTCCATGCTGTCCTCAGCCCTCCCTTCACCCCTCTCTTCCTTCAACCCCCCCCCACAAACACTTCCTTCACCCCCCCTCCCACCACTGTGAACCATGCGTGTGGTTAATGATTCCATATGTGTCTCCGCAGGAGAAGCTCTCCCACAATCGACTGGAGAGGGCCCAGACCGGCGGAGGCATGCCGGACATATGAATCCTCACCACCTTTGACGAACCAGCCCTGGAGGTGACAGGGATGGCCGAGAGGTCACCCACGCGGAGGTTGACTGACACGGCAGAGGTGAGGATGCACCGGGCCCCACCCGGATGACCTGTACACGTGAGTTGTTATTGCCATACTGACTGACCCATCCCTCCCACTGACCATGTGTCCATTCTTCCACAGGTCCTCCAGCTGACGGCGCCGGCCCATCCCAGGTGGCCCCCTCTCCAGTCTCCCAGGGGAACATCTCGGAGGAGAGCTCTGAGGATGGCACGATCGAGGCGTCACAGCTATCATCCCCACCCTCCACCAGCGCAGAGACACACCTCAGTGGGAAACTATGGTGGACAGGTTTCTGGGGCACAATCTGATGATCACCACACAGTTGCTGATGTACATCAGATGGAGGCAGCAACCCCCAGGTGAGACAGTAGTCGAATGTCTGCTGGATCCCTGGACCCAGCTGGGTCCCAGCCTGATGCTGAGCCTCCGTACAGGGTTACCCGGAGCTGATGGAGAAGTTAGGGTGTGGCCGGGACTTTCAGAGGGAGATGTCAGCGACACTCCAGCAGATCCATAGCCGATTGGAGGAGTCCCAGAGCGTAAGGGCGCAAGAGATGTCGCTGGCAACTCATGGCACCAAGGCCAACATTGTTAGGATGGTGACTGCAGTGAAGAGCTTGGTGCACGACGCCAGCAGCATAAGTCAGTGTCCAAGGCGTGGCGCAGTCGGTGACGGCCATCGCTGAGGGCGTCGGCAGAATGTCCGACTTGCTGAGGGACGTCACCCAGTACCAGGCCGACCATGATGAGGTGCCGCAGTACATGTACCGCTCTCAGATGGGAATGGCCGAGATGCTGCGAAGCTTGTCCCAGTCACAGGTGGGCATTGCCGAGGCGCTGCAGAGCATGGCCCAATCAATGAGAAGCATCGTCGGGGGCATCAACACCTTGGTGCGGACATTGGGAGCCGCCACTGCTGGCAGAGCCAGATGATGCAGGGGCAGCCAGGGCTTGAACCAGCTGCCCCTCCGTCCTGAGCTGAACCCCATGGGCATCGAATGGGAGGAGGGGGCGCTGGATGCCAAAGCAGACCCGTCCCAAGGAGGGGGGATGGTGGCCACCAGCTCCCACGAGTTCCACCCCCTCTGATGAGGCAGTGTCACAAGGTCAACACGTGGGACTGGGTGGCACAACTGTGCATGTGCCGTAGACAAGTGCGCCGGGGCCCTCCAGCCCCAGAGGACACCCGCCAGGGGCATCGAAGGCCATGGGGCGTGGTAAGCAGCTGGCTGCCTCCACCTCAGATGCGCATCTGGGACACAACTAGATGCCAGACGTTGCGGAAGAGCTAGGACGGTTCAGCACATTGAGGATCACTGTGCGAACGGGGGTGGGAGGTGGGGGGGGCACACCATCTGGAGAGTGGAGAATTGTCGGACACATTAAAAACCCTTGACCACAAACAGTATGACGCCTCTGTCATTTTCTTCCACAAAGCAGCCCGACCTCCAGGCATTCCCTCCATCCCCGTAGCACTCACTCACCCACCCATCGGCCATTGACATGTCCCCGGAGCTGTGTCCCATCCCCTGTGTGTTCGGATGTTGGCTGCTGTGTGTGTGGTGTTGCTTCCCGCAGTGTTCAAGCACAGTGTCCATGCATCAAGGTGTGTTGGGATGCTAGGCAATGACTCCCATACGGCTACATGGCCCGCCCACCCACGGGCAGCACGGTAGCACAGTGGTTAGCACAGTTGCTTCACAGCACCAGGGTCCTAGGTTCGATTCCCGGCTTGGATCACTGTCTGTGTGGAGTCTGCACATTTTCCGTGTCTGCGTGGGTTTCCTCCCAGTGCTCCGAGTTTCCTCCCACAGTCCAAAGATGTGCAGGTTAGGTGGATCGGCCAGGATAAATTGCCCTTAAGTGTCCAAAAAGGTTAGGTGGGGTTACTGGGTTACGGGGGTTAGGGTGGAGGCTTGGGCTTAAGTAGGGTGCTCTTTCCAAGGGCCAGTGCAAACTTAATGGGCCGAATGGCCTCCTTCTGCACTGTAAATTCTATGAATCCATTTGGGTTGTGTGAAGTGCTCAGTTAACCACAATTCCCAATTCCCCATTAGCAATAGCCTTCAGCTGCATGGCCAGAGGCCTCGGCAGTCGGTGAGAGTTAAGGGCATTCTAACCGCTGGAGTCGGAGTTAGCACAAAAGAGCTTGGCAGCGGAGCTGTTATGCATGCATTGCGCATTGATGTTTCATTTAGTACATCATCCCTCCTCACAGCTATAATTGATTCTTTAACCAACAATACTCCACATCCACATTTTATATCCCCCGCCCCACTGTCCTGTATGAAAAGTCTATATCCAGGAATGTTGAACTGCATTTTTGATCCTCCTTAAGCCACGTTTACATTATAGCGATGATATCATGCTGCCATGAGTTTATTTGTACCCTCAGCTCATCGTCTTTATTCACCATGCTCCTTGTGTATACATATATACCATTGAACACTGCCAAATTCCTGTGCTGTACACTTTTTAACCTGTTTTTTCTGTCTTTCAGAGTCACTCAACAATTCTCCATCTTCCCCTCAGGTTCCCATCCCCCTGCCAATCTAATTGAAACGCTCCCCCTCCACCCCCCCCCCCTCTAATCTCCCTGCGAGGATATTCATCCCAGTCCTGATCAGGTTGTAGTCAGTTCGGATTGTACAGGTCCCATCTTCCTCAGAACTGGTCCCAAATCTGATGCCCTCCCTCGTACACCAGCTTTCCAGCCATGTGTTTAATCGTACAATTCTCCTATTTCTATACTCAATTGTATGTAGGACTGGAAGTAATCCTGAGATTATTGCTTTAGAGGTCATGTTTTTCAATCTCCTCCCTCGCTCCCTAAAATCTGCTTTCAGGACCTCATCCTCTCTTTCTTTATGGTCTAATAGGGGTAGTCCAATTTTTGATTACAGGGTTCAGGCTGTACATAGCTGGTTTGCATTTTTTCCCCAAGAGTTTCATGAGCAGGGGATTTTAAGTCCAAAAACCCTGCGATTATCTTTTTGGAAGCATTTAATTTCGCGAGTCACCTTAGAACATAGAACAATACGGCCCACGATGTTGCACCGAAACAAAAGCCATCTAGCCTACACTATACCATTATCATCCATATGTTTATCCAATAAACTTTTAAATGCCCTCAATGTTGGAGAGTTCAAAATCTAGTTCTTTAAAATTTTAACTTTATAATGTGAATTATGAATAACACAAAATTGTACTTTCCTGTGACTCGCAAGTGCAGGCAATGTGGATATTGTGAAAGTATGTGCGAATGTTTCTCCAAGAACTAAAACGGTGGCGTGGATCCCAAGGCACTTTAGTCAGATGTGGAGCAGTCATTCCTCGTGGTACATGGGTCTGGGTTTCTGTTACAATGACTTATAAACCTCTGTGCTAGAGGCTTTGTCCCAGTAATAGGGAGGTGGTCTGGAAAGTCAGGGAGAGATTTTGGATTGTAACCCCTTTCGTGATTCTGATCAGTAACTTGGACGAGGTATTATTATTACAAATCTAGAGTCATTAACTTTTACAGTAGGCTCACAGTAGGTTATTGAAGGTTGATAAAGTGGCATACTAAGTTCCATTGGATAAGTTCTGTTCTATTGAAATGGTAGCAAGTTATTTTAAACCTGAAACAAAGGATTTTTAAAGCATCTCACTTCCATGCAACCTCTGAAGCAAGTGCCTGCAGACTTGGGTAACTGGAAGGTGCAGATCTTCAATTCACAGCTCACAGCTCCCATCTTCAGTAATGTCAGGAAAGCTATTTTTTCATCAGAGCCAGCAATGAACCATGTCAATTCCACTGGAATTTTTGCCAGATCCCTAACCTTAGAAGAATTCTGCATACTGGGTTTCAGATCATGGTGCCGGCAGTGCGTGCTGCTTTCTATGATAACTACAGTTAGATCGCCCTGCTGATTAGTGAGACACAAAGCCATCACTCAGTAGAATGGTGACTGTCTGCACTGCCACCGTCCAAGATGGCAGTACGTAGCCCTGTTCTGTAATTCTTATAAACCATGGCTAATAAGTGCCTCCATTCCATTTACCTGCCTTTATTCCACATTCCTTGATACCCTTGCCTAATTAAACTATCAATCTCAGACTTGGACATTTTAATTAGCATGATACCCATAGACTTTTAGGAGAGGGAATTCCTGACTACCACTCCCCTTTATGAGAAGGGATAAAGTCTTAACTATGAATACATCATGACAACTTCCAACATATTTTGTGTTGAAGTGTAGGATCCACTGCATGTTGTACATTCAAGAAGCAGAGGACCTTCCTGGGGAACTAGTTAAGTGGCTTTCTCAAGGAATATGAGGCATCGTGGGTGTAGACTGTATCTTGGATCTTGAGAAAGTTGCCAAACAAGTAAAGCTGGACTGCTCATCTCACTGCTGCTTTCCTAGGATGCCAACGCTGAAGGATTCTCTCGCACTTCTGTGAAGTGCATCAGTGAGCAGATGGATGATCATCCTTGACGTAGCCTTGCTGATATTGCAGAGAATGTCTACAGGTGCCTCCAATCAGACAGTGCCGCGAACATTAAATGTAGTCGTCAAATTCAAAATCCTTTTGGGAAAGTGCAATCCTCTTCTGTGTGCCTCCTCACTAAGGTCCTCACATGGCCACTGTTGCCTAGATATTCTATGAAGAAGAGGGTAATATCCATTGGCCTGCAACCTGCTTTGCTATTTCTGTTCCACCTCCATGAGACTGGCATAGAAGGTCTGCCCAGAGGAAATGGTATACATATGTCACTACAGATGACGATGTAGAAAGTAAAACAAAAACAAGATGCCTTTAATTACGTAAAAATGGCACTGGATAGGGATGGAGGTGGGGCGTTGGGTGGGAGTGAATATTTTTTCTTTTTTTAGAAAATATTTTATTGAGGCATTTGTAATTTTCAGTTTAACACATCTCTTAAACACCCGCGTGGGCCGACACACGCAAAGAAAGAAAAAAAACCCGACAGAACAACGTCCCTTACTCCCCCCGCTCTATTTCCTAGCTACCCGTAAACTATATTCTCAGTCCTGTTGTAACATTGCCATGCCTCCTGTTTTCCTCCCCGCCCCCCCTTACTGCTGACGTTCAGTTCTCCTTGAAATAGTCTATAAACAGCTGCCAGCTCGGGGCAAACCCTTGAACTGATCCTCAAAGCAAATTTAATTTTCTCCAGACTGATAAACCCTGCCATATCGCTGACCCACACTCCTGACTTTGGGGGCTTCGAGTCCCTCCATCCCAGCAAAATCCGTCTCCGGCCACCAGGGAGGAGAAGGCCAGAACATCGGCCTCCCAGATCCTCCGCTACCCCAAATATTGCCAATTCTGGACTCAGTTACCCTTCCTTCCAGGACCAATTATTGGATACTTTAACATAAATGAGACAACTAATTGGAATGTCTCTTAACCCATTATTTAACAGTCTCCCCTTCCTTGGAGAAAAAAATAATTAGGTGAAAACAAAATTACAAGAAACTCAAAAACACACACGCAATTCCCCCCCCCTTTTTTTTCCCATTTTTGGAGGAAAACAAAAACAGTCACAGAAACAGGCGCCCTTCATTAACAATATCCAAAAGTTTCTGTGAACTAGCCCCTCTTTTTGAAAAACAGTCGGACAATTGATAGCTACTGTCGACCCATTTAATTTTTTGCTATTTCCCCTCTGCAAGTTTGAAGCAAATTTGGACAATGTCTATCCTTAACCTTTTTCCATTGACACTTTTTGTAGAGTGCACATTTTCCCACAGGGATTTATTGTCAATGTGACATTCAATAGGTATATTACCCAAATCCCCCAATTTCTGTCAATATCTGAGATATATAAAAGGCCATATCCACCGCCTCTACAAGGCTTAACGTCTCAGCAGCCAAAGTGCTTTTGACCACTCTCCTTATTTTCTTTGTTTCCCACACAAGGGGGCAACATTTACCATTGTTCCCCAAAAGGAAAATTATAAAACATCCTGCGCTTGAAACCCCATCACATAAATTTGCATAGGACGCATTACTGTAAACTATGAGTTTCAAGTGCCTCAGGTCACCTAAAACCGGGAACGTCAAAACACACACCTGCATTTTTAGTTTGACCAATGCTTTATTTGCTCTTATTAGGTCTTCCACTTTGGGATCATTCATTTTTGTACTCAACTCTAAGACATCAAAACTCACGTCCGGTCTAGTCTGTCTACCTAACCAATTCAGTTGCCCAATTAAACTTCGCAGTTGCTCTTTTCATCTTTGAAACTAATGTGTCTTTTTGTGATACCGGTCACGGCTAATTGCTATTGGGCTGATGCTTTCCAAATAAGATTGCTGACGTAAAGTTGCCCCTAACTTAGGTGGTCCGATTTCCGGAAGCCTGACTTCCAACCCTGAATTTTTTCCTCAAACCAGAGATTACAATAGCTTTGAAATCACTAGTCCCACCCCACAAAAAAATAATCGCCATGCCCCCACAAAAAAATAATCGGCATGCATCATAAAGATGCCAGAAAGATTTCCTTTATAGTGCCAGTAAAACATTGCCAGATCTGCTTTCAACTGGCAACAGCCTAACTTTAACAAAACTGACCTTACCAAAAAATACCAGACTCTAGACACATCATTTAATCCATATACACATTTGTTCAACTTCCAGAGTACCCCTTCTGTGTTAGCTGCTTCTTTAGGAGGACGGAGAAAAATGTCTCTGGAGCTGATGCCCCTGCAAGAAGGCAACTTTTATATCTATAGATTTGCATTCCCATGCCTTTGTGGCTAATAGAGCCAAGAAGATCTTTAAAATAACCTTTCCTGCCGTAGGTGAATCTAACCTTAAATCCTGATCTTCTAAGTTTTCTTCAAATCCCCTCGCCACAAGCCTGGCCTTTGCCTTATAGGTTCCATCCGGAAGAACCTTTTCCATGCAAATCCATCTGTGGGATAGAGCTCTTTGTCCCCTATCCGGTACTTCCATGTATGCCCCAAATTCACTCCAACTATGCAGTTCTTGCTGTTTGACATCTTTGATAACTTTTTCATCTAACTTATTGGAAGCCACCAAAATCTCACGTGCATGTGGGCTTCTACTCCTATTAATATTTGTAGTCTTACTCATGTTCCGAGACCTTGATAAACTACGTCCCCTCTCCCGCCTGGTATCTCGTTCTGTACTGCTACAGCTTGATCTTCCCCCATACAGCCTCCCCGAACAGGCACCAGAATGTGGCGACTAGGGGCTTTTCACAGTAACTTCATTTGAAGCCTACTTGTGACAATAAGCGATTTTCATTCATTTTCATTTTTCTGCTGTAGGATGTCCTTTCAATAGTTCTCGACCTTTTCCTGCAGACCTGTTCCCTATCCGATGTACTATCTGAACTGGCACTGCGTTTCTGTGCCCTCCATTTTTGAACTTAGTTTTCCCAATCCATTGTCTGGACTCCCTCCCCTGAATGCTGTACATTCAACCAATGTTTATACTTTCCAGTGGCCTTCCCTGCTCTACCAATAACAGTTGCATCCTGCCATTGACGAGACCCTTCAGGCAAGTGTGTCACCTTCAGGCAAGTATGTCACTTTTGTACCAACTTTTGGCAGTTGTCCTTTCGGAAAATTGGCCTGTTCTAAATCATCAGAAGTGTTGTGTTCCTCTACAGAAACCCTGTCTATATCAGTTAACTGGTCCTCATAGTTCTGTAACACGTGCATACCAGATGACCCTGGTTCCTCATCATGTCTGGCTGCTCTGTCTAAATTTGAAATCTGTACCCATTATCCTTGATGAATGTACCCTAACAGTTTGATTGCCATGTTGCAAAATAATTGTTTTGCCATCTATGCCTATGATCTTCCTTGGGCCTTTCCATTCATTAAAATTGTCTCTCTTATAGTATACTATGTCTCCTTGCTGAAAAACAATATTTGATGGCCGTACATTATGGCTCAAAGCTCTGCGAATTCTTTCAGAGACTTCTGCTTCCAAAAAAGCTTTTCTACTGCTATGTAATGCGTTTAAATGCTCAGCAAAGGCAGAGCTAATTGTAGTCCCTTCCCAAGCTGGAGGCTGGTCATCCAAAATGGACGGAATTTTAGGATTTCTACCAAACACTAATTGATAGGGACTATAGCCCCCAACCATCTGCAATGAATTCTTTGCATGTACCGCCCATGCTAAAGCTGAATTTAGCTTGCAGTTTGGTCTATCTGCCAAAATTTTACGGAGCATGTCATCTATTACCGCATGGTTTCTTTCACACACACATTACTAAATGGGCTTCCTGCAGCCGTATTCAGAACAGTGATATTCACGTTTTCACACATATCCCTAAACCCATCATTAGAAAATTCTCCCCCATTGTCCGCAAGGAATTTTGCCAGTGGGCCCATTCTAGTCGCTATCCATTTTTCCACGATTTGATACAGAATTACTCTCTTTTCTGTACTTCGTAAATTGTTGATTGACTAAATCTGGTTGCTAAATCTACAAAACGCAAAATAAATATATTATTGGCTTTATCCCAGATCTTAAGGTCCATGGCCACAATGTCGTTAAAATCCCTGGCCAAAGGTAGAGTTACTCTCGGTTGTGATGGTGTCCTTCTGTACTTCCTACAAACTTCACCGTGATCACTAACCTGTTCTATTAGCTTAGCATAGACTTCATCCCTTACCCCTGCATCCTTTAATAAATGTTTCAGCCTCCGAGGAGACGGGTGCGCAAATTGCCTATGCAGTTTTAATACAACAAGCTTTTTAATCAGCTAAAGTCCCATTTTCAACTGCCATTAACACATCCTTAACAACTGTACTTGAAATATGTCAGTAATGGAATACAATAGTGTCCCGACTGTGTAAATTGTAAGTCCACCATCTTTCCAAAACTGTCTTGCCTTATCCTGTTCCATATCCAGTTTCATGTGTCTTTTCAGCGACTTCACTCCGGCAATATTGCAAGGGATCACCACTCTTTTCAGCAACTTCAGAGTATTATCATCCCCAAACCTGAAACTTGTGGAACTTTCAAATTCCTTAATCTTGTTACGATTTTCAGCATTCCAGGAGTCCAAGTAACATTTTAACCAGTCAATTCCACACACAGTAGATGTGCAGCCACTGTCCAATACAGCACAATTGAAGGATTCTGCAACCAACACCCTCATTACCGGCATAAAACTGCTTGTTAATAGGACAATGCCTTCTTTCTGGTCACTATCTTTTTCCTCTTCTGACTCTTCCAATTCCAGCTCAGAAAACACTTTGCTCCGGATTTTACTGTCATAAGGTAGAGAAAGAGCCAATGCCATACCTTGTTTTCTCTTTCCCAATGCAGTTACCTTAGTCCACATAACTACTGCACTTCTCCATTGGTCGTACGATCCCCTTTCAGAAAATAAGGGAGGATAGTCATATCCAACCATCTTTATCCTAGGTTCAGCCATATATCTTGTGTTTTTTTTCTTCTCACTCACTCCTTGGTTTGGTCTGGAAAAGTTGTATCTTTCAACCCTGCACATTTGCACAGCAACCATCCTCTGCTACCATTTGTTATACATTTAGCTGCTGTTGTATAAAGAGTCAAGGTTCAGTTCCTTTTCCACAAACACCTTTAATTTACTTCAACAGACTCTGCACAAAACTCTAACATATCACCTGACACAATGGCCACCTGAAGCCCCTTTACATATCAGTATCAATTATTGGATACTTAACATAAATGAGACAACTAATTGGAATGTCTCTTAACCCATTACTTATCTTGTAACTCCCTCAGGGGGAGACGAGGGAAGCCAGGAACCTGCCTCCGTACAAAATCCTGTACCCGTAGGTACCGAAACCTGTTCCCGCCCAGCACTCAAACTCCTCCTCTAATGCCTCCAAGGTAGGGAAATCCTCCTGATGAATAGGTCCCCAAATCTCTCAATCCCTCCCCGCCGTCATCCCCTATGAGAGTGAATATTTACCCGTGGTCTCGCAGTGTCAGGAGCAGTGAATAACTAGGGTAGACAGAAAGGCAGAGACAGTCCCAGAGGCAGAAATTCCTAGTAAAACTCTCCACACTATTTAGGTCCAGAAGCTCGTCACATCTGTCTATCTCAGCTGATCCTGGCAATTTCTGCACCTAACTCTTGGTCTAAATTACCTCGAGTGCTTTGTAGTAAAAGCAGGAGCCTCAGAATATGACACCACTCACTGTTATCATATATTTAAATAAAAGCATTTGGAACCTAGCAGGTGGATCCTGGAAAGAGCTGGAGGGAATTCAGAAAGGACGGTGGTTTTTGAGCAGAAAACAAGTGTCTATGGGTTCCACCTCATATTTCTGCCACAATTTATTATTCCCACAACATGTCTGCTGAAAATATACCACAAGTGAGACAGAAATTTGGCCCTTAAGAGTGTGTGCAATGACAGATTGAGAACGGCATGGAGAGCAAGCAAAGTGCTTTTCATCTAAATGAGGATTATCTAGGATTAAGCAAAGGAATTCTGAGAGGGAACAGCAGACTTTTGGAAATGCCAGCTGTAATAAAAAGAATGGAAATTTACCTCTGAATAATGTCCTGCAAAATGTTAGTGAATGTCCCCACTATACAACATTCACCTCTTTCTTCCAGAATGAACCAATTAATTACTTTTTCTTATGAGTTGACTTGTGCTTTAGTTATAAAGCAAAATAAAAATAGGTCATTTAGTGAAATGAAAGAAAAATCCTTGTAATTACATTAAAAAGGCTGTAGATGGCGAATTCGTCACACAAATAATGATAACGCTGATCAATGTCTGCCACTGTTAAAATCAGATTACTCAATACACACAATGGTAATGTCATATTCTATATGTTTTCATTGTCTACTAGCCTTTGTTCACTGTTAGCACTCTTGCCTCGGAGACAGAAGGTTGTGAGTTCAAGTCCCACTCCAGAAACTTGGACACTAGATCCAGCTGGCACTCTCTGAAGAAGAGATTTTAAAAATAAATTTAGAGTACTCAATTCATTTTTTCCAATTAAGGGGCAATTTAGCGTGACCAATCCACCTAGCCTGCACATCTTTTGGGTTGTGGGGGTGAAACAGGGAGAATGTGCAAACTCCACACGGACAGTGACCCAGAGCCGGGATCGAACCTGGGACCTCGGCACTGTGAGGCAACAGGGCTAACCCACTGCGCCACCGTGCTGCCCCCTCCGAATGAGAGTTGCTGCCAAGTGTGCTGTCTTTTGGCTGAAAGGTTATCCCAAGGCCCTGTCTACCCTCTCAGGTGAATGTAAAAGATAATGACACTGTTTTGAAGAAGGAGCATTATTCTCGATATCCTGGCCAATATTTATCCCTCAACCGCATGACAAATAAACAGATCATGTCACCATGATCACATTTCTGCTTGTGGGAGTTATAATAATCTTTATTGTCACAAGTAGGCTCACATTAACACTGCAATGAAGTTACTGTCAAAAAAAAAAACCCTAGTCGCCACATTCTGGCGCCTGTTCGGGTACACAGAGGGAGAATTTGGAATGTCCAAATTATCTGACAGCACGTGTTTCGGGACTTGTGGGCGGAAACCGGAGAACCCGGAGGAAACCCACGCAGATACGGGGAGAATATGCAAACTCCGCACAGATAGTAACCCAAGTCGGGAATCGAACCTGGGACCCCGGCACTGTGAAGCAACAGTGCTAACCACTGGGCTACCATGCTGCCCAGTATCCAAACTGGTTGCTATTTTCCCCACCTTATATCAGTGATTTGTGCAAAATTCTATAGTAACTTTTAATCTTCTTTGCACATGGAAACTTTTAGGGACAGAATATGTTCAGTACTCATTCATGGAATGTGGGCTTCACTGGCCAGGCCAGCATTTTTTGCCCATCCCTAATTGCCTTAGAGAAGGTGGTGATGAGCTGCCTTCTTGAAACGCTGCAGTCCCTGTGCAGGTACACCCACAGAGCTGTTAGGGAGGGAGTGCCAGCATTTTGACCCAGTGACAGTGAAGATGGTCTATGCCTTGGAGGGGAACTTACAGGCATTAGTGTTCCCATGCATCTGCTGCTCTCTTCCTTCTAGATGGTAGTGGTCATGGGTTTGGAAGGTGCTGTCTAACGACACTGGCAAATAACGGGTGGCATCGGTTCAGTCGCCCATTATACCATATACTAAATATACCAGTGCCGGATATTTAGATCCATCATTGCAATGGAATCAAGTATCAGGTGCTGTGGTATAACACATTCTGAGCCTATATGACCTATTTTACACCACCAGAGACAAATTTCTAACCCTTAATTTCTGATAGTGGCTGAACCTTATTATTGCCAGAGACCTGCAGGAGATGGGGGTCCCACCAATGGACATGTACAGAACACGGATTTAGTTTTAGAAAACTGAAATCAGTATTGTTGACTTCATTTACAATATCCAGTTGCTGAGATTACTGATTCATGAAATCTGACTCAAGCCTGGTTCTAAATGGCCAATTCTCTGGATCAAATTATGGGGTGATTTTCTCATGGACACCATGACCTTTGAATAATGGGGTGCTAGCCCAGGATATTCAATCTAGTGCTAGTAGATCTCCCGTGGCATTGCTCATAGTGAGCTGGAGGTACAGGGGTTGACATGACATGGAATCAGAGTGAGCAGGCACTGACTAAGCCCCCGTGTACCTTTCTGGTCCCATTAGTGCAAAACAACCATGTCCCATAACATAGTGTCAATGGCAAATTTGCATATACAACTCACTATTTGTTCATCCAAGTCGTTAATATATAAAGTGAAAAGGTGAGCCCTGGTATAGGTTCCTGGTGAATATCCTGGGCTGGATTCTCCGTTTCTGAGGCTAAGTGCCGGCGCGATCGGAGAATCCGGGGAGGCTTAACGACAGGAAATTCGGCACAAAATCCTCACCGATTCCGGTGAGGGCTAGCACCGGCACCGCATAAAACTCCCGCGGATCGCGCCAGAGAATGTCCGGGTCCCTGGCCACATGCGCAGGGCTGATGACCTGCACCGGTCGCGCCGTAAAACATGGCGCTGGTCGTGTTTGAACCCTAACCCGCCAACCGCGATCCCACAGCCTATCCATTGGCCATCCCTCACCAGTCCCACCAGCCCTAGCAGAAGCCCCCCTCCCCGGCCAGCGGCACGGATCCCGGCCGACTGTGGCTGTGCAGGACACTATTTGCAGCCAGCACACCGGGTTCCCGACCGCTGGGACCACACGTGGCCCGCACCGTCGGGAACTTGGCCCAATGGGTCTGAGCATCGCGGGTGGGTCGGCTGATGATGCAGCAACAGCTTTGAAAAGGCGCGCGCCGCATATCACGATGATGCCAGTTTGGAGGGGCGGAGCATGGCGGACCGCTGTCAAACCGGCGCCGGCCCCGATTCTGCCGTCGGAATCCATTCGCTGCCCGATCGCGGAATCTGGCCCCTGCATTTTAAAGGTCAGAAAACATTCATTTTATCCAAAATCATCCGAATCCATCACCAACACATCAAGGTTAATTCGAATCTCTGTGCTTTCAGGGTCTGCTGTGCAAAACCTCATCAACATCCATATTCACCAAATTAGTGACCTTTTCAAAAAGTGAAAATGACCTACCCTTCACTAATCCATGCTGACTCTTTAATCTAAATAATTACCGAAGTCTGTTACTCTGTCCCTGCAAATAGATTTGAGTACCTTCCTGACAAAGAAAAATGACAAACCTCATCCCTCCCTCACTTCTTCAATAATGGATCACGTTTGCAGTTCTCCGTTAGAAAAGGGTTAAATGGAGCGGCAGATTTCAGTGGCAGGGAATCTTTACGAGTGTCTGCAGCTGCAAGGTGATGTCGTTCGTGGAGGCTTTTAAGATTCAAAACTCCCAAGAGGCTGCAGCAAAAGTGAGTGTCAGACTTCCTCCCAGCTTTCCCTAACTGCAGATAATGATCTCTTTAAATAGCACTGCAATGGCCTCCACCCAATATTAATACCTGTGGTTTATGGGTGGCTTCATGACATCGCAGTAGCAGTGCTGATTGACATGGAATAATTTTAGGGGGTCCTAATGGCATTAGTTGACCACCAATGACAATTATTTAAAAGAGCTCCATCCATTTTCAATGGGACGAATTGACGCTCAAATCGAAGTTGACCCAAAAATACCAACAGCTAAGCAGGTATTTATTGCCGATTTCTGTTGCTTTACCAATGCATTCCTAGGCATAAACAGGATGCTGCCAGACAAAAGCAGGTGCCACATTGGTGGTTTATTCCATGTAACAAAAACTATATGATCGTAAAGTTCATTAATCCATAGTGGAGATAATTATCCATTTTGCCATCCAGGCAGTAATCTAGCAAAGAGGTCGTCTGCCTGTTGTAGAACATGTCAGATTGTCAGTCCGTTGAAATCAATATGAATAAATATTGGCCAGTTCTACAACAGACAGACAATTCTCTTTGTCACATTATAGCCCAGGCAGCCAAGATGTAAATTACTTCCAATGTACTTTGTGGGTCTGGATCTTCAGTGAAGTGACAAATCATTATTGGATTGCCCCTGCGCTTGATTTTTTCCACATCTCGACGCTACGTCTCATTTTTTGCTGGGTCTTCCGAGCCCGGTTTCTCCAGATATGCAGAGCGCGGCATCCGTCAGAGAACTCCATCGCAGTGTTGTAGCATCGGCGGGTAGGCCACAATGCCCACTTTTACAACACTAGCTGCTGGAAGCATAGTGTAAATAACCAGTGTGCATGTTAGTAAATGGATGAATGGGTGAGTGGATAAATAAGTAAAGGGGTAGGGCTAAAGGATGTATGGATGGGCAAGTTAAATAGTTACGGTGGCAGCTAGGTTAGGTGGTAGGTGGATGAGGTGGCAGGTGTGTAGTGGCAGGTGGACCGGGGTAGTCAGGTTGGGTTGAGGGGGTAGTCTGTGGGTCAGGGGGTGTGGTCATGCAGTGTCAGTGTGAGTGATTGGGTGGGGGAAGGGGTGGTACCAGGTAGCTGGGAAATTGCCCACTGGATGTTCAAACTTCTGGGCAATTCCCACAGGGGTCAGCACATCAGGATATCTGTGGGGTCCCGATACATCCAGTCTCCGATGATGCAGAGACCGGACGACATGGACGATGATCTCTCACACAAATCATCCTGAAAAGCTAACTGTGATTTAGTCCAGCAACAGGGTCCTAACCACCCGTTAAAGTGCCCTAAGGCACTTACCTGACCAGTATCGGGCCTGCCACACAACTGTCCACCCCAGTGGGGTGGAAATCCCACCCCAAAACTGCTGGCCAATTAGAAGCCGGTAACTTTCCATTGCTGATAGGGCCATTGGAAGCAATGCTCCGAGGCCCAGCCAGAGGATCACCACTGGATCCCAAGACACAGGGGAGTGAGACGTGGTGGGGACACAGGGAGGGGGTCGCCAGTGAAGTGGGGTGGGGTGGGGGAGGTGGGTGGAGGAGTTATATGCAAGTGCACGGTATGACTTTCAGTGGCAAATCCTTCCCAATACCAGGTGCCTGACAATGAGGGTACCCCTTGGAAGGCCGCCAGCAAACAAGATGGGATTTGTTCGATGGCCTTCAACAGCCCCATTTAAAAAAAAATTAATTGTCAGGATGTGTGCGTCACTGGCTGGGCCAGTATTTATTGCCTGTCCCTAATTACTCTCCATTTCAAAGGGCATTTGAGTGTCAGCTGCATTGTTATGGATCTGCAGTCACGTGAAGTGCAGACCAGGTAAGGGTAGCAGATTTCACCTAGTGAATCAGACAATGGTCTCATGGTCTTCATAATTTCACCATCTGCCATGGTGGGATTTGAACCCAGGTCCGCCCAATCGTGCCCTGGGTCACTGGATTACGATCCAGTGACAATACCAGTACGTTCCCCGCCTCCCACTGTGAGTAACATTAAGTCCCTAAGCCACCACTAAATTCCGAAATGCTCATGGATAATTGCTCTTAAGTGGCTTATCAATGACTACCAATTAACAAGTGACATCCTGCCAAAGACAGGTTAGATGGACCTTTCCCACCCTCAATTTATTGAAGGACATTTTTCCCAATGCCAGGAATCTGATGCAGTTTTTAAAGAAAATTAATTTACGGGATGTTGGCCGCTGGTTAGGCCAGCATTTATTGCCCATCCCTAGTTGCCCTTCAGAAGGTGGTGGTGAATTGCCTTCTTGAACCACTTCAGTCCTTGAAGTGTAGGTACACCCACTGTGCTGTTCGGGAAGGAGTTCCAGGATGTTGCCCCAGCGACAGTGAAGGAACAGCGATATATTTCCATGATGTGGAGATGCCGGCATTGCACTGTGGTGGGCACAGTAAGAAGTCTTGCAACACTAGCAGAATCTGATAGCCAAGTTCCGCACGCATGAGTACGGCCTCAACTGGGACCATGGATTTGTGTCGCATTACATTCACCCCCCACCATCTGGCCTGGGCTTTCAAAATTCTACCAACTGTCCTGACTTGAGACAATTCACACCTCTTTAACCTATGATTATCGCTCTCTCCAGTCGCACCATCTGGGCCTGTAAAGACTTAATTACCTGCAAAGACTCGCATTCAAAGTGTCATCTTTCACCATTGACTTTGTCTATCTGTGTGTTTGTGGAACCCACCTCTTCATTCACCGGAGGAAGGAGCTGCGCTCCGAAAGCTAGTGATTCAAAACAAACCTGTTGGTCTTTAACCTGGTGTTGTAAGATATATTTCCAAGTCAGGGTGGTGAGTCACTTGGAGGGGAACCTCCAGGTGGTGGGGTTCCCAGGTACCTGCTGCTCCTGTCCTTCTAGATGGTAGTTGTCAGCGGTTTGGAAGGTGCTGTCTAAGGAACCTTGGTGAGTTACTGCAGTGCATCTTGTAGATGTTACACATGGCTGCCACTGTTCGTCGGTGGTGGAGGGTTTGAATGTTTGTGGAAGGGGGAGCAATCAAGAAGGCTGCTTTATTCTGGATAGTGTTGAGTGTCTGGAGTGTTGTTGGAGCTGCACTCATCCAGGCAAGTGGAGAGTATTCCATTACACTCCTGACTTGTGCCTTGTAGATGATGGAAAGGCTTTGGGGTGTCAAGGGGTGAGTTACCCGCCATAGGATTCCTAGCCTTTGACCTGCCCTAGTAGCCACAGTATTAATATAGCTAGTCCAGTTTCTGATCAATGGTAACCCCCAGAATGTTGATAGTGGGGGATTCAGCGATGTTAATGCCATTGAATGTCAAGGGACGGTGGTTTGACCCTCTCTTGTCAGAGATGGTCATTGCCTGGCACTTGTGTGGCGCGAATATAACTTGCCACTTGTCAGCCCACGCCTGGATATTGTCCAGGTCTTGCTGCGTTAGAACATGTACTGCTTCATTATCTGAGGAATCATGAATGGCGCTGAACATGTTTGCAGACGACTACACAATCCCCAGTTCTAAAGTTATGATGGAAGGGAGGTCATTGATGAAGCAGCTGAAGATGGTTGGGCTGAGGACACTACCCTGAGAAACCTCTGCAGTGATGTCCTCTGGAGCTGAGATGATTGATCTCCAACCACCACAGCCATCTTCCTTTGTGCTTGGTATGACTCCAACAAACTCCCCCTGATTCCTATTGACTCCAGTTTAGCTAGGGCTCCTTGATGCTACACTCAGTTAAATGCTGTTCTGATGTCCAGGGCAGTCACTCTCCCCTCACCTCCGGCATTCAGCTCTTTTGCCCATGTTTGAAGCAAGACTGTAATGAGGTCAGGAGCGGAGTGACCCTGGCGGAACCCAAACTGAGGGTCCATGAGCAGGTTATTGCTGAGTAAGTGCCGCTTGATAGCACTGTTGATGACTCCTTCCATTACTTTGCTGATGGAGTAGACTAATAGGGCAGTTATTAGCTGGGCTGGATTTGTCCTGTTTCTTGTGTAGAGGACACACCTGGGCAATTTTCCACATTGCCAGTGTTGTAGCTGTACTGGAACAGCTTGGCTAGGGGTGCGGCAAGTTCTGGAGCGCACATTTTCAGTACTATTGCTGGTACATTGTCAAGGCTAATAGCCTTTGCAGTACCCAATGCCTTCAGCCGTTTCTTGATATCATGTGGAGTGAATCGTATTGACTGAAGACTGACATCTGTGATGTTGGGGACCTCGAGAGGAGACCAAGATGGATCATCCACTTGACACTTCTGGCTGAAGATTGTTGCGAATGCCTCAGCCTTGTCTTTTGCACATATGTGCTAGGATTCTCCATCATTGAGGATGGGGATATTTGTGGAGCCTCCTCCTCCAGGGAGTTGTTTAATTGTCCACCACCATTCATGGCTGGATGTGGCAGGACTACAGAGCTTAGATCTGATGCGTTTGTTGTGCAATCGCTTAGCTCTGTCTGTTACTTGCTGCTTATGCTTTTTGTAACACAAGTCGTCCTGTGTTGTAGCTTCACCAGGTTGACACCTCACTTTTCAGTATGCCTGATGTTGCTCCTGGCATGCTCTCCTGCACTCTTCATTGAACCAGGGTTGATCCCCTAGCTTGGTGGTAACAGTAGAGTGGGGATATGCCGGGCCATGAGGTTGCAGATTGTGGGTTGAATCAAATTCTGCTGCTACAGCGCCTCATGGATGCCCAGTCTTGAGTTGCTAGATCTGTTTGAAATCTATCCCATTTAGCACAGTGGTAGTGCCGCACATCACTATGGTGGGTATCCTCAATGTGAAGACGGGACTTTGTCTCCACAAGGACTGTGCGGTGGTCACTTCTACTGATACTAGATGCTTCTGCAGCAGGCAGATTGGTGAGGATGAGGTCAAGTCTTGTTGGTTCCCTCACCACCATTTGCAGCCCCAGTCTAGCAGCTGTGTCTATTAGGCCTCGGCCAGCTCGGTCTGTGATGTTACTACTGAGCCATTCTTGGTGATGGACGCCACCCAGATCATATTCTGTGCTCTTGCCACCCTCAGTGCTCCCTCCAAGTGGTGTTCAACATGGAGGTGCACTGATTCATCAGCTGATGGAGGTTTCCTTGCCCATGTTTAACCTGAAGCCATGAGATTTCATGTGGTCCAGAGTCAATGTTGAGGTTTCCCCTGTTAGCTACTGGTTGCTGTTGAGTATAGAGTCAAGAGTTCTGCTCCTTTCCCAAACACCTTTAGTTTCCTTGAACACACTCTGTACAAAACTCTATCACCACCACAAGTGCCAACTGCAACCCCTTTACATATCAGTGTCAATTATTGGATACTTAACATCAATTTGACATGTAATTGGAATGTCTCTTAACCCATACCTAACATCTCGCCACCTCTCCTGGCTCTGTCCTGCCGGTGAGACAGGAATGGAGAGAGTGGTATCTGGGACATTGTAGATATGATTCTGTGACTATGACTATGTCAGGCTGTTGTTTAACTGGTATGTGAGACAGCTCTCCCCAACTTTGGCACAAGCCCCCAGATGTTAGTAAGGAGGGCTTTGCAGGGTTGGGTTTGCCATTGTTGTTTCTAGTACCTGGTTTCATTACTTTTTTGAAGGGGTTGAATACAACCGAGTGGCTTGCTAGGCCATTTTAGAGGGCATTTAAAAGTCAACCACTGTGGGTGTGGAGTCACATGTGGGCCAGACCAGATAAGGATGGCAGATTTCCTTTCCATTAGGGAAAGGGCATTAGAACCAGATGGATTTTTACGACAATCGACAATGGTTTCATGGTCATCATTAGACATTTTATTCCAGATATTTTATTAGGTTCAAATTCCATCACCTGCCAAGGTGGGATTCGAACTCGGGACTTGGGTCCCCACATCATTATCCTGGGTCTCTGGATTATTAGTCCAGCGACAATACCACCTCCTCCTCCACCGCCTCCTCCTCTTTTCTCCCAGCCTGCCCAACAGGCTCCATTAAATTCCACCCATTAACTTTGGTTCTTTTGACGCGTTGAGCAGAGTTTATGTGACTGAACATGCGCCAGGCTCAGCTTGATCCAATTCAAGGTGGTCCACATGACAGTGGCCCGGATGAGTAGATTCTTTGGGGTGGAGGACAGGTGTGTAAAATGTGCGGGAGGACCAGCGAACCATGTTCACATGTTCTGGGCGTGTCCAAAACTTTGGGGATATTGGCAGGGGTTTGTGGACGTCATGTCCAGAGTATTGAAAACAAGGGTGGCAATGAGTCCAGAGGTGGCGATTTTTGGGGTGTCGGAAGATCCGGGAATCCAGGAGGAGAAAGAGGCAGATGTTCTGGCCTTCACTTCCCTGGTAGCCCGTAGACGGATACTGCTAGCTTGGAGGGACTCAAAGCCCCTGAAGTCAGAGACCTGGTTAACTGACATGGCGAGCTTTCTCGGCCTAGAGAAGATTAAGTTCGCCTTGAGAGGGTCACTGTTAGGGTTCGCCCGGAGGTGGCAACCATTCATCGATTTCTTCAGAGAATTAATCGGCAGCAGGGGTGTGGGGGGGGGGGTTAGGGTACCGTAGAATAGTGGGTCAATTAGGCGGGTCTTGGCGGGATGGGAGTCGAGGATTGCACTATGTTTCTTGTTCTTTGTACATTGTTCTTATACTGTTGTTTGTAATGCCAAAAAAATACCTCATTAAAATTGTTTATTAAAAAAAACTGATTCTTTCTCCACAAATGCTCAGTATTTCCAGCATTCTCTATTTTTATTTCAGATTTCCAGCAGTGTTTTGCTTCTGTATTGACAAATATTATAAGATTTAAAGGGTACTTACGCTATTTGTTACATGGCTTTCTATGGGGTGTATATTCGGCAATTAATTTACAAATGTAGTAACTTCATGAAACTAATAGGGAGGTTACGGACAAGACTTTTGCAAAGCTAACTCACAGGAGTCGTGAACCAAAGGGAATTCCAGTCCTAATTCAGAAACTGAAGAAAAAAGAGCCATAACATTCGCTTTGAAACACTAACCTTTTCATAAAGCTGTTAATCAATCACATCCATTCATGGTAATAATGACAAAATACTTTTACCCACACCACAACTCTTAAACTTAAATAAACATACAGGCATTAAAAAATCTCTAAAGAAAGATCAGAGGCAGGACTTTTCGAATGGTGAGATTTCCCACTCTGTCACCTGATTAATCACTCTGAGGGGTATTAATTGGCCAGAGACGGGACAATTACTCCTCATTCAGGCAGAGGTTCCACCTCAGAAAGCTGATGGACAATCTGATTGGATTGGAGCAGGTAGGTGAGGGTAGTCTGATGGCAGGGAAAGGAGGTGAGGTCTCTGGGGTGAAGGTTTGGCGGTGTGGTTGGGGATAAGGGAGTTGAAGTCTTGATGGAGACTGGTGGGGAAGCTGCATCCACGGGGAGCAGACCTTGGAGGGGTACCCCATATGTAATAGCGCTTAAGGGCCTTAATAGCGCTTAAGGGCCTTAATCAGAGTGAGGATGCTCAGGTTACCGAGGCTTCATGCACCTCCCCCACCCCACCCTCCTGGTTAGGGGCAGGCGGGAGGAAGGCCACCCTGCAAAACAGCCATTGTATGATCGTAGGATTGTGCCCCAGATTAAGTTATCAATCAAACAAAGCCAGCATTCTCCTGCAAGCTGTGCTAGTTCAAACACAGGACCAGTGCAGTAGGATTGAACAGCAAATTTTCTGACAAGTATGCTGAGATTTTAATTCATGACTGCTTGAGCCTTGGTATCATGACAGATATGCATTCCATTTAATTTTCATATCAAATTGCTAATTCAATCAAAAATGTAACCAAAACCATGAAGTGATCTATCCTGTTCAGGATGCAAAAGAGTCTCATTAAAAAACATCCAAAGCAAATGCAAAATTGAGACATCCTCATCAATCCTCATCAGGTTAAGCACAAATTAATTTAGAGATCTGGTGATACTAATCAAAAATAGAGTGAAATTGTACATTGTGAATATTTCTGAAAATTGCAGCTGATCTCATTCGGACTTGCAGCTACAAAGATAAGCTCAAGTAGTGAAGAGAAATTACTTCATCAAGAATCAATGCCAAGATTTGTGAAAGAAATATTATAGAACTCAACCATATTGCTAGCACACCAATGCGGTTCTCAGACAGTATTTCATAGGGGCGATGTGGGTCTCGCTTGCCAGCTGGAGAGATAGTGAGGGCCCCACGGCACCCTATTTCGAGGAGGTCCATTACATCTTTTGCCAATCAAACATTTAACTGGGCAGTAGCGAGCCCTTCCCAGGATCAAGGACCACAGGGATCGAGGTCCTGCCCACCAAGAGCTGCCAGCTAATCAAAGACCGGCAGCTTTTCATTGCTCGGCAGTGCCACTGGGGAGGTGGTGGCTTCTGGTGATACTACACCCACCTGAAGAACCCAGGTAAAAGGTTGGCAGGAGGAGTATCACAGGGTTGGAGTTGCAGGGGGAGGGGTTGGCGGGGGTGGGGGGAATCAGCAGCACGGTCAAGCTGGCGACTCTGAACAGGCCCCTGGTTTCTTACAACTGTATCATTGTTTAAATTATCATTATTGTTTAAATTAGGCAATGTGCTTGGCACGGTAGCACAGTGGTTAGCACTGTTGCTTCACGGCGCCAGGGACCCGGGTTCAATTCCCGGCTTGGGTCACTGTCTGCACCTTCTCCCCTTGTCTGCGTGGGTTTCCTCTGGGCGCTCCGGTTTCCTCCCACGAGTCCCGAAAGACTCGTGAGGTGAATTGGATATTCTGAATTCTCCCTCTGTGTACCCAAACAGGCGCCGGAATGTGGCGACTAGGGGTTTTTCATAGTAACTGCATTGCAGTGTTAATGTAAACCTACTTGTGACACTAATAAAGATTATGAAATTATCATCAATTAGGCTCTGTGCTATATTGTTCTTCGAGTGCCTTTGAATGAGCAAATAATTCCAGGGGCCTGAATGTAATCCGGGCAGGTTTGAATTTTGGGCTGCCTGCGTACTGAATCGCTCATCTGCTGCTGGGTTATTACCAGGGACGACAGGACGAGACTCTTAAGTAGGCATTAATTGCCAAATTAAAGGCCTCAATTGGCCGCAGGGCTGGAAGGCAGTCCAAAGGTCTTCCCATCACAGACATCGCTGAGACAATAGTTGGAAGAAGGCAGTGTCCCCACCGGCCACCCCCCCATCTGAGACCCCTTCCATCCTGGTTATTCTTTTCTCCAATTTCTTACATCGGGCAGAAGATACAAAAGCTTGAGAAGTTGTTTTAGCATATTCAAAAAAAAAAAAAAAAAACTTTTTTCCTGATGCTACTAGACTCTAGAGTGGCCCGCCTCTATACGAAACTGATCTTTTAACGTATTTTTCCTTTTTTACAGTTGTAATTATTTTTATTTTTTGTATGTTGTATTTATGTATCTGCGGTGCGGCAACCGAAGAGGAAAAAGAGTCGAATTGGACCCCTCCGGAAGGCCGCTGCCTTAGACTCGACATGTATGCTCAAGCCGTCAGGAGTCACGTCAATGCCAGATTCATCAGTCGCATTCACAAGACCGTCCCGAACGTCACCCAAGCACAACGCAATGCCATCCGCGCTCTCAAGACCAACCGCAGCATCGTCATCAAACCAGCAGACAAAGGAGGGGCCACTGTCGTACTGAACAGAACGGACTACTGCAAAGAAGTATACTGACAACTGAACAACCAAGAACACTACAGACAGTTACCCGCAGATCCGACCAAGGAACACATCCGCCAACTTAACAGACTGATCAAGACCTTGGATCCAGATCTTCAGAGCATCCTACGTGCTCTCATCCCACGTACTCCCCGCATTGGAGATCTCTACTGCCTCCCGAAAATACAAGGCCAACACACCAGGCCGCCCTATCGTTTCAGGCAATGGGACCTTGTGTGAGAACCTCTCTGGCTATATCGAGGGCATCTTGAAACCCATCGTACAAGGTACGCCCAGCTTCTGTCGCGACACGACAGACTTCCTACAGAAACTCAGCAACCATGGACCAGTTGAACCAGGAACATTCCTCGTCACAATGGACGTCTCGGCACTCTACACCAGCATCCCCCATGACGGCGGCATTGCTGCAACAGCCTCAGTACTCAACACCAACAACTGCTAATCTCCAGACACAATACTGCAACTCATCCGCTTCATTCTGGATCACAAAGTCTTCACCTTCGACAAGAAGTTCTTCATCCAGACGCACGGAACAGCCATGGGGACCACATTCGCACCCCAATACGCCAACATCTTCATGCACATGTTTGAACAGGACCTACTCACCGCACAGGACCTTCAACTGACGTTATACACCAGATACATCGATGACATTTTTTTCCTTTGGACCCACGGCGAAGAATCACTGAAACAACTACACGATGACATTAATAAGTTCCATCCAACCATCAGACTCACCATGGACTACTCTCCAAAATCAGTTGCATTCTTGGACACTCGTCTCCATCAAGGACGGTCACCTCAGCACTTCGCTTTACCGCAAACCCACGGATGACCTCACGATGCTCCACTTCTCCAGCTTCCACCCTAAACACATTAAAGAAGCCATCCCCTATGGACAAGCTCTCCGTATACACAGGATCTGCTCAGACAAGGAGGAGCGTAACAGACATCTACAGACGTTGAAAGATGCCCTCGTACGAACGGGATATGGCGCTCGACTCATCGATCGACAGTTCCAACACACCACAGCAAAAAACCGCACCGACCTCCTCAGAAGACAAACATGGGACTCAACCGACAGAATACCCTTCGTCGTCCAGTACTTCCCCGGAGCAGAGAAACTACGTCATCTTCTTCACAGCCGTCAACACGTCATTGATGACGATTAACATCTTGCCAAGGTCATCCCCACACCCCCACTACTTGCCTTCAAACAACTGCGCAACCTCAAACAAACCATTGTTTGCAGCAAACTACCCAGTCTTCAGAACAGTGACCACGGCACCACACAATCCTGCCATGGCAATCTCTGCAAGACGTGCCAGATCATCGACATGGATACCACTATTACACGTGAGAACACCACCCACATGGTACGTGGTACATACTAGTGAGACTCGGCCAACGTTGTCTACCTCATACCCTGAAGGAAAGGATGTCCCGAAGCGTGGTACATTGGCGAGACCATGCAGACGCTGTGACAACGGATGAACGGACATCGCGCAGTTGCCAGGCAGGAATGTTCCCTTCCAGTCGGGGAACACTTCAGCAGTCAAGGGCATTCAGCCTCTGATCTCCGGGTAAGCGTTCTCCAAGGCGGCCTTCAGGACCCGCGACAACGCAGAATCGCCGAGCAGAAACTTATAGCCAAGTTCCGCACACATGAGTGCGGCCTCAACCGGGACCTGGGATTCATGTTGCATTACATTCATCCCCCACCATCTGGCCTGCGAAATCCTACCAACTGTCCTGGCTTGACACAATTCACACCTCTTTAACCTGGGGTTACCCCATCTCTGGATCTGTAAAGATTTAATCACCTGCTAATGCTCGCATTCCAAGCATTGTTTGGCATCTTTGAATCTGTCTATATATGTGTTTCTGGAACAGACCTCTTCATTCACCTGAGGAAGGAGCAGCGCTCCGAAAGCTAGTGGCATCGAAACAAACCTGTTGGACTTTAACCTGGTGTTGTAAGACTTCGTACTGTGCTCACCCCAGTCCAACGCCGGCATCTCCACATCGTATTTATGTTTGTATGTAAGGAGTGCTCTGTCAGGTCTGTACACAGAATAATACTTTTCACTGTACCTTGATACATGACAGATTTTATCATTAAAATAATAAACAATAAATGCCCCCATCACCAAATTTGCCACAGATGAGAGCATCAAATACTGTCCCTTGTTTCTTAGAATGTAGTTTTTCAGTTTTTAATTGTTGCTTCTCATTTAAGTAAACTGACAGCACAAACCTTTCAAAACCGTTCAACAAAACAGATATTTTAAAACGGTGTTCAAATAATAACATGCTCAGAGTGGAATTATTGGGCAATCTCTAATTAGTGGATACTGTCTGTAGCCTCTGTCACTCCTATTTACTTTAAACTCGGTAATTCACAATATATCAGTTCAAACTTAATTAGAATGGGGCTGTGGAAGAAACAGAATTGGCAAAGTGCTGTTTGATTAAAGATGACACAATGCATATTTTTCAACAGGGTCTGTAGCTCTGCCAACTTTGAAGACTGCCTCATCTACCAGGAATGCACATCAGAAATTTAACAATTGGTCCTGCACAACTTTACAGCCATTTGTCCAGCAAGTGTGTGTAAGAGCAACTAGTGAACAAAGTTCTCTGGTGCAGCACAAAGTACAAAATGCCAATCCCTCAATTAAAGAACAGTAAGAAGTTTTACAACACCAGGTTAAAGTCCAACAGGTTTGTTTCGATGTCACTAGCTTTCGGAGCGCTGCTCCTTCCTCAGGTGAATGAAGAGGTATGTTCCAGAAACATATATAGACAGATTCAAAGATGCCAGGCAATGCTTGGAATGCGAGCATTAGCAGGTGATTAAATCTTTACAGATCCAGAGATGGGGTAACCCCAGGTTAAAGAGGTGTGAATTGTCTCAAGCCAGGACAGTTGGTAGGATTTCGCAGGCCAGATGGTGGGGGATGAATGTAATGCGACATGAATCCCAGGTCCCGGTTGAGGCCGCACTCATGTGTGCGGAACTTGGCTATAAGTTTCTGCTCGGCGATTCTGCGTTGTCGCGGGTCCTGAAGGCCGCCTTGGCGAACGCTTACCCGGAGATCAGAGGCTGAATGCCCTTGACTGCTGAAGTGTTCCCCGACTGGAAGGGAACATTCCTGCCTGGTGATTGTCGCACGATGTCCGTTCATTCGTTGTCACAGCATCTGCATGGTCTCGCCAATGTACCACTCTTCGGGACATCCTTTCTTGCAGCGTATGAGGTAGACAACGTTGGCCGAGTCGCACGAGTATGTACCGCGTACCTGGTGGGTGGTGTTCTCACGTGTAATGGTGGTATCCATGTCGATGATCTGGCACGTCTTGCAGAGATTGCCATGGCAGGGATGTGTGGTGTCGTGGTCACTGTTTTGAAGGCTGGGTAGTTTGCTGCAAACAATGGTTTGTTTGAGGTTGCGCGGTTGTTTGAAGGCAAGTAGTGGGGGTGTGGGGATGACCTTGGCAAGATGTTCATCTTCATCGATGACGTGTTGAAGGCTGTGAAGAAGATGTCGTAGTTTCTCCGCTCCGGGAAAGTACTGGATGACGAAGGGTATTTTGTCGGTTGTGTCCCATGTTTGTCTTCGGAGGAGGTCGGTGCGGTTTTTTGCTGTGGCGTGTTGGAACTGTCGATCGATGAGTCGAGCGCCATATCCCGTTCGTACGAGGGATCTTTCGACGTCTGTTACGCTCCTCCAATTCTGAGCAGATCCTGTATATACGGAGAGCTTGTCCATAGGGGATGGCTTCTTTAATGTGTTTAGGGTGGAAGCTGGAGAAGTGGAGCATCGTGAGGTTATTCGTGGGATTGCGGTAAAGCGAAGTGCTGAGGTGACCGTCCTTGATGGAGACGAGTGTGTCCAAGAATGCAACTGATTTTGGAGAGTATTCCATGGTGAGTCTGATGGAACTTATTGATGTCATCGTGTAGTTGTTTCAGTGATTCTTCGCCGTGGGTCCAAAGGAAAAAAAATGTCATCGATGTATCTGGTGTATAACGTCGGTTGAAGGTCCTGTGCAGCGAGTAGGTCTTATTCAAACTGGTGCATGAAGATGTTGGCGTATTGGGGTGCGAATTTGGTCCCCATGGCTGTTCCGTGTGTCTGGATGAAGAACTTGTTGTCGAAGGTGAAGACGTTGTGATCCAGAATGAAGTGGATGAGTTGCAGAATTGCGTCTGGAGATTGGCAGTTGTCGGTGTTGAGTACTGAGGCTGTTGCAGCAATGCCATCGTCATGGGGGATGCTGGTATAGAGTGCCGAGACGTCCATTGTGACGAGGAATGTTCCTTGTTCAACTGGTCCATGGTTGCTGAGTTTCTGTAGGAAGTCTGTCGTGTCGCGACAGAAGCTGGGCGTACCTTGTACGATGGGTTTCAAGATGCCCTCAATATAGCCAGAGAGGTTCTCACACAAGGTCCCATTGCCTGAAATGATAGGGCGGCCTGGTGTGTTGGCCTTGTATTTTCGGGAGGCAGTAGAGATCTCCAATGCGGGGAGTACGTGGGATGAGAGCACGTAGGGTGCTCTGAAGATCTGGATCCAAGGTCTTGATCAGTCTGTTAAGTTGGCGGATGTGTTCCTTGGTCGGATCTGCGGGTAACTGTCTGTAGTGTTCTTGGTTGTTCAGTTGTCGGTATACTTCTTTGCAGTAGTCCGTTCTGTTCAGTACGACAGTGGCCCCTCCTTTGTCTGCTGGTTTGATGACGATGCTGCGGTTGGTCTTGAGAGCGCGGATGGCATTGCGTTGTGCTTGTGCGACGTTCGGGGCTGTCTTGTGAATGCGACTGATGAATCCGGCATTGACGCGACTCCTGACAGCTTGAGCATACATGTTGAGTCTAGGGCAGCGGCCTTCCGGAGGGGTCCAATTCGACTCTTTCCTCTTCGGTTGCCGCACCGCAGATCTCTCGGTCTGCTGTTCTGGTTCATTGATAGTCTGCTTGGGTTCGCTGTTGGCCTCTTGGGGTCTGTGGAAGAATTCACGGAGCCTCATTCGCCTGATGAATTCCTCCGTGTCTGCCGCAAGACTGATGGGGTCCATTTTGGTGGTGCTGCAGAAATTGAGCCCTCTGCTGAGGACTTCGATTTCGTCTGGTTGAAGGGTGTAGTCTGACAAGTTGACAATAGATTTCCCTGTATTGTTTTCTACTGTGGCACCGGGGGTGGCTTGATTGCTGCTGGTGGTGATGCCGAGTTTCTCAAGCTTTCTGTTCTTGGTGTGCATATAGGTGGCATAGTATTGTTGTCTCATCTGTTTGGCGGTGTTCCGCAGCTGGTCTGCTGCGTCCTGAGCGCAAGTTGAGAATATGGCCTCTATCTTGGTTTCCAGGTTGCGTCGTCTGCTGTAGAGCTGGCGTGCGACTCAGCCAACGCTGTCTACCTCATACGCTGCAAGAAAGGATGTCCCGAAGTGTGGTACATTGGCGAGACCATGCAGACGCTGCGACAACGAATGAACGGACATCGCGCAACAATCACCAGGCAGGAATGTTCCCTTCCAGTCGGGGAACACTTCAGCAGTCAAGGGCATTCAGCCTCTGATCTCCGGGTAAGCGTTCTCCAAGCCGGCCTTCAGGACGCGCGACAACGCAGAATCGCCGAGCAGAAACTTATAGCCAAGTTCCGCACACATGAGTGCGGCCTCAACCGGGACCTGGGATTCATGTCGCATTACATTCATCCACCACCATCTGGCCTGCGAAATCCTACCAACTGTCCTGGCTTGACACAATTCACACCTCTTTAACCTGGGGTTACCCCATCTCTGGATCTGTAAAGATTTAATCACCTGCTCATGCTCGCATTCCAAGCATTGCCTGGCATCTTTGAATCTGTCTATATATGTTTCTGGAACATACCTCTTCAGTCACCTGAGGAAGGAGCAGCGCTCCGGAAGCTAGTGACATCGAAACAAACCTGTTGGACTTTAACCTGGTGTTGTAAAACTTCTTACTGTGCTCAGCCCAGTCCAACGCCGGCATCTCCACATCAATTAAAGAAGGCCTTTTACCCTAGAAATTAGTTGGTGCTGTTCATTTTCCCAGCATAAAACAGGCACCTGAGCATCTAATACGGCAGATACATACATAGATGATATAAGCAGGAAGAGGTCTTTTGGCCCTTCAAGACTGCTCCGCCATTTATCACGATCATGGCTGATCATCCAACTCAATAGCCTAATCCTGCTTTCTCCCCATAGCCTTTGATCTCATTCTCTCTAAGTGCTATATCTAGCCGCCTCTTGAATATATTAAATATTTTAGCATCAACTACTTCCTGTGGTGATGAATTCCACAGGGTCACCACTCTTTGGGTGAAGAAATGTCTCCTCATCTCTGTCCAAAATGGTTTACCCTGAATCCTCAGACTGTGACCCCTGGTTCTGGACACACCCATCATTGGGAACATCTTCCCTGTATCTGCCCTGTTTAGTCTTGCTAGAATTTTATAAGTCTCTATGAGATCCCCCTCATTCTTCTGAACTCCAGCGAGTACAATCCTAACCTAGTCAATCTCTCCTCATATGACAGTTCTGCCATCCCTGGAATCAGTCTAGTAAACATCCTTCCTCAGAAAAGGAGACCAAAACTGCACACAATATTATAGGTGTGACCTCACCAACGTATAGTTGCAGCAACACATCCCTACTTCTGTACTCGAAACCTCCGCAATGAAGGCCAACATACCATTAACCTTCTTTACCACCTGCTGCACCTGCATGCTTACCTTCAGCGACTGAAGTAAACATGCAAGTGCTGCATGTGCAAACATTCTACAGCTGAAGTGTATATACACCGTCATATTGGTCAACCTTTCTGTCCAGGCACCCAGGGAACTCACCCAAAACAGGCCTCAAACCTTTGTACATTAATATCAGGGACATAATGCCTTTTTGTGACGCCTGTTCTAAAATTCTAAAGTGAAATGAAATGAAATGAAAATCGCTTATTGTCACAAATAGGCTTCAAATGAAGTTACTGTGAAAAGCCCCTGGTCGCCACATTCAGGCGCCTGTTCGGGGAGGCTGTTACGGGAATTGAACCGTGCTGCTGGCCTGCCTTGGTCTGCTTTCAAAGCCAGCTGTTTAGCCCTGTGCTAAACCAGGCCCTCGGCAAGTGAATGCAGAGGTCAGTATTTTCAGGTGCTTCACAACCAAACCAGCTTCCTTTAAAGAGATGTTGAAGGCTGCTACCTGAATAGTAATTAATGTTCCATTTACTTACATTATGGTGGAGGCAGAATTTCCCAAGGCCCTGCCTCCGGCCTCATTAGCCGCATGCACAACACACTGCACCAGGATGGTGCTCCAATTTGGGTGCAATCCAATTTTTCTTACTTTATTTTATTTGGAATTTGGAATTCCAGCACCAAAACAAAATAGAAATTAAAATCATAGAAAAACTGAAAGTAGATTTGCAAGGATTTAATGGGCCTGATTTTTTTTAAAACTGTGCAAGTCAATGGGTTATACGGAGTTGAAAAATCTCACCCATGAGCCCTGATTCACAGCCACTTTGAAACGTGCAAAAGTAGAAGCAATTTTTTGTACTGCACTTTTATTGCAAATCAACTAAAAATTTACAACAAATTTAGTATTAATGGCACTAACTCCATGCAACTTCATAGAATGGAGGTAATAGAGAATTCAATAGAGGATAATAACCATTATATCTGATTGTAATCATAGAATCATCAAACTTACTGTGCAGGAGGCCATTTGGCCCATCGAGTCTGCACCAGCCCTTGAAAGAGCACCCTACTTAAGCCCACACCTCCACCCGATCCCCATAACCCAGTAACCCCATCTAACCTTTTTGGACACTAAGGGGTAATTTAGTGTGGCCAATCCACCTAACCTGCACATCTTTAGACTGTGGGGGGAAGCCAGAGCACCCGGAGGAAACCCACACAGACATGGGAGAAAGTGCAAACTCCACACAGTCAGTCACCTGAGGCTGGAATTGAACTCCGGTCTCTTGAGCTGTGAGGCAGCAGTACTAACCACTGTGCCGCCACCGCACCCCCCCCCCCCCCCTCCCTTTTCTAAAACCATTTTTTTTTCTTCTTTGGCAACCCACTGTAGTTGATGTGACTGAATTGACATCTCCCAGAATCCTCATCTGCCGCCTCTGCTAGATGCTCCAATTTGGATGCAATCCCATTTTCCCCCCTTTATTTTGTTTTGAATTTGTCATTCCAGCACCAAAACAGAGTAATATAAATTCAAATCATAGAAAAATGGAAAGCAAATGAACATTGACTCATGCGGAGGTCAGTACTGTCAGCTTGTTTGACAACTAAACTAGCCTTATTGATTACAATTAATATAGATTCTGCCAATATAGAGTCCAAACTGGCACAAGGTTTTGGCATAATACGGTTACTAAATCAGTGACTTCATCAGTATAAAAGATAAAAACAGTTGTAAACTAGGGTTCAGTTAATGAAAGAAATTAATGATGTTTGACAATATCCTTGAGAAGCCAAATAAACAGCGTGCTTATCATAAGGATGGACTCACTTTATGATGGAAATGTTGTGTCGTCACAGCAAGAACCTCAATGCCAAGGCTTGCTCTTTTTAATTGTTCGTGGAGAGCTTGTAGCTGTTTGGTTTGCTTCTTACATTTGTCCTTGAGTCTCTGCACAGTTTGGCGCTCGGTCTCTCGAGACTGGAGGTCAGGCTTGGCTGAAAATCCATTTCTCGTTCCACCTGCAGCACTCCTTAGCTTGCTTAGCCCTTGGGGAGAAATAAAGCAAATATTAGAGACTCCTGGCAAAGGTTTTCATCAAGTTTAAAAATCAAGCCCGTAACTAATGCTTTTAAGCATAATCACCTTTTTAAAAAAATTCTGCACCACCAGCATTGCACAGACAATGCTTTGTTAATAATTACATCCAATTAGGTAAGATTAAATGTCAGTGGTCATTAAAACTGAAGTCGTTTTAACAGAGGATGTAATTGATTTTATTGGTCATAGTCTGTTAAGACTACACAGCACACAAGTCACCAGCTGAGCAAGGTACAGCAAATAAACTGGCTGAGGTAAGAATGTGATTTAACTGCAGTACCCACAAGATTAGTTATTCAGGGAAGATTGAGCTCATGAATAGGCATACACATCATCCAAAGTAAACCGTACAAAGTGAAAAGAAGAGTCAATGACTTCAAATCCTCCATTACCTCAGATATCTGACAGTGTAAACTGTATCCTCTATAAATTCTTCTCAGAATCTATTTGCGGATGATGAAGTTACATTCCTCATCTTAAAGTCTGGTGCTTCTCATTTTTTGAACAGGGGTTATTGTACCACCTGGTGAAAATCACAACACTCCACAGATGAAATTCAACTCAGTGCTACAGTCCGAGTGCTGAGTCTCTGAACTTTGCATTACATTCTATCATGCCTGTAATGGGCCGGACATCAGCCGGATGCCACATTGTCTCAGGCACTTGCAAAAATACGCAAATCAGGATTGTACACCAACTGTAGGACTCCAAAATGAGAAACGGCTCTGCATGTTTTAGCTAAGTGATAATAAAGCGTATTTTCTTTGTATGACAATTAAGTGATGCTTTACTCGTGGAAATCAATGGTTAATCCAAGAAACAGGCACTGTAAGCCCACATGACATAGAACAGAATCATAGAATTCCTACAGTGCAGAAGGAGGCCATTCGGCTCATTGAGTCTACACTGACCCTCCGAACGAGCACCCTACCAAGGCCCACTCTCCCATCGAATCCCTGAAGCCCATAACCCCACCTAACCTTTTGGACACTGCGGGCAATTTAGCATAACCATTCCACCTACCTTGCACTTCTTTGGACAGTGGGAGGAAATCGGAGCACCCGGAGGAAACCTACGCAGACACGGGGAGAACGGACAAACTCCATGCAGTCACCCGAGGCTGGAATTGAACCCAGATCCCTGCCGCTGTGAGGCAGCAGTGCTAACCACCGTGCCGCCCTTACCTCAGTGTGTGTTCATATCTAGTTTAGGTTGATCCAAAATCAGAGAAAGACTTCCCCTTTCAAATTTTGTTTAAGAATAAAATGGATTGCTCGGATTTGTACTCACATTGATTTAAATGTGCCCATTCGCTCATTAGGACCACTAGTTCAGGCAAATAAAATTGGTTTTAGATGCACATATCAATCCTTTTTTTGTTTGTAGGCGGTAATTAAGTGACATGGTTATAAAAGTTCAAAATCTGTCGAACAGAAAACCTTTCCAACAATAATTGGCATCAATGAGGCGAAGGAGGAGGGGACCCTGTCCCGACAATGTCCCGGGCACTGATCTTGTTGATTTTGAAGCGGGATTAGGATCCATTGCAATGTGGGTCGTATAGGCCGATTTCGCTCCTCAATGTAGACGCTAAGTTGTTGGTGAAGGTGCTGGCTACGAGGATTGAGGCCTGTGTCCCAGGGGTGATCCATGAGGACCAGACGGGGTTTGTGACGGGCAGGCAGTTAAACATGAATGTGCGGAGGCTCTTAAATGTGATCATGATGCCCTCAGTGGAGGGGGAAGTGGAGGTAGTGGCGGCTATGGACGCGGAGAAGGCCTTTGATCGGGTGGAGTGGGAGTATCACTGGGAAGTGCTTGGGAGGTTTGGGTTCGGGTAAGGGTTCATAAGATGGGTCAGGCTGTTATATAGGGCCCCAGTGGCGAGTGTGGCTACGAACCGGCGGTGGTCGGAGTACTTTAGGTTGTACCGCGGGACGAGGCAGGGGTGTCCCTTATCCCCCTTGTTGTTTGCACTGACAATGGAGGCGCTGGCCATGGGACTGAGGGAGTCTAGGAACTGGAGGGGATTGGTCCGGTGGTGGTTAGGAGGGGGGGGGGGGGGGGAATGACGACACCGGGTGTCGTTATATGCTGATGAACTGTTGTTATATGTTGCAGACCCAGTGGAGGGGATGACGGAGGTTATGCGGATCCTTCTTTTGGAGACTTCTCGGGCTATAAGCTCAACGTAGGGAAGAGTGAGCTCTTTGTGGTGCATGCGGGGCACCAGGGAAAGGGGGATAGACGAGCTACCGCTGAAGAGGGCGGAGAGGAGCTTCCGATACCTGGGGATCCAGGTAGCTAGGAGCTGGGGGGCCCTGCACAAGCTCAATTTGACACGGTTGGTGGAACAGATGGAGGAGGACTTCAAGAGATGGGATATGCTGCCACTCTCCCTGGCGAGTAGGGTGCAGTCGGTCAAGATGACGGTCCTCCCAAGGTTCCTGTTTGTGTTCCAGTGCCTTCCCATCCTAATCCCCAAGGCTTTTTTTTAAAACGGGTAAGCAGGAGTATTATGGGATTCGTATGGGCGAAGAAGACCCTGAGGGTGCAGAGGGTGTTGTTGGAGCGTAGCAGGAACGGGGGGGGGGGGGGGGGGGGGGCTGGCGCTGCCAAATCTATGTGGCTATTATTGGGCAGCTAACGTGGCGATGATCGGTAAGTGGGTAATGGAGGGAGAGGGGGAGGCGTGGAAGAGGAAAGAGTGGCGTCTTGTGTGGGTACGAGTCTGGGGGCGCTGGTGACGGCACCGTTGCTGCTTCCGCCGACAAGGTACACCACGTGTCCGGTGGTGGCGGCGACTCTGAAGATCTGGGGAGAAGTGGAGGCGACATAGGGGCGAGGTGGGGGCCTCGGTCTGGTCCCCGATACGAGAGAACCACCGGTTTAGTCCCCGATACGAGAGAACCACAGGTTTGTTCCGGAAAGGATGGATGGGGGATTTCGGAGCTGGCAGCGGGCTGGGATTAAAAGAATGGGGGACCTATTCATCGATGGGACTTTTGCGAGCCTAGGGGCGCTAGCGGAGAAATCTGGGTTACCTCCTGGGAATGCAAGTGAGGGCTTTTGTGAGACGGCATGTGAGAGAATTTCTGCTGCTCCCAGCACGAAGGATTCAGGACAGGGTGATTTTGGGTGTATGGGTCAGAGAAGGCAAGGTCTCAGCGATCTATCAGGAACTGCAGGAGGCGGAGGAGGTCTCGGTGGAGGAGTTAAAGGGTAAGTGGGAGGAGGAGCTGGATGAAGATCTGTGGGCTGATGCCCTGAGTAGGGTTAATTCTTCCTCCTCTTGCACCAGGCTCAGCCTAATACAGTTCAAAGTTGTCCATACGGCCCATATCACAGGGGTGAGGATAAGTAGGTTTTTTGGGGTGGAGGACAGATGTGTGAGGTGCTCGGGGAGCCCAGCAAATCACGCCCACATGTTCTGGACATGCCCGGCGCTGGAGGGGTTCTGGAGGGGTTTTGCGAGGACTATGTCCAAAGTGGTGAACACCCGGGTCAAGCCGAGCTGGGGGATAGCATTGTTTGGGGTATCGGACGAGCTGGGAGTGCAGGAGCCGAAAGAGGCCGGTGTTCTGGCCTTTGCGTCCCTGGTAGCCCGGTGGAGGATCCTACTAATGTGGCGAGATGCAAAACCCCCAAGAGTGGAAGCTTGGATTAACGATATGGCAGGGTTCATCAAGCTGGAAAGGATAAAGTTTGCCTTACGAGGGTCTGTGCAGGGGTTCTCCAGGCGGTGGCAACCGTTCCTAGACTTTCTCGCGGAACGTTAGGTGGAGGTCAGCAGCAGCAGCAACCCGGGGGGGGGGGGGGGGGGGGGGGGGGGTTCTGTTTTGTTTAGGTTAGAGTGGGGCGTTTTCCTTACTGGCGTGTTTATTTGTTAAATGGGGGTTATTGTATTTTGTTGGAAATCTCATGTACAACTTTTGCTTGTTTTGTGCTTTATTCTTTTTTTTCCTGGTTGGAGTGTTTTGTTGAAAATCGCTGAAAATTTGAATAAATATATATATTTAAAAAATAATAATAGGCATCTACATCAATAACACATCTCATTTCGAACTGATATTGGGGGTGATGTTTTTCTCTGAAAGTGAGTAAGCTGCAGAAAGAACAATTGTGGGTAGACATCTCCAGTGGAAATAGCACTAGGGGCTTGCTGTAGGCCAACAGGTCAACCCACTGTGAACAGAGTGTAAGAATGTTGTGTAGGTCAGGAAAAGTTAATAAATCACCATAAATTTAGTGCATCCAGATGGCCTAAGATCAGTGTTGACAAATGTAATGCATGACTGCTACATCCTCCATCAATTGAGCCATCTGTTGCTCTTGATAGCACCCCATCTCAATGTAAATTAGACCATTAGTCCAATAATTGGGGTGCATTGGGCCTCACCATTTAGGCACAACATATCCAGCTAACTCAGAATAGCATTCAAAAAGCCAAGAGAAAATTGAACTACAAAGCCAAAAACAGTAGAATATAAGAGAGAGGAAGTTGCTCTCATTGGAGCACATTGAGTGTTATGCCCACATTTTCTCACTGAAAAGCAAAGGAAAGATTCTAAAGCTTGACGCACTGTGAAGAAGAGCCATGTGGCTGATTCCTGGATTTGAACTCAAGTCAAAACCCATTCACTTCTGCAGAGATAAGATCAGGCCCTTAGTTTGTCAGAGGGCTGAATTATAAGGAACGGCTGGATAGATTATTGATTGTCAGCCTGCAAAGTTGGTATCTGCGAGATGTAAGGTAGCAAATGGTGTGGAGAAGTTAATCTGGAACACTACTTAGAATAGGAGAGGGAAACACCTGTTCATACTGGGAAAATGTAACTATAGGATTGATATCAGGGCATTCTACATAGGTACAGTGAACTTAGGAGCTCTTTACATGCAAATGGTGAATCAATACTTCAAATGGATATCTGGGAAAAATGGTGATGGTGCTAACTCTGAATTGTTGAAGAAAAAATTAGAAGCAGCAAGGGCAAATGGAAGGTACTCTGGATGGATGAAATAAGATGATCTTCCCCATTCCTAAGTACCTTGTCTGATCTTGTAAACATGCCTTTTGAAAAATGGTCACATTTTGTGATTCCTGTGGTTTGTGATTTTTGCCTTTTAACACAAAGAAATTGATGGAAATATTCACAGAAAGGTGACGTTCCTCTGTTAAGGCCCATTTGGCTTTTCAGCTGGCCTACACATCTTTGTGTTTCTTTCAACTAGTGTTACATTCAACACCACCAGGTACTTATCAAAAACCTTTACAACAATGAATGGTCGTAAGTGAAAAAGGTAGACTTGCTCGGTTACCGCAAAACTCTATCCCATATAGGCTACAATTCTACATTTTTATCCAGTTTCGTACTGAACAATAATGGTCATTTGTTTTCACTCTTTGGTAATTGGCTAATACCTGTACTTCCTGAGTAGTGAGCCCTAACTACCTTAGGCAACAAAGGTATGCTATTGTGTCACCATCACTGTAGCTTAAAGGAAGTGTGCTTCAAAGATGTAACAATTAAAGCTGACTGCATAATTATACACGAGAGATTCATTATTCGAATCCTAAAATGAATTGAACAGCCAGGCCACAACTAATTGCTTCCTATTACCTTGTCCCATCTCCCAGTATAAAAATAAAACACATAAAAAATATTCTGTGATTTGAACTTCTCCATCGCCTGTGATTCTGTGACAACTGTCCAGTCTTCAATATGATAATCATTTTCCTTCTGTACATTTGACTCCATCTCTCCCTTTCACCTTACAGAAACTTGACCTTGCCGTTTTTGCTATGATCTCTATGATCGGGCTCATTCTTTGACTATTAGTGTTATTACTGCTAAGAGAATCAGTTAGCAAAAAGACTGTGTCTCCCATAAGGCCTCTGATTTAAAATGTTATACGAAGCTGCAACTAGGGACCAGATTGAGAACTCATCATATCTCTTTTCACATTTTCTTCGTACGCTAGATTAAATTTGATTTATATAATAATTTGAGCATAACATCAGATATAAATGTGGGCTCATTGGCCCACCACATTTAGATCCGCCTGGTGTTTTGTTTTTCTTATAACCTGTTCCAATGCTTGCATTTTTATTATCCAAAAATTTATGGACAATTTTCATGAAGCCTTCCTCCAAATGATAACGGTGATAAACAGCCACAGCTCTCTGCTGGACTCTAGTAGTGATTGATCCCCCATGCAGCAACACTACCAATCTTCCAATCGCACATCCTCCATCCATATTGAAGTTATCTGTTGTTCAGTAACTTGAGAAAGGAATAATGATGATATTTATAATATCATGTATCTGTACCAGGTTAAAGTCCAACAGGTTTGTTTCAATGTCACTAGCTTTCGGAGCTCTGCTCCTTCCTTAGGCGACCCTTCCTTAGGTGCTCCTTCCTTCACCTAAGGAAGGAGCAGCGCTCCGAAAGCTAGTGACATCGAAACAAACCTGTTGGACTTTAACCTGGTGTTGTAAGACTTCTTCCTGTGCTCACCCCAGTCCAACACCGGCATCTCCACATCATGTACCTGTAAGTAAGGGGTGGGCACAGCACCAATACTGAGAGAATACGGGAAATTGCAAGGAGACTTTGATTGTTCAACAGAGTCGGCAGAAATGGATCAGAAGCTGTTCAATGAGAAATTTTTTTTTTGAAGGAATGGTGAAGTGAAATACCCACCAACAAGAGAATTACTAAGAGTGTGGAGACAGGTGCACATACAGATCATTTTAATGATGGAATTACAGATAAAAAAGGAAAAAAATATTCTTGGATTTGGAATGAAGCCAAAAAACATTGGGCGGGATTTTCCGTTTTCCGATGGCAATTTTGTAATCGGCTATCGGGTGGAGAATCCCTGTTAACAATGGAATCGGGGGCGCTGCCTGTTTTCACAAGCTCCGCCCCAACCAAAACAGGATCCTCGAGGAGCGGGTCGCACACCGTTGGGACGGCCTCAGGATGTTACCCGAAGGCCCTGCCCCGATGCTCTTCCCCCGATGGGCCGAGGTCCCGACCACATGGCGGACGTGTGATCTCAGCAGTTGGGAACCCGGCGTGGTGGCTGCGGACTGTGTCCAGCGCCACCACAGTCAGGGTGCAGGAGCCATGCTGCTGACCGCAGGGCCTTTAATGAGGGCTGGGGGATGGCCAGGGGGTGGCGAGGGGGTGTCCTGGTAACACTATTTGGACACGCCGGGTCCGCGCACGGCTGGCACCATGTTGTACGGCACGACTGCTGCAGGTCGTCGCCGTGCGCATGCGTGGCCACGAACCCGGCAATTCTCTGGCCGTTTTTGTCGTGGAGGTCGGGCGTTTTACGTGGTGCAGCTGCTAGCCCCTCACCGGTCGGAGGATCGGTGCTGGGGTGATGCCGATTTTTATGACTTAAAACGCCACGGATCCTCCGGACATAGCCTGGAAATTGGAGAATCCAGCCTACTATATTGAATTTGTTTCTGGCATTATTCAGCTGTTATATTCCCAATAACCATTTAGTGAATGAAGAATCTGAAAACCACTTGGCACAGATATATTTAGAGTGAAACATTACAAGTATCCACTCAACTTTAACATAAGAACTAGGAGCAGGAGTAGGCCATCTGGCCCCTCGAGCCTGCTCCGCCATTTAATGAGATCATGGCTGATCTTTATGGACTCAGCTCCACTCTCCGGCCCGTACACCATATCCCCAAATCCCTTTATTCTTTCGAAAGGTATCTATCTTTTTCTTAAAAACGTTTAAAGAAGGAGCCTCAACTGCTTCACTGGGCAAGGAATTCCAGAGATTCACAACCCTTTGGGTGAAGAAGTTCCTCCTAAACTCGGTCCTAAATCTACTTCCCCTTATTTTGAGGCTATGCCCCCTAGTTCTGCTTTCCCCGACCAGTGGAAACAACCTGCCCGCATCTATCCTATCTATTCCCTTCATAATTTTATATGTTTCAATAAGATCCCCCCACATCCTTCTAAACTCCAATGAGTACAGTCCCAGTCTACTCAACCTCTCGTCATAATCTAATCCCCTCAACTCTGGGATCAACCTAGTGAATCTCCTCTGCACTCCCTCCAGTGCAAATATGTCCTTTCTCAGGTAAGGAGACCAAAACTGAACACAATACTCCAGATGTGGCCTCACCAACACCTTATACAATTGCAGCATAACCTCCCTAGTCTTGAACTCCATCCCTCTAGCAATGAAAGACAAAACTCAATTAGCCTTCTTAATCACCTGTTGCACCTGCACACCAACTTTTTGCGACTCGTGCACCAGCACACCCAGGTCCCTCTGCACAGCAGCATGTTTTAACATCTTACCGTTTAAATAATAATCCATTCTGCTGTTATTCCTCCCAAAATGGATAGCCTCACGCTTGGAAACATTGAATTCCATCTGCCAGACCCTAGCTCATTCACCTAACCTATCCAAATCCTTCTGCAGACTTCCGGTATCCTCTGCACTTTTTGCTTTACCACTCATCTTAGTGTCGTCTGCAAACTTTGCCACATTGCACTTGGTCCCCAACTCCAAATCATCTATGTAAATTGTGAACAACTGTGGGCCCAACACTGATCCTTGATGGACCCCACTAGTTACAGTTTGCCAACCAGAGAAACACCCATTTATCCCCACTCTCTGCTTTCTGTTAGTTATGAAGTGCCTTTTGATACTCTTTTGATCAAAACAAATAATTGATTAAACCAATTCACTGAAGGTAAAGATGAAGAAAACAAAGTCCCAGATGACCATATGATGCTTACCCTTTGAGGGGGAGAGCTGACTGGTGGTGACCTGAGGATCAATACACCTCAGGTGAGGTGCAAGCCGGAGGCCTTCATGAATAATCTCAGCCGCTATGGGAATTTAACCCGCGCCGCTGGCCTTGCTCTGCATCACAAACCAGCTGGCTAGCCAAGTGAGCTAAACTGGCCCCCAATTCACTGAAGAACCACCCTTTAAAGGGGCACTATAACAATATTTTTATAAGTGCTTAAATAGCCACCCAATCACTGCCTCTACCAGTAAGTATTAAACTTCAATTGATGCAATTAACATAGGCCATCATTGGAGTACTGTGCAATTTCAGACAGCCCAGTTTAAAAAGCTTATTACAACCATGGACAGGGTGTAGCCAGATTCATTTGTATGAAACCAAGAAATGAGAAGCCTGGAAACATCCAAATCTGCACCAGGTTTGAGCATTCCCTCTCTACAAATTCGATCAATAAAAATCAGGGAGAAAAGCCTTAGCCACTTGAGGATTTGACTGTCGAGCAAGTTCAAGATGATGTAGTAATTGAACCAGAGGACAGACTGATCTATTTGTGGCTTACTTTGCTGATGCTCATGAGCAACAAAATCGTGAGCCTGTTTATTCAGAGGAACTGGGAATTGCAAGCCAAAAATTGAAAGATGGTTACATTCTTCAAGGACTTTGGAAAGTGATGAGTTGAACTTCAAGTTTACTTTTCTTTTGGTTTATTTTAAGAAGTTATTTCACAGACTACAGTCTAACAATTAAAAATGGCTTAAAAAAAAACATATCAGCTTGGCTTAGCCCATTTATAGGATGTGGGTTAATCAGCCATTTGCTTGGTGTCATTTCACATTGCTGTCCTAATCCTGAATAGCTGATGCCATGCTACTAGGTATATTGGGCGGGATTCTCTCACCCTGGGGCCGGCCCGGAGAATCGCCGCGGCCGGCGCGAGTCATGCCACGCTGCCCTTGCGGAGAATTGGCGCCGGCGCGGTGCCGGACGGGGGCCGCTCTACGGGGACCCCCCCGGCGATTCTCCGCCCGGCCGGACCAAAAAACCCGAGTCCCGCCGGCGCTGTTGTAACCTGGTCTTACCCGGCGGGACCTTGACGTGGAAGGGTCCAGGGGCGGCCTGTGGGAGGGGAGGGTGGGGCGGCCTGTGGGAGGGGAGGGGGGTCCGACCCCAGGGGGTCCTCCGCTGTGGCCTGGCCCGCGATCAGGGCCCACCGATCAGCGGGCCGGCCTCTCAGTCTGGGGTCTCCTTTGTTCCGCGCCGGCCATATAGCCCTACGCCATGTTGCGTCGGGGCCGGCGCGGAGAAGGGAGAGACCGTGCATGCGCGGAAATCACGCCGGTCCCACTGCGCATGCACGTGTTAACGCCGGTGCCACTGCGCATGTGCGGACCCTGCAGTGCCCATCTGACGACGGGATCGGCAGCTGGGGCAGCGTGGGTCGCTCCAGTGCTGTGCTGGCCCCCTGTAGGCACCAGAATTGCTGATCCTGAGGCCATGTTGACGCCGTCGGGAAACGTGACGGCATTTACGACTGCGTCAACACTTAGCCTCAGGATCAGAGAATCCTGCCCATTATCTTTCAAGACAGGAAATATTTGAACTTAAAGTGGATGGCAGTGGGTTTACTCCAAGAGGCTGTAAAAAGTTACGTTCATTGAAGTCCAATTCACTTTATTCTTCCGATTTGCTGTGTTCTTTCCTAGCTTTGGAAGAATTATTTGCCATCTGTTCAAAATCAGTTTGTGGCAGGTCTATTCGGCAGCAGCTGTTTGTCACTTTTTCATAATCAGAACCCAAATCAGATTCAGAACTCTCGCCTCAATCATAAGACCATAAGACATAGGAGTGGAAGTAAGGCCATTCGGCCCATCGAGTCCACTCCACCATTCAATCATGGCTGATTTCAACTCCATTTACCCGCTCTCTCTCCATAACCCTTAATTCCTCGAGAAATCAAGAATTTATCAACTTCTGTCTTAAAGACACTCAACGTCCCGGCCTCCACCGCCCTCTGTGGCAATGAATTCCACAGACCCACCACTCTCTGGCTGAAGAAATTTCTCCTCATCTCTGTTCTAAAGTGACTCCCTTTTATTCTCAGGCTGTGCCCCCGGGTCCTAGTCTCCCCTGCTAATGGAAACAACTTCCCTACATCCACCCTATCTAAGCCAACCACTATCTTGTAAGTTTCTATTAGATCTCCCCTCAACCTCCTAAACTTCAATGAATATAATCCCAGGATCCTCAGACGTTCATCGTATGTTAGGCCTACCATTCCTGGGATCATCCGTGTGAATCTCCGCTGGACCCGCTCCAGTGCCAGTATGTCCTTCCTGAGGTGTGGGGCCCAAAATTGCTCACCGTATTCTAAATGGGGCCTAACTAATGCTTTATAAAGCTTCAGAAGTACATCCCTGCTTTTATATTCCAAGCCTCTTGAGATGAATGACAACATTGCATTTGCTTTCTTAATTACGGACTCAACCTGCAAGTTTACCTTTAGAGAATCCTGGACTAGCACTTCAGCATTATGAATTTTGTCACCGTTTAGAAAATAGTCCATGCCTCTATTCTTTTTTCCAAAGTGCAAGACCTCGCACTTGCCCACGTTGAATTTCATCAGCCATTTCTTGGACCACTCTCCTAAACTGTCTAAATCTTTCTGCAGCCTCCCCACCTCCTCCATACTACCTGCCCCTCCACCTATCTTTGTATCATCGGCAAACTTAGCCAGAATGCCCCCAGTCCCGTCATCTAGATCGTTAATATATAAAGAGAACAGCTGTGGCCCCAACACTGAACCCTGCGGGACACCACTCGTCACCGGTTGCCATTCCGAAAAAGAACCTTTTATCCCAACTCTCTGCCTTCTGCCTGACAGCCAATCGTCAATCCATGTTAGTACCTTGCCTCGAATACCATGGGCCCTTATTTTACTCAGCAGTCTCCCGTGAGGCTTTTTGGAAGTCAAGATAGATAACATCCATTGGCTCTCCTTGGTCTAACCTATTTGTTATCTCTTCAAAGAACTCTAACAGGTTTGTCAGGCACGACCTCCCCTTACTAAATCCATGCTGACTTGTCCTAATCCGATCCTGCACTTCCAAGAATTTAGAAATCTCATCCTTAACAATGGATTCTAGAATCTTGCCAACAACCGAGGTTAGGCAAATTGGCCTATAATTTTCCATCTTTTTTCTTGTTCCCTTCTGGAACAGGGGGGTTACTCAGCGATTTTCCAATCCTCTTGGACTTTCCCTGACTCCAGTGACTTTTGAAAGATCATAACTAACGCCTCCACTATTTCTTCAGCTATCTCCTTTAGAAATCTAGGATGTAGCCCACCTGGGCCCGGAGATTTATCAATTTTTAGACCTCTTAGTTTATCTACTACTTTCTCCTTTGTAATGGCTACCATATTCAACTCTGCCCCCTGACTCTCCGGAATTGTTGGGATATTACTCATGTCTTCTACTGTGAAGACTGACGCAAAGTACTTATTTAGTTCCTCAGCTACTTCCTTGTCTCCCATCACAAAATTACCAGCGTCATTTTGGAGCGGCCCAATGTCAACTTTTGCCTCCCGTTTGTTTTTAATGTATTTAAAGAAACTTTTACTATCATTCCTAATGTTACTGGCTAGCCTACCTTCATATTTGATCCTCTCTTTCCTTATTTCTCTCTTTGTTATCCTCTGTTTGTTTTTGTAGCCTTCCCAATCTTCTGACTTCCCACTACTCTTTGCCACATTATCGGCTTTCTCTTTTGCTTTGATGCATTCCCTAACTTCCTTTGTCAGCCATGGCTGCCTAATCCCCCCTCTGATAACCTTTCTTTTCTTTGGGATGAACCTCTGTACTGTGTCCTCAATTACTCCCAGAAACTCCTGCCATTGCTGTTCTACCGTCTTTCCCACTAGGCTCTGCTCCCAGTCGATTTTCGTCAGTTCCTCCCTCATGCCCCTGTAGTTACCTTTATTTAACTGTAACACCTTTACATCTGATTCTACCTTCTTTCTTTCAAATTGGAGATTGAATTCTACCATATTATGATCACTGCCTCCTAAGTGCTCCCTTACTTTAAGATCTTTAATCAAGTCTGGCTCATTACATAACACTAAGTCCAGAATGGCCTGTTCCCTCGTGGGCTCCATCACAAGCTGTTCCAAAAAGCCCTCCTGTAAACATTCAATGAATTCCCTTTCCTTGGGTCCACTGGCAGCATTATTTACCCAGTCCACCTGCATATTGAAGTCCCCCATGATCACTGTGACCTTGCCTTTCTGACATGCACTTTCTATTTCGTGGTGCATTTTGTGCCCCCGGTCCTGACCACTGTTAGGAGGCCTGTACATAACTCCCATTATGGTTTTTTTGCCTTTGTGGTTCCTCAACTCTACCCACACAGACGCCACATCATCTGACCCTATGTCATTTAGTGCTATTGATTTAATTTCATTCCTAATTAACAAGGCAACCCTCAGCCCACCTCTCTGTCTTTTCGATAGGTTGTGAATCCCTGGATGTTTAAATGCCAGTCCTGAACCCCCTGCAACCATGGGCGTCATTCTCCGCCCCCCCCAGAGGGTCGGAGAATGGCCGTTGGCCGCCGTGAATCCCGCCCCCGCCGGTTGCCGACGTCTCCGAAGGGAGAAAAGTCGGCGGGGCGTTAATGGCTCCGCTGCCGCGGAGAATGTCACGGGTCTGCGCAAGGCAGCCGATTTTCGGCCTGCCGATATTCTCCCTTCCGGATGGGCCGAAGTCCCGTCGACGTGATGACCGTTCACGTCGACGTGAATCAAACCTCCTTTTCATCGGCGTGACCCGGTGCCCCAGGCTCACGCCGACCAGCGTGGAGGTGAGTGACGGCATGGGGGGTTGGCTCTGGGCAGGCAATGGCGTGGCCGCAGTCTGACTGCGTGAGGAGAGGTGTGTCTCGGGTTGTGTGTGTGTGTGTGCGGCGGGGGGGGGGGGGGGGTGGTTAGAGTAGGCTGGGCTCCGGGGGAGTGCCGGGAGGGGGTCCGTGCCGGAATGGAGGTTGGGGGGGGGGGGTCCGTGCCGGGGAGGAGGTTGGGGGTTGGGGGTCCGTGCTGGGGTGGAGGTTGGGGGGGGGGGGTCCGTGCTGGGGTGGAGGTTGGGGGGGGGGTCCGTGCCATGCCGGAGGTTGGGGGGGGTCCGTGCTGGGGTGGAGGGGTCCGTGCCGGTGTGGGGGTTGGGGGGGTCCGTGGTGGGGTGGAGGTTGGGGGGGGTCCGTGTCGTGCCGGGGTGGAGGTTGGGGGGGGGGTTCCGTGCTGGGGTTGAGGTTGGGGGGGGTCCGTGCCATGCCGGGGTGGAGGTTGGGGGGGGGTCCGTGCTGGGGTGGAGGTTGGGGGGGGGGTCCGTGCTGGGGTGGAGGTTGGGGGTTGGGTCCATGCTGGGGTGGAGGTTGGGGGGGGTCCGTGCTGGGGTGGAGGTTGGGGGGGGTCCGTGCCGTGCCGGGGTGGAGGTTGGGGGGGGGGTCCGTGCTGGGGTGGAGGTTGGGGGGGGGGGGGGTCTGTGCTGGGGTGGAGGTTGGGGGGGGTCCGTGCTGGGGTGGAGGTTAGGGGGAGTCCGTGCTGTGCCGGGGTGGAGGTGGGGGTTGGGGGGGGGTCCATGCTGGGGTGGAGGTTGGGGGGGGTCCGTGCTGGGGTGGAGGTTGGGGGGGGGTCCGTGCTGGGGTGGAGGTTGTGGGGGGTCCGTGCCGTGCCGGGGTGGAGGCTGGGGGTTGGGGGGGGGTCCGTGCTGGGGTGGAGGTTGGGGGGGGGGGTCCGTGCTGGGGTGGAGGTTGGGGGGGTGTCCGTGCTGGGCTGGAGGTTGGGGGGGCCCGTGCCGTGCCGGGGTGGAGGTTGGGGGTTGGGGGGGGGTCCGTGCTGGGGTGGAGGTTGGGGGGGGGGGGGGTCTCTGCCGAGGAGGGGGATGGGAGGGCAAGTGAGTTGGTCCACCTGGCCAGGTGCCAGCCTCCAACAGTTGGACCCATGCGGTCCATGCCATCTGGCTGGGGGGAGGAGGGGATATGGGCAATGATGACATGTCGTCGTTCCCCTCCCCCCCACCAGGCCGTCATGTTTTCAGATCATCCAGCGATGTTGGCCGCCGTGGTGGCAGCCGCTCATGTCTATGTTGCCCTGGATGAGGAGGAGGAGGAGCGTGCCAGAGAGGCGGCGCAGGCTGCCGCAGAGGGGCAAGCGGCAGCCGCCCAGGCTGGAGGGACACCTGACCGACAGGACGAGGAGGGGGAGGAGGACGTCGCGGCCCCACGGCAACGGAGGCACCCGAGGGCGCCCCGTGTGTACCGGCCCCGGCAGTCATACCAGGACCTCACGGACCGGGAATGCAGGAGGAGACTCCGGATGAGCCGGGAAACCGTGGCACACATCTACCACCTGCTGGCACACCTGTCACCACGTGGCACTGGCGGGGGACACCCTCTCCCCGTGTCCGTCAAGATTACGGTGGCCCTGAACTTTTATGCAACGGGGTCATTCCAGGCACCGAGTGGGGACCTGTCCGGCATATCGCAGACATCGGTGCATCCGGGCAGTGACAGATGCCCTTTATGCCATGGCGCACCGCTACATCCGCTTCCCCGTGGACCGGGCCAGCCAAGATGCCCGGGCCGTGGGCTTCTCTGCCGTTGCCGGGTTCCCCATGGTCCAGGGCGCGATCGATGGGATGCACGTCGCCGTGCGGCCACCTGCAGATAACAGGGCCGTGTTCACTAATAGGAAGGGGACCTATTCGATGAACGTACAGGTGGTCTGCGACCACCGCATGATGATCCTGCACGTCTGCGCCCGTCACCCAGGCAGTGTACACGACTCATTCGTGTCGTCGCGGTCATCCATCCCCGGCATGTACGAGGGACGCCATCCCCGGCTGAGGGGCTGGTTGCTGGGCGACAGGGGCTACCCATTGCGATCGTGGCCGATAACGCCTATACGGAGGCCACGCAATGAGGCGGAGAACCGCTACAATGATGCCCATGTAGCGACAAGGGGAGTGATCGAGAGGTGCTTTGGCATGCTGAAGATGCGTTTCAGGTGCCTGGACCTCTCTGGGGGCGCCCTCCAGTATCGGTCAGATAGGGTCGGCCGCATCATTGTGGTGTGCTGCGTCCTGCACAACATAGCCCAGCAGAGGGACGATGTGCCGCAGGCAGAGGAGGGCGGAGTGGAGGAGCAGCAGGAAGAGGCCCAGTCCTCCCCAGATGAGGGGGATGGGGGCAATGGTCAGGGCAGACGGGGTAGACACAGGCGGGTGGCTGTCCACCGTTACCGGCTGGCCCAGCGGGCACGGGACAGACTGATAGACGCCCGCTTCACTGACTAGATGGGCGTGGGAATCGGGTAGTATGGCCACAGACCGCACACCATGGCAACAGCCGACCACCCACACCCCCCACCCATCCACCCACCCAGCACCCTCACCCCCCTCCCCAACCCCACCCACCCCACCCGCATGCACCCCCCCCCCCCCCATTGCCGATCCACCTGCGGCACAACGGGCCGGGCTCACACAGTTGCGGGTGGACGCGTGTCTATCGCAGGCCATGGAGGATGATGACAACCCGCCCTGCGATGAGCTCCTGGCTCTACATCGTTGGACTATGTCTGACCCATGGCCACAGTACCACCATCCACCCGGACCATCCCTGCATGCGGCTGTGACACTGCAGCGCACGGTCCCGTCCTCTGCCCGGGGGATGTTGATGGCGGCCCAGGGGGAAGGGGGCAGACTCACCTGGGGCTGAGGTAAGACCACCCTCACACACACACTTGCACTCAACGTACATGACACCCCCGCACACTTTGGACAGAGCACAAAGGCAGCTTCTGTAGGTGTAACATTGACTTTAATAACCAAAGGAGTTCATGCACGTGCCCTAGCCCCTAAAACTCATCTGTGCCCTGCACCCGTGCCAACATACTCAGTGTCTAATTGTTTGGCCTTACGGGCCCTTTGACTACGTCTACGTGGTTCCCCAGACGGTACAGCAGAACTGGAGGTGGACTGCTGTGATTCCTGCCCTCTGACACTGGATCCCTTTGGCGGCCGTTTCCTGGGGCGTCCTGGCCTAGATGGGCCAGGCTGCGGCCCGGGCGACTGGGATGGCGAGCTGCCAGCCTGTCCTGCCCGTTGCCCACCTGATGCACCTGGGACGGAAGGGGGGGAGTCCGAGGTGTCGCGGTGTACCGGGACCTCTCCTACAGAGGGAGCCGGGACGGACCACACCACCTCCTCCTCCCTCGGGGTGCCCGATGGCCCCCAGGCCTCTACATGGGTGGGGGATGCGAACGGACTGGCCATCCGACGCCCCCGCGACATCTGGCGCTGCCAGTCCTGGAGGCCCGTGCTGGTATCGACAGGGGTCTGCAGGTTTGCAGCCATGGAGCCCAGGGTGTTGGCAAACCCTGTCTGTGACAGTGCGACGCCGGCTCGCACATGGCCACTGGCGCCGATGCCCTCAGCGATGGCCTGCAGAGACTGGGCCATGGCCTGCTGAGACTGGGCCATGGCCTGCAGAGACTGGGCTATGGCGTTGAGCGCCTCTGCATCTGGCGCTGGCACTGGCTCAGGGCCTCCTGTGAGAGGGCAGCCATTTCCTGGGCCACAGACGCCGCCTGCACGGAAGGCCCCAGGCCTCGCAAACCGTTCCCCATGTCTGACACCGTCGCAACCATTGCCTCCACCGCGGACGCCACCCGTGCGGTGTCAGCCTGGGTGGCACGCATGACCGGCACCACTCCCAGCTCCTGGACGCGGGTGGACTCCTCCACCTGCGACCGCAGCCGCCGCAAGCCACCCGTCACCCTCTTCGCTCGTCTCCGGGTCGGTGGTTGCATCGGATCTATGTGTGGGTGTGGTAACTGCAGGAACACGGGATCTATCTGGGCGGCAGATGTTCGCTTGGGCTGGGCTGCCCTCCGACCGCCCGGTTTCCTACCTCCACCTGCTGTACCGGGACGGCTGTGTTGTGCGCACCAGTGAGTGTACCAGACGCCTCATCACTAAAGTGCCCAACCGTGGTGAGTGTTTCTGCGATGGTGGAGGGTGTTGGTGACAGCAGTGGCGTTGTGTCGTGCTCTTCGTCCCACTCTGAGTCCATGGCACATTGGGGTGGGGGTTCGTCTCCACCCATCCACTCTGACTCACTGTCCGGTATTTCGTCTTCCTGGGTAGTGCTGTCCCGGGTAGGGGTGTCCTGGATAGTGGTGTCCTGGATAGTGGTGTCCTGGGTAGTGGTGTCCTGGCTCGGATGTGACGGGGGCCTGTGGCTGCCCCCCTCATCGCTGGGTGGTCGCTCCCGCACGTGACGGGGGTGTCGTCTCCCTGTTGCTCCAGGTCTCTCCGTCTCCCGTGGTGTGCGAGGGGCATCCTGCGGGCGTCGCATGCTGGAGGGTCCGGGTCTCTCCGTCTCCCGTGCTCTCCGAGGGGCATCCTGCGGGCGTCGCATGCTGGAGGGTCCGGGTCTCTCCGTCTCCCGTGGTCTCCGAGGGGCATCCTGCGGGCGTCGCATGCTGGAGGGTGCGGGTCTCTCCGTCTCCTGTGGTCTCCGAGGGGCATCCTGCGGGCGTCGCATGCTGGAGGGTGCGGGTCTCTCCGTCTCCGGTGGTCTCCGAGGGGCATCCTGCGGGCGTCGCATGCTGGAGGGTGCGGGTGTCTCCATCTCCTGTGGTCTCCGAGGGGCATCCTGCTGGCGTCGCATGCTGGAGGGTGCGGGTCTCTCCGTCTCCCGTGGTCTCCGAGGGGCATCCTGCGGGCGTCGCATGCTGGAGGGTGCGGGTCTCTCCGTCTCCTGTGGTCTCCGAGGGGCATCCTGCGGGCGGTCTGCATCTGCGGGGATGGGTGCCTGGACGTTTGGTCCTGCGATACACAATGAAGCATGCATGGTTAGACATCAGGCAGTGATCAGGTGATACGGGGGAGGGGGATATAGGGGAGGGGGGATATGGGGACGGGCTGTCGGTGGCTCACTCGCTAGTACGCCCCCGACCTCTGCATCAGCAACCTCCCGGTCCTCAGGTCCGCCAGCCAGTTCCAGGGCCCTTTCCTCGTGTACGGTCAGTGGCCTCTCATCAGCGGGCCCTCCTCCAGTCCTCACATGCTCCCTATTGTTGTGTGCACGCTTCTCCTGTGGGGGGGGGGGGGGGGGGGGGCAGGGGTAAAAGGCAACAGTGTTAGGCAGGTATATGAATGCACGCCATCGGTTGCGCGTGCATTGCAGAGGTTAAGGTTAGGGCTGGATTCACTTGGGGATATGGGGGAGGGGGGATATGGGGGAGGGGGGATATGGGGGAGGGGGGATATGGGGGATATGGGGAGGGGGGATATGGGGAGACTATCGACCCATTTTTCCGACGTGACGCAAGTCGGATTTGCGCCGTTTTTTGCGCCGATCGGCGGACTTTCCGCCGATAACGGAGAATTTCGCCCCATGTCTCTGTGATGCCTACCACATCATACCTGCCAGTCACAATCTGGGCCACAAGCTCATCTACCTTGTTCCGTACACTGCGCGCATTTAAATATAGCACCTTTAATTCTCTATTGACCGTCCCTTTGTGGTGGACCTTGGTTTACTGAGCCTTTCCATACACTGTGTCATATTTTGTGGGATGGGGACAATCGTAACCACTCTTGAGTTTTGTCTGTTCGTGTTTTTTTGTATTCCTAAGCAGCTACGCTCCCCGCTGATTCCTTCACCTCTTGATTCCCTGACTTTCCCTTCCCCCCCAATCTTTAGTTTAAAGTCCTATTGACCACCCTATTTCCTCTTTTCGCCAGAACACTGGTCCCAGCTCGGTTCAGGTGGAGACCATCCCAACGGTATAGGTCCCCCCTGTCCCAAAACTGATGCCAGTGTCCCATGAAAAGGAACCCCTCATTCCCACACCACTCTTTCAGCCACGTGTTAATTTCCCTTATTCTTGCCTCCCTATGCCAATTTGCACGTGGCTCGGGCAGTAATCCGGAGATTATGACCCTTGAGGACCTGTTTTTTTAATTTGAATCCTAGCTCTTTATAATCTCTAAACAGGTCCTCTTTCCTAGACTTGCCTATGTTGTTGGTACCGACATGGACCACAACAACTGGATCCTCCCCCTCCCTCTCCAGTATCCTTTCAAGCCGGTCAGAGATGTCCCGCACCCTAGCACCGGGCAGGCAACATACCATGCGGGACTCTTTATCCTGCTCACAAAGGATACTATCTATCCCCCTGATAATAGAATCCCCTACAACTACAACTTGCCTATTTACTCCCTCCCCTTGAATGGCCTGTTGAACCATGGTGCCTTGGTCAGCTGACTCATCCTTCCTGCAACCCTGTTCGCCATCCACACAGGGAGCAAGTGCCTCATACCTGTTGGACAGAGTCAAGGGCTGAGGCTCCTGAGTTCCTGACTGCTGGTTCCCTTTACCTGCCTGACTTGCAGTCACACCCTGCTGTCCCTGGCCACTGGCAGGATTTAAACTACTTACTCTGACAGGTGTGACTGCCTCCTGAAACACAGTGTCCAGGTAAGTCTCCCCCTCCCGGATGTGCCTCAGTGTTTGAAGCTCAGACTCCAGCTCATCAACTCTGAGCCGGAGCTCTTCGAGCAGCCAACACTTACTGCAGATGTGGTCGCTGCAGCTCGCAATGGGATCTGCCAGCTCCCACATCAAGCAGCTCAAGCACATCACCTGACCAGCCATTACTAATTAATTAATTAGTTTAATTTAAGTTTATGGTGGGGGCAGCTTCAGCCACTAATCTACACTGCACTTTTAACTGAAAAACAGCACAATTAGATTAACCACTTACCTTTCCTGGTTACCTCACTGCACCAAACTACCAAATTCTCACTGTCTGTATCTCTCTCACTCAGGCTGTGTCTCCTTGACCTGCGCAATGCTAACAATATAATATAATAATGCTAATAATAATATAATATGGCACTTACCTCACACCAATGGATCTTATTATTAGGTTAGAGGAGGAGGGTGGGTGGGAGACACTACACGTGTAGTGTCTCGGGTTATCTCTCCACCAGAATTTATTGGGGGGGGGGCCTTCCCAGAAGTCCGCGGGTCGAACTTCCGGTTCCCGCCTTATATTAAAAAAAATAAAATAAAAATAAAACAGAAATAAACGGGCGAAATTCTCCCCCAACGGCGGGATGTCCGCCGACTGGCGCCAAAGCCGGCGCCAATCAGACGGGCATCGCGCCGGCCCAAAGGTGCGGAATGCTCCGCATCTTTGGCGGCCTAGCCCCAACATTGAGGGGCTAGGCCGACGGCGGAGGGATTTCTGCCCCGCCAGCTGGCGGAAATGGCGCTTGTTTCCCCGCCGGCTGGCGCGGAAATGCGGCGCATGCGCGAGAGCGTCAGCGGCCGCTGTCAGTTTCCCGGTGCATGCGCGGGAGCGTCAGCGGCCGCTGTCAGTTTCCCGCGCATGCGCAGTGGGGAGAGTCTCTTCCGCCTCCGCCATGGTGGAGGCCGTGGCGGAGGCGGAAGGGAAAGAGTGCCCCCACGTCACAGGCCCGCCCGCGGATCGGTGGGCCCCGATCGTGGGCCAGGCCACCGTGGGGACACCCCCCGGGATCAGATCGCCCCGCGCCCCCCCCCCAGGACCCCGGAGCCCGCCCACGTTGCCTGGTCCCGCCGGTAAATACCAGGTTTGATTTACGTCGGCGGGACAGGCAATTCCTGGGCGGGACTTCGGCCCATCCGGGCTGGAGAATCCAGCGGGGGGTCCCGCCAACCGGCGCGGCCGGATTCCCGCCCCCGCCCAATCTCCGGGAGCGGAGACTTCGGCGGGGGAGGGGCGGGATTCACGGCGGCCAACGGCCATTCTCCGACCCGGCGGGGGGGTCGGAGAATGACGCCCCAGAAACGGGACCAGGTAAGTGTTTTTAAAGTAAAAACTTACCTCCCAGAAATCACTTGTGCACCGCTCCCGCCGATCCTCATCACTGTTATTACTATTAGACAGGAGCTCCTCTTTCTTAAGATCTCCTTCAGTGTTGAAGTTTGCAGAATCTGGGGCGAGATTCTCCGACCCCCCACCGTTTACGGGCAGCACGGTAGCCTTGTGGATAGCACAATTGCTTCACAGCTCCAGGGTCCCAGGTTCGATTCCAGCTTGGGTCACTGTCTGTGCGGAGTCTGCACGTCCTCCCCGTGTGTGCGTGGGTTTCCTCCGGGTGCTCTGGTTTCCTCCCACAGTCCAAAGATGTGCAGGTTAGGTGGATTGGCCATGATAAATTGCCCTTAGTGTCCAAAATTGCCCTTAGTGTTGGGTGGGGTTACTGGGTTATGGGGATAGGGTGGCGGTGTTGACCTTGGGTAGGGTGCTCTTTCCAAGAGCCAGTGCAGACTCGATGGGCCGAATGGCCTCCTTCTGCACTGTAAATTCTATGATAATCGCCGGGGGCTGACGTGAATCCCTCCCCCGCCGGTTGCCGAATTCTCCGGCACCGGCTATTCGGCGGGAGCGGGAATCGCGCCGGTTGGCAGGGCCCCCCCCCCCGCGATTCTCTGGCCCGGATGGGCCGAAGTCCCGCCGCTAAAATGCCTGTCCCGCCGGCGTAAATTAAACCATCTACCTTACCGGCGGGACAAGGCGGCGCGGGCGGCTTCCGGGGTCCTGGGGGGTGGCTCGGGGCGTTCTGGCCCCGGGGGGTGCCCCCACGGTGGCCTGGCCCGCGATCGGGGCCCACCGATCCGCGGGCGGGCCTGTGCCGTGGGGGCACTCTTTCCCTTCCGCCTTCGCCACGGTCTCCACCATGGCGGAGGCGGAAGAGACTCCCTCCACTGGGCATGCGCGGGAATGCCGTCAGCGGCCGCTAACGCTCCCGCGCATGCGCCGCCCGGAGATGTCATTTCCGCGCCAGCTGGCGGGGCACCAAAGGCCTTTTCCGCCAGCTGGCGGGGCGGAAATTCGTCCGGCGCCGGCCTAGCCCCTTAAGGTTGGGGCTCGGCCCCCCAAGATGCGGAGCATTCCGCACCTTTGGGGCGGCGCGATGCCCGACTGATTTGCGCCGTTTTGGGCGCCAGTTGGCGGACATCGCGCTGATACCGGAGAATTACGCCCCTGGTTCTCTACTAGATTGTATCTTTGGCAAACCTCTTATGAGGAATCATTCTCGTAGAGATAATTTCATCGGTATCAGCAGAATCAGATTCACTACCATTGTCATTTGATGTGTGATTAATGTCTTTCAACGTTTCTTCATTTGAGTCATTTAATGCCCAATACGTTTTCCTAATTCCCACCTGTCCTGCCATTGGTCTCTCATGCTCTATCCGCAATACTTCTCTCGGATTCTCTGTAAATATGGGTGAAGCTACAACCTTCACTCCGGCCAAATCAGTCCACAAGGGTACGTCTACTCTGTCCACTGGTAACACCTTAACTACTCCAACAACTACTGTTCCTGACACTAAATCACACTCCAATTGTACTTTATACAAGTTCTTGTTATAAATAAAAAGTAATTGTGTTTAAATTTACAAACCCGGTGACTGTAATTATTGGACAGCCAAGGGCCAAAGGCTTTGGGTGTTTTTCGAAGAATTACTGGTTCATTCAAATGCGTCGCGACTACAGGTCGAGGGGGCTAGAATTGACCGTACCCTATCCCAGGGTGTTGTCATACCATTATGAATTGACATTATTTTATGTGCACTTCTGAGAAAGGTCATGTTGAACTGCCTCACACATAGCTTGTAAAGACGTAACAGTCTAATTTTGGATAAAGCATTGTTCAAGCTTCACAGAGCATTATGACTTTATCCTTGACCCAATAACGTTAGATAATGGTTTTAATTTCAACATAACACAGTCAAAGAATTCAAAACTTTCATTGTTGAGAAGAATGGGCCTGCTCTTTGAATTACCAGCCTTTTGTTTTTGCAGAACTGCAAAGAGAAATTGGAATGCTCATTTATCAAATCCCTGATAAGAAATATAACGTGTCAATTTAAAGCAAACCTTCTAGATCGTACATTGAATGTAATATGGCTGATATGGCTTTCATATTTAACAGAATACCATAAAGAGAATCCTGTTGAATGTAATTTTTAAATCATTTTCTTTCATTCCCATTAAAGCACACACTTTGAAGCTGTTCACTCCACTCAGGTTTTAATCTCTGTATCACAGCAGCTAAGTTACATTGAAAGCTTTTTGAAAGAACCAGAGATGAAAAACACATCTAGTGAGTTAGGAGTCAGTGGTCGAGAAAACTATTGTAAGACCAGTTGGTATTACATATTAGAAAAGTTTTGAAGTATTCACCGCGTCCATTATTTACTGCAGCTTCATCCTATGATTACAATATAATTACAGCCGGTAAAATGGTTGTTTGGCCCGACAGGCCCAAGCTGTTGCTGATGGCACATCAGCTGATTCCCAAACATTTTCCATCGTCACTCTATTACGAAGCTTGAAAATTGTCATTACTCCAAAGTGAGTGCAGTGGGGGGGGGATTGTGGACGTGGGGTGGGGGTGGGAAATTAGTGAGAGCGGCGGTGGGGAGGATTAGTGGGAGCGGTGGTGGGGGGACTTAGTGTGAATGGCGGGGGGAGGATTAGTGAGAGCGGTGAGGGGGGATTAGTGAGAGCGGTGGGGGGGGATTAGTGAGAGTGGTGGGGGAGGATTAGTGAGAGCGGTGGGCGGGGGATTAGTGAGAGTGGTGGGCGGGATTAGTGAGAGCGGTGGGCGGGGATTAGTGAGAGCGTTGGGCGGGGATTAGTGAGAGCGGTAGGCGGGGGATTAGTGAGAGCGGTGGGCGGGGGATTAGTGAGAGCGGTGGGGGGGGATTAGTGAGAGCGGTGGGCGGGGGATTAGTGAGAGCAATGGGGCGGGGATTAGTGAGAGAGGTAGGAGGGGGAATAGTGAGAGCGGTGGGCGGGGGATGAGTGAGAGCGGTGGGGGGGATTAGTGAGAGCGGTGGGGGAGGATTAGTGAGAGCGGTGGGGGAGGATTAGTGAGAGCGGTGGGCGGGGGATTAGTGAGAGCGGTGGGCGGGGATTAGTGAGAGCGGTGGGCGGGGATTAGTGAGAGCGTTGGGCGGGGGAATAGTGAGAGCGGTGGGCGGGGGATTAGTGAGAGCGGTGGGCGGGGGATTAGTGAGAGCGGTGGGCGGGATTAGTGAGAGCGGTGGGAGGGGGAATAGTGAGAGCGGTGGGCGGGGGATTAGTGAGAGCGGTGGGGGGGGATTAATGAGAGCGGTGGGGAGGATTAGTGAGAGCGGTGGGCGGGGGATTAGTGAGAGCGGTGGGCGGGGATTAGTGAGAGCGGTGGGCGGGGATTAGTGAGAGCGTTGGGGGGGGATTAGTGAGAGCGGTGGGCGGGGGATTAGTGAGAGCGGTGAGGGGGGATTAGTGAGAGCGGTGGGGGGGGGATTAGTGAGAGCGGTGGGGGAGGATTAGTGAGAGCGGTGGGCGGGGGATTAGTGAGAGCGGTGGGCGGGGGATTAGTGAGAGCGGTGGGCGGGGATTAGTGAGAGCGTTGGGGGGGGATTAGTGAGAGCGGTGGGCGGGGGATTAGTGAGAGCGGTGAGGGGGGATTAGTGAGAGCGGTGGGGGGGGATTAGTGAGAGCGGTGGGGGAGGATTAGTGAGAGCGGTGGGGGGGGATTAATGAGAGCGGTGGGGAGGATTAGTGAGAGCGGTGGGCGGGGGATTAGTGAGAGTGGTAGACCGCGGATTAGTGAGAGCGGTGGGCGGGGGATTAGTGAGAGCGGTGGGGGGGGATTAGTGAGAGCGGTGGGCGGGGGATTAGTGAGAGCGGTGAGGGGGGATTAGTGAGAGCGGTGGGGGGGGATTAGTGAGAGCGGTGGGGGAGGATTAGTGAGAGCGGTGGGCGGGGGATTAGTGAGAGCGGTGGGCGGGGGATTAGTGAGAGCGGTGGGCGGGGATTAGTGAGAGCGGTGGGCGGGGATTAGTGAGAGCGATGGGGCGGGGATTAGTGAGAGCGGTGGGAGGGGGAATAGTGAGAGCAGTGGGCGGGGGATTAGTGAGAGCGGTGGGGTGGATTAGTGAGAGCGGTGGATGGGGGATTAGTGAGAGCGGTGGGCAGGGGATTAGTGAGAGCAGTGGGCGGGGGATTAGTGAGAGCAGTGGGGGGGGATTAGTGAGAGCGGCGGGGGGATTAGTGAGAGCAGTGGGGGGGGACTAGTGAGAGCGGTGAGGGGGGGATTAGTGAGAGCGGTGGGCAGGGGATTAGTGAGAGCAGTGGGCGGGGGTTTAGTGAGAGCAGTGGGGGGGAATTAGTGAGAGCGGCGGGGGGATTAGTGTGAACGGGTGGGGGGATTAGTGAGAGCGGTGGAGGGGGACTAGTGTCAGCAGTGGGGGGGGGATTAGTGACAGCGGTGGGCGGGGGATTAGTGAGAGCTGTGGGGGGGGATTAGTGAGAGTGGTGGGGGGGGATTAGTGAGAGCGGTGGGCGGGGGATTAGTGAGAGTGGTGGGGGGGATTAGTGAGAGTGGTGGGCGGGGGATTAGTGAGAGCGGTGGGGGGGGGGAATTAGTGAGTGCGGTGGGCGGGGGATTAGTGAGAGCGGTGGGCGGGGGATTAGTGAGAGCGGTGGGGGGGATTAGTGAGAGCGGTGGGGGGGGGATTAGTCAGAGCGGTGGGGGGGATTAGTGAGAGCGGTGGGCAGGGGATTAGTGAGAGCGGTGTGGGAGGGATTAATGAGAGCGGTGGGGGGGGATTAGTGAGAGCAGTGGGGGGGATTAGTGAGAGCGATGGGGGGGGATTAGTGAGAGCGGTGGGGGGGATTAGTGAGAGCGGTGGGGGGGATTAGTGAGGGCGGTGGGGGGGGGATTAGTGAGAGTGGTGGGCGGGGGATTAGTGAGAGCGGTGGGGGGGGATTAGTGAGAGTGGTGGGCGGGGAATTCGTGAGGGCGGTGGGCGGGGGATTAGTGAGGGCGGTGGGGGGGGATTAGTGAGAGCGGTGGGGGGGGATTAGTGAGAGTGGTGGGCGGGGAATTAGTGAGAGCGGTGGGGGGGGGATTAGTGAGAGCAGTGGGGGGGGGATTAGTGAAAGGGGTGGGGAATAGTGAGAGCGGTGGACGGGGGATTAGTGAGAGCCGTGGGGGGATCAGTGAGAGCGGTGGGGGGGCATTAGTGAGAGCGGTGGGGGGGGGATTAGTAGGAGTGGTGGGGGGGGATTAGTGAGAGCGGTGGGGGAGGGGATTAGTGAGAGCGGTGGCGGGGATTAGTGAGAGCGGTGGGGGGGGGGATTAGTGAGAGCGGTGGGCGGGGGATTAGTGAGAGTGGTGGGGGGGATTAGTGAGTGCGGTGGGGGGGGATTAGTGAGAGCGGTGGGCGGGGGATTAGTGAGAGCGGTGGGGGGGGATTAGTGAGAGCGGTGGGGGGGGGATTAGTGAGAGCGGTGGGGGGGAGATTAGTGAGAGCGGTGGGGGGGGATTAGTGAGAGCGGGGGGGGATTAGTGAGAGCGGTGGGGGGGGATTAGTGAGAGCGGTGGGCGGGGGATTAGTGAGAGCGGTGGGCGGGGGATTAGTGAGAGCAGTGGACGGGGGCTTAGTGAGAGCAGTGGGCGGGGGATTAGTGAGAGCGGTGGGCGGGGGATTAGTGAGAGCGGTGGGCGGGGGATTAGTGAGAGCGGGGGGGGGGGATTAGAGTGAACGGGTGGGGGGGATTTGTGAGAGCGGCGGGGGGGATTAGTGAGAGCAGTGGGCGGGGGATTAGTGAGGGCGGTGGGGGGGGATTAGTGAGAGCGGTGGGGGGGATTAGTGAGAGCGGTGGGCGGGGGATTAGTGGGAGTGGTGGGCAGGGGATTAGTGAGAGCGGTGGGGGGGGATTAGTGAGAGCAGTGGGGGGGGATTAGTGAGAGGGGTGGGGGGGATTAGTGAGAGCGGTGGACGGGGGATTAGTGAGAGCCGTGGGGGGGATCAGTGAGAGCGGTGGGGGGGCATTAGTGAGAGCGGTGGGCGGGGGATTAGTGAGAGTGGTGGGGGGGGGGATTAGTGAGAGCGGTGGACGGGGGATTAGTGAGAGCGGTGGGGGGGATTGGTGAGAGCGGTGGGAGGGGATTAGTGACAGCGGTGGGCGGGGGATTAGTGAGAGCGGTGGGGGGGGGATTAGTGAGAGCGGTGGGGGGGGGGGATTAGTAGGAGTGGTGGGGGGGGATTAGTGAGAGCGGTGGGGGAGGGGATTAGTGAGAGCGGTGGGCGGGGGATTAGTGAGAGCGGTGGGGGGGGGATTCGTGAGAGCGGTGGGGGGGGGATTAGTGAGAGCGGTGGGCAGGGGATTAGTGAGAGCGGTGGGGGGGATTAGTGAGAGCGGTGGGCGGGGGATGAGTGAGAGCGGTGGGGGGGGGGATTAGTGACAGCGGTGGCGGGGGATTAGTGAGAGCGGTGGGGGGGATTAGTGAGAGCGGTGGGCGGGGGATTAGTGAGAGCAGTGGGGGGATTAGTGAGAGCGGTGGGCGGGGGATTAGTGAGAGCGGTGGGCGGGGGATTAGTGAGACCGGTGGGGGGGGATTAGAGTGAACGGGTGTGGGGGGATTTGTGAGAGCGGCGGGGGGGATTAGTGAGAGCAGTGGGCGGGGGATTAGTGAGGGCGGTGGGGGGGGATTAGTGAGAGCGGTGGGGGGGATTAGTGAGAGCGGTGGGCGGGGGATTAGTGGGAGTGGTGGGCGGGGGATTAGTGAGAGCGGTGGGGGGGGATTAGTGAGAACAGTGGGGGGGGATTAGTGAGAGGGGTGGGGGGGATTAGTGAGAGCGGTGGGGGGGATTAGTGAGAGCGGTGGGCGGGGGATTAGTGGGAGTGGTGGGCGGGGGATTAGTGAGAGCGGTGGGGGGGGATTAGTGAGAGCAGTGGGGGGGGATTAGTGAGAGGGGTGGGGGGGATTAGTGAGAGCCGTGGGGGGGATCAGTGAGAGCGGTGGGGGGGCATTAGTGAGAGCGGTGGGGGGGGGATTAGTAGGAGTGGTGGGGGGGATTAGTGAGAGCGGTGGGGGAGGGGATTAGTGAGAGCGGTGGCGGGGATTAGTGAGAGCGGTGGGGGGGGGATTAGTGAGAGCGGTGGGCGGGGGATTAGTGAGAGTGGTGGGGGGGATTAGTGAGAGCGGTGGGGGGGGATTAGTGAGAGCGGTGGGGGGGGGATTACTGAGAGCGGTGGGGGGGAGATTAGTGAGAGCGGTGGGGGGGGGGATAAGTGAGAGCGGGGGGGGGATTAGTGAGAGCGGTGGGGGGGGATTAGTGAGAGCGGTGGGCGGGGGATTAGTGAGAGCGGTGGGCGGGGGATTAGTGAGAGCAGTGGACGGGGGATTAGTGAGAGCAGTGGGCGGGGGATTAGTGAGAGCGGTGGGCGGGGGATTAGTGAGAGCGGTGGGCGGGGGATTAGTGAGAGCGGTGGGGGGGATTAGAGTGAACGGGTGGGGGGGATTTGTGAGAGCGGCGGGGGGGATTAGTGAGAGCAGTGGGCGGGGGATTAGTGAGGGCGGTGGGGGGGGATTAGTGAGAGCTGTGGGGGGGATTAGTGAGAGCGGTGGGCGGGGAATTAGTGGGAGTGGTGGGCGGGGGATTAGTGAGAGCGGTGGGGGGGGATTAGTGAGAGCAGTGGGGGGGGGATTAGTGAGAGCAGTGGGGGGGGGGGGATTAGTGAGAGGGGTGGAGGGGATTAGTGAGAGCGGTGGACGGGGGATTAGTGAGAGCTGTGGGGGGGATCAGTGAGAGCGGTGGGGGGGCATTAGTGAGAGCGGTGGGGGGGGGATTAGTGAGAGTGGTGGGCGGGGGATTAGTGAGAGCGGTGGGGGGGGATTAGTGAGAGCAGTGGGGGGGGATTAGTGAGAGGGGTGGGGGCGATTAGTGAGAGCGGTGGACGGGGGATTAGTGAGAGCGGTGGGGGGGATTAGTGAGAGCGGTGGGGGGGGATTACTGAGAGCGGTGGGGGGGGATTAGTGAGAGCGGTGGGGGGGGGATTAGTGAGAGCGGTGGGCGGGGATTAGTGAAACCGGTGGGGGGGGGATTAGTGAGAGCGGTGGGCGGGGGATTAGTGAGAGCGGTGGGGGGGGATCAGTGAGAGCGGTGGGGGGGCATTAGTGAGAGCGGTGGGGGGGGGATTAGTGAGAGTGGTGGGCGGGGGATTAGTGAGAGTGGTGGGCGGGGGATTAGTGAGAGCGGTGGGGGGGATCAGTGAGAGCGGTGGGCGGGGGATTAGTGAGAGTGGTGGGGGGGGGATCAGTGAGAGCGGTGGGGGGGCATTAGTGAGAGCGGTGGGGGGGGGATTAGTGAGAGTGGTGGGCGGGGGATTAGTGAGAGTGGTGGGCGGGGGATTAGTGAGAGCGGTGGGGGGGATCAGTGAGAGCGGTGGGCGGGGGATTAGTGAGAGTGGTGGGGGGGGGATTAGTGAGAGCGGTGGACGGGGGATTAGTGAGAGCGGTGGGGGGGATCAGTGAGAGCGGTGGGGGGGATTGGTGAGAGCGGTGGGAGGGGATTAGTGACAGCGGTGGGCGGGGGATTAGTGAGAGCGGTGGGGGGGGATTAGTGAGAGCGGTGGGGGGGGATTAGTAGGAGTGGTGGGGGGGGATTAGTGAGAGCGGTGGGGGAGGGGATTAGTGAGAGCGGTGGGCGGGGGATTAGTGAGAGCGGTGGGGGGGGGATTCGTGAGAGCGGTGGGGGGGGGGATTAGTGAGAGCGGTGGGCAGGGGATTAGTGAGAGCGGTGGGGGGGATTAGTGAGAGGGGTGGGCGGGGGATTAGTGAGAGCGGTGGGGGGGGGGATTAGTGACAGCGGTGGCGGGGGATTAGTGAGAGCGGTGGGGGGGATTAGTGAGAGCGGTGGGCGGGGGATTAGTGAGAGCAGTGGGGGGGATTAGTGAGAGCGGTGGGCGGGGGATTAGTGAGAGCGGTGGGGGAGGATTAGTGAGAGCGGTGGGCGGGGGATTAGTGAGAGCGGTGGGGGGGGATTAGTGAGAGCGGTGGGCGGGGGATTAGTGAGAGCGGTGGGGGGGATTAGTGAGAGCGGGGGGGATCAGTGAGAGCGGTGGGGGGGGATTAGTGAGAGTGGTGGGTGGGGGTTAGTGAGAGTGCTGGGGGGGGATTAGTGAGAGTGGTGGGGGGATTAGTGAGAGTGGTGGGGGGGATTAGTGACTGCAGTGGGGGATTAGTGAGAGCGGTGGGGGGGATTAGTGAGAGCGGTGGGGGGGGGGATTAGTGAGAGCGGTGGGAGGGGATTAGTGAGAGCGGTGGGGGGGGATTAGAGTGAACGGGTGGGGGGGATTTGTGAGAGCGGCGGGGGGGATTAGTGAGAGCAGTGGGCGGGGGATTAGTGAGGGCGGTGGGGGGGGATTAGTGAGAGCTGTGGGGGGGATTAGTGAGAGCGGTGGGCGGGGAATTAGTGGGAGTGGTGGGCGTGGGATTAGTGAGAGCGGTGGGGGGGGATTAGTGAGAGCAGTGGGGGGGGGGATTAGTGAGAGCGGTGGGCAGGGGATTAGTGAGAGCGGTGGGGGGGATTAGTGAGAGCGGTGGGCGGGGGATTAGTGAGAGCGGTGGGGGGGGGGATTAGTGACAGCGGTGGCGGGGGATTAGTGAGAGCGGTGGGGGGGATTAGTGAGAGCGGTGGGCGGGGGATTAGTGAGAGCGGTGGGGGAGGATTAGTGAGAGCGGTGGGCGGGGGATTAGTGAGAGCGGTGGGGGGGGATTAGTGAGAGCGGTGGGCGGGGGATTAGTGAGAGCGGTGGGGGGGATTAGTGAGAGCGGGGGGGATCAGTGAGAGCGGTGGGGGGGGATTAGTGAGAGTGGTGGGTGGGGGTTAGTGAGAGTGCTGGGGGGGGGATTAGTGAGAGTGGTGGGGGGGATTAGTGAGAGTGGTGGGGGGGATTAGTGACTGCAGTGGGGGATTAGTGAGAGCGGTGGGGGGGATTAGTGAGAGCGGTGGGGGGGGGGATTAGTGAGAGCGGTGGGAGGGGATTAGTGAGAGCGGTGGGCGGGGGATTAGTGAGAGTGGTGGGGGGGATTAGTGAGAGCGGTGGGGGGGGATTAGTGAGAGTGGTGGGGGGGATTAGTGAGAGCGGTGGTCGGGGGATTAGTGAGTGCGGTGGGGGGGGATTGGTGAGAGCGGTGGGCGGGGGATTCGTGAGAGCGGTGGGGGGGATTAATGAGAGTGGTGGCGGGGGATTAGTGAGAGTGGTGGGGGGGATTAGTGAGAGTGGTGGGGGGGATTAGTGAGAGTGGTGGGGGGGGATTAGTGAGTGCGGTGGGGGGTGGATTAGTGAGAGCAGTGGACAGGGGATTAGTGAGAGCGGCTGGTGGGGGGATTAGTGAGAGCTGTGGGGGGGGGATTAGTGAGAGGGGTGGGGGGGATTAGTGAGAGCGGTGGGGGAGCGGATTAGTAAGAGCGGTGGCGGAGATTAGTGAGAGCGGTGGGGGGGGGGATTAGTGAGAGCAGTGGGGGGGATTAGTGAGAGGGGTGGGGGGAATTAGTGAGAGCGGTGGGGGGGGGGATTAGTAGGAGTGGTGGGGGGGATTAGTGAGAGCGGTGGGGGAGGGGATTAGTGAGAGCGGTGGCGGGGATTAGTGAGAGCGGTGGGGGTGGGATTAGTGAGAGCGGTGGGCGGGGGATTAGTGAGAGTGGTGGGGGGGATTAGTGAGAGCGGTGGGGGGGGATTAGTGAGAGCGGTGGGCGGGGGAATAGTGAGAGCGGTGGGGGGGATTAGTGAGAGCGGTGGGGGGGGGATTAGTGAGAGCGGTGGGGGGGAGATTAGTGAGAGCGGTGGGGGGGGATTAGTGAGAGCGGGGGGGGGATTAGTGAGAGCGGTGGGGGGGGATTAGTGAGAGCGGTGGGCGGGGGATTAGTGAGAGCGGTGGGCGGGGGATTAGTGAGAGCAGTGGACGGGGGATTAGTGAGAGCAGTGGGCGGGGGATTAGTGAGAGCGGTGGGCGGGGGATTAGTGAGAGCGATGGGCGGGGGATTAGTGAGAGCGGTGGGGGGGGATTAGAGTGAACGGGTGGGGGGGATTTGTGAGAGCGGCGGGGGGGATTAGTGAGAGCAGTGGGCGGGGGATTAGTGAGAGCGGTGGGGTGGGGATTAGGGAGAGCGTTGGGGAGGATTAGTGAGAGCGGCGGGGGGGATTAGTGAGAGCGGTGAGGGGGGGGGGTTAGTGAGAGTGATGCACTATCAGTCACCACAAAGACGAGAGTAGTGGAACAATCGAGGCTTTTTTGAGCAAGATGTTGTGCCTCCTGTAGCTGGAACGAGAATGGCTGCAGCACAGGAGAGCACACACATTTATACGCCGCCTACCTGGCGGAGCCAGCAGGCAGGGATTTACCCTTGTACCTCTAATATACAGGCAGTGCCATAATACATGTAATATGCTACTAGTGGTGACTACCACATTCACCCCCTGTTAAAAAGAGTCTGGCGGGGGTGTTGGAAAATATTACAAGTTATGTCTATCGGGGGCCTTGACCCTCCTCTGTGATCGCCTGAGTCCTGGTGGTGATGTGGGCGCCGACTTGGTCACCTGCGACTCCGGGAGCGTGTTGTCCTCGTCTTCGTCACCCCTGAGTGGATCCAGTGGGAGGACGGGCCCTGCGGGTGTGGGGGCTGCGGTGAGGTTCACTGGAGGGAGGATGAGTGGCGCAGGGGTGAAAGACACAACCGGTGGGGGGGGGGGGCGGTGTCAGGTCGGGGATGGGGATCCAGCGGGTGCCAGGTTCCGGAGGGAGACAGTGTCCTGGCGCCCGTCGGGGTGTGCCACGTAGGCATACTGCGGGTTCGCATGTAGGAGGTGGACTTTTTCGACCAAGGGGTCCGACTTATGGGTTCGCACATGCTTCCGAAGGAGGACGGGTCCAGGAACTGTCAGCCATGTTGGGAGCGATACCCCGGAGGTGGACTTCCTGGGGAAGGCAAACACATGTTCATTGAGGGGTTTCGTTAGTCGCGGTGCAGAGGAGCGATCGGATGGAGTGGAGTGCGTCTGGGAGGACCTCCTGCCAGCGGGAGACCGGGAGACATTTAGACCGCAGATCCAGCAGGACGACCTTCCAGACCGTCCCGTTCTCAATCTCCACCTACCCGTTTCCCCGGGGGTTGTAGCTGGTCATCCTGCTCGAGGCGATGCCTTTGCTGAGCAGGAACTGACGCAGCTCATCGCTCATAAAAGAGGATCCCCGATCGCTGTGGATGTAGGTGGGGAAACCGAACAGAATGAAGATGCTGTGCAGGGCAGATGCTATCCAGATAACTACTCGTTTTTGATTTTACTTGAGTAAATCGTGCCCATTGCCTCAATATCCTTTTTCTAATATCGCAACCAGATGTGCTCACCGTTCTCCAGGTGTGGTCCAACTGAGGGCACCATTTTGAGCTTTGGTCCGCGTCCCTGATGTCAGGGTTAAATGAGGGTCACGACCTCGCACTGTATTGGAAGTACGCAGCAGTGACTGGGTGGGTGGACTCATGATGTTGGATAACCAATAGGAGTGTAAGAGGAGCTGCAGCCTACCATTGCCGGTAAGGGAGTGAGAAAGCGTCCCTATCTTGAGGAACTCTCTCAGCACCTTTGGACTTTTTAAATTAAAAATAAAGCATGAAACATTCTTTAATTGGTTCCCTGCGACTTGCAGGCTGGTAGCTCTTCTGTCTCCAATCCTGTTTCTGGGAAATGGATGAGGGAGGTAATGGTGAAATAATGCCCCCATTCTCACCTCCAAATTGGGGCAACAATTCTGCCCCAAGGCGCTATACAGTTTAACATTGCTTCCCTGAATTTAATTCTATCCCTAGGAAGCGAACATTGTTTGCCTTTCTTTGTGGCCTTATTAACGTGCTTTTAGTGATTTATGTATCTGTATTCCCAGAACCCTTTGTCTCTCTATCCTATCTAAACACTTTCAAAGGAGTGTAGGGCTTTCTTGATTGCTGCCAAAATGTACCACCTCACACTTTCATATATTGAAATTCACTTGCCAATAACATGTCCATCTTTACTTTGTTGCAATCCTCCTATGTGTTAAATCCAGTTCTCAGCTTGGTGAATTCCTGTCTTTTGCTGCTTATGCTGCTGTCAAGAAGTGACCTTCTCCCAGCTCGCTTCCAATGTCGCTCTCGGGTTGAGTGACCTGGTGGAATTCCTGAGGTTGGAAACAATCAAGTTTGTCTTGAGAGGGCCGGTTGCTGGATTGGCCCGGATGTGAACAGCCGTTCATTGACTTCTTTAGGGAGGATTGAGGTGTCAGCAGAGGGGAAAGGGGGGGGGGGAGGGTGGCATATGAGGGTTAAAATGGGGAAGGCAAGATGGGCGGAGGGGAAGGGCAAGGGGGGTTTGCGTGCTGGTTATTTATTATGCTTCTGGCTTCTGCTCTTATTTGTTGTATTTGTTGTTTATATAAATGGCGTAATAAAATATTTTTAACAAACACTTCGACTTAGTCTCCCTATTCCCTGTCAGGTGATCAAAGGAAAAGTTCAAAAACAACGCCCCATCTAATTTGGAACAGATCAGGGGTTTTCAAACTGGAGGTTGCGACCCGCAGGTGGGGAGTGGGCGGATGTCAGGAGGGGCGGAGAGTGATTGGTCGCAACGTTCCTAATCGTGGTGGGAGAAGTGCCCAACAGCTGCGACTGGCTTTTAAGAATGCCAATCGCGCTGCGCACGTGTGCCCCCTCAACCAGAACCGACAGTGCGCAGAACCGAGATATGAGGCCTTCCCCCTGCTGTCTCTGTTCACCCACTCAGCTATTGTGCTGCCCTTCCCCAGCAACCCGTCCCGTCCGGGGTCTGTCCCAGCCCTGCTTTACTCCCAGAGCCGCAGATCCACTCACCACGGCTCCTGTGCATATTCCTCCATAACCTGGAGAATTGAAAAAAAGAATGCTGGCTGCGACCTGCTTTTAAGTTGAGAATACTGGCCGCGCCCGGTCTTTAAATACAAACGATGGATTCTTCCTGCCAGAAACAGCGGCAGACAGCAGGTAACGCGCCCTGTACATCCCTGCTTTTGGCGCAAAATCAGAGGAGAGATTCCTTCATTTTCTAGCTGTGAGCAAGCAAGGCAGCCCCACAGACCTTCCCCCTGACCCCGCAGGCCTGCGCTACGAGACGGCCTGCTAACGCCACCGGGCCCCGCTGTTTCTTCTGCGGGCAGGCGAATCATCCCCACCCGCGCTGCCCTGCCCGCACCGCCACCTGCAAAGGGTGCGGCAAGAAGGGACACTTTGTGGGGGTCTGCCAGGCCCATGCCGTGGCCACCAGCGACTATGGACCGCCGCGGCAAACCCCCCTTCAGGCCCCGACCAGCCAGCGCTCACTGTCACCCCGCTATTCTAGGGCCACGTGCGACACAAGGGCACGGCCATCTTGCCCCCCGGACACCACGCTGGACGGGTGGGCGCCGCCATTTTGTCCATCACCGCCGCCAGCTTGTTCATCCCCGGACACCATGTGCGACGCCATCTTGGCTGGGGCCCCAGATCCCAGCATGGCTGACTACACGCTGCCCGATCAGAACTCGCAATTGCTTCATCTGGCCTCGGTGACACTGGACCGAAGTCGACCCCGGACACTCGCAACAGCTACAACGACAGTCTTCATCAACGGCCACGAGACGTATTGCCTGATTGACTCTGGGAGCACGGAAAGCTTTGTTCACCCCGACACGGTAAGGCGCTGTTCACTTGTAACCCACCCTGTAAATCAAAGGATCTCCCTGGCCTCCGGGTCACACTCGGTGGAGATAAAGGGGTTCTGCCTAGCGAACCTCACTGTCCAAGGCAGGAAATTTGACAATTTCCGCCTGTATGTCCTCCTGGGGCTGGACTTCCAATGCCATTTGCAAAGCCTGACCTTTAAATTCGGCGGCCCTATACCTCTCCTTACTGTCTGCGGCCTCGCGACCCTTAAGGTCGACCCGCCTTCCCTGTTTGCGAACCTCACCCCGGATTACAAACCCGTCGCCATCAGGAGCAGGCGGTACAGTGCCAGGACCGGACCTTCATCAGGTCAGAGGTCCAAAGGCTGCTGGGGAAAGGGGTCATCGAAGCGAGCAACAGTCCTTGGAGAGCTCAAGTAGTGGTGGTAAAGACCGGGGAAAAGCATAGGATGATCATTGACTACAGCCAGACCATCAACAGGTTTACGCAGCTGGATGCGAACCATCTCCCCGTATAGCCGACCTGGTAAACAGGATTGCACAATACAAGGTCTTCTCCACGGTGGATCTCAAGTCCGCCTACCACCAGCTACCCCTTCGTAACAGTGACCGCAAGTACACTGCCTTCTAAGCAGATGGGCGGCTCTGTCAATTTTTAAGAGTTCCCTTTGGTGTCACTAATGGGGTCTCGGTCTTCCAGCGAGAGATGGACCGAATGGTTGACCGGTACGGCTTACGCGCAACGTTCCCGTATCTGGATAACGTCACCATTTGCGGCCATGACCAGCAGGACCACGGCACCAACCTCCGCAAATTTCTCCAGACCGCGAAAATCCTTAATCTGACATACAATAAGGATAAATGCGTGTTTAGCACCGACCGTCTTGCCATGCTAGGCTACGTAGTGCGAAGTGGAGTTATAGGCCCCGACCCTGAGCGCATGCGCCCCCTTATGGAGTTCCCCCTCCCTCACTGCCCCAAGGCCCTGAAGCACTGCCTCAGGTTCTTCAGCTATTATGCACAGTGGGTCCCCAACTACGCAGACAAAACCCAACCCCTAATCCAGTCCACAACCTTCCCCCTGTCGACGCAGGCTTGCCAGGCCTTCAGCCGCATCAAAGCAGACATTGCAAAGGCCACGATGCGCGCCATCGACGAGTCCCTCCCCTTCCAGGTCGAGAGCGATGCGTCCGACGTAGCTCTGGTGGCCACCCTCAACCAAGCGGGCAGGCCCGTGGCTTTCTTCTCCCGTACCCTCCACGCTTCAGAAATCCGCCATTCCTCGGTCGAAAAAGAGGCACAAGCCATAGTAGAAGCTGTGAGACATTGGAGGCATTACCTGGCTGGCAGGAGATTCACTCTCCTCACGGACCAAGGTCGGTTGCCTTCATGTTCGATAATGCACAGCGGGGCAAGATTAAAAACGACAAGAACTTGCGGTGGAGAATAGAACTCTCCACCTTCAACTTCAAGATCTTGTACCGTCCGGGGAAGCTAAACGAGCCTCCTGATGCCATGTCCCGCGGCACTTGTGGCACTGCATAAGTGGACCGCCTCCGATCCCTCCAAGAGGACCTCTGCCACCCGGGGGTCACTCGCTTTTTCCATTTTGTCAAGACCCGCAATCTGCCCTACTCCATCGAGGAGGTCAGGTCAGTCACCAGGGACTGCCAAATCTGCGCAGAATGCAAACCGCACTTCTAACGGCCAGAGAGGGCGCACCTGATAAAGGCGTCCCGTCCCTTTGAATGCCTCAGCATGGATTTCAAAGGCCCCCTCCCCTCCACCGACCGCAACACATATTTCCTGAACGTGATTGACGAGTACTCCCGGTTCCCTTTCGCCATCCCCTGCCCAGACGTGACCACAACCACCATCATCAAGGCCCTCCAGGGTATCTTTACACTGTTCGGTTTCCCCGCGTACATACTCAGTGATAGGGGGTCCTCCTTTATGAGCGACGAACAGCGTCAATTCCTGCTCAGCAAGGGCATCGCCTCGAGCAGGACGACCAGTTACAACCCCTGGGGAAACGGGCAGGTAGAGAGGGAGAACAGAACGGGCTGGAAGACTGTTTTACTGGCCCTATGGTCCAGGGATCTCCCAGTCGCCCGCTGGCAAGAAGTCCTCCCGATGGCCCTCCACGCCATCCGGTCGCTGCTCTGTCCAACCACAAATCAGACACCTCATGAACGTCTCCTTGTTTTCCCCAGGAAGTCCTCCTCCGGGACCTCGCTCCCAACATGGCTAGCGACACCCGGAACCATCCTGCTTCGGAAGCATGTGCGGGCGCACAAGTCGGACCCGTTGGTCGAGAAGGTCCACCTGTTGCACGCTAACCCCCAGTACGCCTACGTGGCGTTCCCTGACGGCCGGCAATATACAGTCTCCCTTCGGGACCTGGCGCCCGCCGGAACCCCACGTGCACCCGAACCATTGCCCCCCCCCCCCACAGCACTTCACTGGAGGGTCAGTACTCCCGCCGCTCCTGCCTAGGCCCACCCACCCACCGACGTCCCCTACAGGCCCCCCCCCGCCGTGTCAACCTTTTGCCCCAACAGCGCTGCATAGGGGTGACGAAGCTGCCGGGGAGGACAAAACCACGCTCCCGGAGTCGCAACCACCAGGACCCCCATCAGAATCACCACCGAAGCCCAGGCGCTCCAGAAGGACGACCAGGCCACCCGATCAACTGATTGCTTCGCTGTGACTCTAACTGTGAACTTGTAAATATCCTCGACAGCACGGTACCTCCATACCTGGTCATACCATGTTAAAGGCAACTGTTACCACTGACCACCACCCCCGCCGGACTCTTTTTAACAGGGGGTGAATGTGGTAGTACCAGGTATTGCGGTACCTGAGAGGCTGATGACCATTGGTTAGACCCAGGAGTCTACCATTGGCTGTATTACGTAGCTCCGCCCTAAACGCGGAGTATAAGAGATGGTGCCGTCCCAGCAGCCTTCACTTTCTGTATCGAAGCTGCTGGGGAAAAGGTTCTAGTAGATTAAAGCCTTCAGTTATGAAATCACTTTGTCTTGAGTGTAATTGATTGCGCATCAGTTGGTTGTCTTATTACATAGGTGGGTTATGTGGCGAGTTTGTATCAATGATTATAGTGTATATATGAACTGAAATGAAATGAAATAAATCGCTTATTGTCACAAGTAGGCTTCAATGAAGTTACTGTGAAAAGCCCCTAGTCGCCACATTCCGGCGCCTGTTCGGGGAGGCTGGTACGGGAATGCAAGCTGTGGCTCAGGGATAGCAATTGTGTCTCTAAATCACAAGGTTCCGGGTTCAAGTCCCACTCCAACTTAAGTACAAAAATCAGGGCTGATGTCAGTACTGAGGGTGTGCTGCACTGCTGGAGAGGTGTTAAACCAAGGCCCATCTGCCTGCTTGGTTGGATGTAAAATATCCTGTGGTACTACTTCAAAGAAGAGCCGAGAAGTTGTCAAGTTATCCTGGCCAATATTTATCCCTAAATCAACATCACACACAAAAAAAATTACCTGCTTGTTATCACATTGCTGTTTTTTGGGGAGTTAACTGTGCACATATTGGTGACTGCGTTTCCTACTTTACTCCAGTGACTACACTTCAAAAGATATTTCATTGACTGCATGAGATGTCCGCTGTTAAATAAATGTAAATCTTTCTTTTCATTATGTGGAGATTTCTTTTCATTGGCAGAGTTTCAGTGGTTGTTTGGCTAGATGTAATGACCCAGTTCCTTCAGCCTCCTCTGTCAATAATTCATGATCCTGAATAAGATGGCAAAAATGCCGGCACATAAACAGGTCACTCGAGTATCTGCCACTATTTCTAGCAACGAGGGCGAGCTCTCTTTCCCTAATGAGCTCCACATTTAGTTGGAGGAAACCCAAGTAATTGGCAGAATATTCAGAGGATGTTATCACCTGAGATCCACCAGAATGTCTCGATCCTCCCATGGCGGGAAGTCATCAGATGAAAAGAGTAATTTGAAGATCAGCTGGAGAGAATCACAGTTTTGAAATTATATGTATTTTAATAAGATGCGAGATGTATCAGAGTGGGAAGACAACACAGTGCCAGTAACATAGATAATTAGACAGCTGTTGGGGCATTAAAAATGTAAATTTAATGAACAGACAAATATAAACTTGCAGATTTACATGAGACTAGCAGTGGTTGTGTTTAATTCACCTATGCTTACAATAGAGTAATTTGCTCCACGATAAAACGTGAGAAAGCAAAATTACCATACCTGTTAGGCACGAGCCCGTATGTTTTGGTTTTACAACTTAATATTTAATACCGGGAGAAAGAGATATGTTGAAGACAAATACTGAATACGTACCACAAGTCTGCTACATTCCCCTGTTGCTAAGAAAATGTAACACAAACATAAACATACACATACCTGGTGGGTGAAGTTTGCTTGCAGGTATGACATGTCTTTTGGGTGACAAAGTCACAGGTTTTGGAATATCATGATCTTTTTGTGCTTCTTTCTTCATTGCTGCTTTAGGAGTTTGAACAATTAATTTATTAGACAGTGTCTCTTTTCTCATTGTGTTATACAGGGCATGTCTGAAATTATATGTAACGCAATCTTATCTGCTCTCAGTCACAGTAACAGACAGCCGCAGGATGCAAACATCTTCTGCTTACGTGGAATGCATTTTGGCACTTAGCCGAGCCAGATCCACAGAATGTCAAAGAATTAACAGAAAATTTAAAATATGAAGTACGTATGTCCTGAGACAATTCAGATATTGCATTACATAGAATTAAAGATGGAAAATCTTTCAGTTTTTTATTCCTTTTGAAAGGAGCATGTTTAAGAAACAATCGTTATCAAGAAACCAATTAAATAAGTCTACAGTACTTTGAAGAAAGGTAGTAATCCCTACAGATTAAAACAATGATTTTGGGCATTGCTGTTTACTTCTTTAATCCCATGTTAGATGCCAGAAAATTAAATTAAACTAAACTAAACAAGCTCAGATAGCTATTGATTAGTACAATTTACATCTCAGTCCCAGATGTGAGGAACTTTATCAAATTTTAAGGATGTCTGCGTTACTTTCTGCAGACGTGATTGAAGGTTTCTTAATGAGTGGATGGGCTTGGTAGACGAGTAGGAAGTTCCTTACTGGAGGGCCAGGAGGACTAATATCCAGCTTAATCCTCGAATGATCTTAGTTGGCCAAAATGGATATAATAGAGGGAATTTTAACCCCAGAAAATGGGCAGATTTGGCTCCGGTGGGGAGAATAAAAGTGTTTAAGGCTGAATCCGGATCCCCAATTCCCCTCTGGT